>NW_014554899.1:1581390-1643592 GCF_001313825.1 Dinoponera quadriceps | reverse complement strand
CCCCCCCCCCACTAACCGGTCATTCGAGATGCCGAAAGTGATTATATCGAATATGCGCCTAACATTTCTTTCTAACGATCAGCGGAAAACAACCAAGAATGATAGAGAGAGAGAAGGGGATAATGATATTTATTAGTCGCTTCTAAGAAAAGTTGCTTTGAAGCGTAGCAATAAATAATACATACAAGTAGTAATGATATGAGAGATCTTATGATGAGATCTAAAGTCAATATTTGGCTAACATTTGGTAAGGTACACGAATTTGTGACTAAATCTCAGAATGTTGTATCATTCATGGAAAAAAAAAGTTCGGTTGAATTTATTACACAATGAACACAAACGAAACACGTTTGGGTTGAAAAAAAACAGAATTTCTGCTTTTAAAAACCGAAATTTTTATCCAAATTTTAGTCGTATGAAGCAGAAATTCTGTTTTCTTCGATCAAAATGCATTTTGTTTGTTCAATATCTAGGAAAACTCAATCGAACTTTTCTTTCGTGCTGTTATTAACAGAAGTTGATATTTAGAAAAACAGCAAAGACGGAGGGAGGAGACTAAACGGTATCGGGCATGTCAGTGTACCACAAAAAGACTCAAAAGGAAGTGAAAAGCTCTTAACATCGTGTTCTCGGCAGCAGTTGCACCGGATAATCGTGCGCCCCTCTTTCAAGAAGAAAATTGTTAAAGAAATCTCGAAATTCTCCAATTATTCTATTGTTACACATTATCGCCGGCAGCCCGTTCCGCAATCTAATTGCGCAGTATCGAAAAGATCGTTCATCGAAGAGAAAGAGCGTCATCAGAGAAAGAGAGGAGGGGGAGTGAAGGGGAAAAAGGTTTCTTCGAGGCTCTCTCCGCACAGGCGGCTCTCGAAATTCTCTCGCGCGACTCAGCGACACGCCGCGCCGAGATAACGCTATCGCACAGCGTTCCGTCTTCCTAGCTCCACGAGCGAACTATATCGCCTGTATCTGCGTAACGCTCGTTTAAGGTCAACGACCCTTCTCCCTAGCTCTCTCTCTCTCTCTCTCTCTCTCGCTTTGCCGAACGCCGTCGTGAAGGTGCAGCGTGTTGCGAGTAATTGCTGCACTTGCAGCGGCGCCGGCGTGAATACAGTAAACTCGCTTGAAATTACATCAACGCGAGAGATCCTCGGGGTCGGCAAGTTTCGCGACGGTGGGGTCGCGGTGCGCGCTCCTCCGAAGCCGCTTTGTCCTGGTGCTGTACGTCGTCGCAGAAGCGGGGCGGGAACGGCGAAGTTTCGCGGCTCGCGCCGGCACCTGTGACCCCGGCCGATGCGCAAACTTCGTCGTCAGATCAAGGTCGTGGCGGCCGGGATCAGGGCTGATCCCCGTCCTCGGCAGTGGCGGCGCCGCAGAGCCATGGGATGGATACGTCGTCCCGCGAGAATTGCACGGGCAATCGGACGCTCGGCCACGATGATCTTCGCAACTCGTAATTTCTCCGTCTCGATGAGATCCGTCAACGTCGCCGACCGTTACCGTCGGCTTATCGCGATCCGAGCCACTGCCGCTATCGAGCGAGTCGAGTCCCCGCCGTTTCCTTCTCGCGCTACGTGAGCGTGACATTTGCGGAGGGCGAACGCACATGCGAGCACACTGCGTAAACATTTATACAGACAGTCGACGCTTCCCAGGCTTCCCGTCCCGGTGGTGTAGTAATACTCCAAGAAGACGTACGCATGCGCACTTCTGTGGCTGATTCACGAATCCGCCGATATGCATGATTCATGCACGCGTACGCGCGCCTCTCTACGAGGTCTTACGCCCCCCCCCCCTTCCTCTTTCCGGTCTTCTCGTCTTTGCCCCTTCGCCTTCTCTTCCCCTCGCCCTCGAATGCACACCCTCGAAACGCAGCTCGATACGCGAGTCGAAATTTTGCTTCTGCATTAATCCTGCGAGTTCCCTCGAACTTGAAGAATCCATGGAGAGAATTCTGAGATATGAAGTCGTACAGACTATTGTCCTACCTTGACGTTGCGAATGGCTGCTTACTACTGCCGTTCTTACATGTCAAAGAAGCTCGAGGAGGCACTTGTTTAAGAATTATTCAATATTCGGTTATTCCAATATTTTATCTGCATTCGTGCTTCATTCGTGCTTCAATTTTAAAGAGTCAGCAATGTATTAATTATAATTTCTTTAGTTGCGAATAGAGGATACGCAAGATAATCTAATATTAAATAATTGAGCGAAGATTGATATGGGGACGGGTGAAAGAAGCAATATCTTTTTTCTTCTTACAATCTCTTTTTTATCTTAGCATTGGAAATCTCGATTTGAAGCTCTTAAAAGAGCTGAATAGGAAGCTGAAAGATCAGAGTTAAGTGTCCAATAATGCTATGCTCCAATAGATGTTTGAACTGAAATTCGATATAACAAAAACGGTATAGCAACCTGTGATAAACACAAGTGAAAAAAGAAACCGTTGGCACGTGTAAACAAGATGGGAATCGCGACACGAGAAGCATTATTAGACTTAAAACTCAGCATTTTAGAGACATATTATATTATATTCTAAGGTCGGTATTAATATTTGCAATAATTTACGATCTTTGCTTGAGGAGAACATAATTAATTACAGTTTCATATTCATGTATTATTTGCCGTTTTGATCAATATTTGTTATTAAATGAAATAAATGCAGGCACAAGTTGACGAATAATCGGAGATTTATGAAGCTAAAATTATTTGTCAAATAATGACAGATTATGAATGCCGGCCTGAATTTCGACTCGGGTATCTTCCTATTTTCGGTATGTTCGCCAATAATCGTACGTAATAAACGATTCGGCATATCTGGAAATATATAATTAGTCGTTGTCTATATTCCTGCACCGCCATGGCTCCCAAGTCCAGCGTCCTGCTGTTCCCGGCAGGTGCGTCGTGACACTGACACTATCACCGACACTGGCGTAGATATTATTCGATCGAAGAAACGTGTTAAAGAACGCGATGCCGACGAAAGTCCCGTAATATTTAATATTAAATATGTCGAGAATCACAAAACAATGATTCGTAACAATTTTTCACGATCTTTCACAATGTGAAATGATGTTTCGAGTTACGTTATGTGCGTCATTGGTCAGTTCGTGACGTAATAGTCCGGGCGTGGGGAGATGCGCGACACACGAGAGATTCAAAACAATCGGCAAGAAGAGCGAAAACATTCCCTTCCAATTCCCAAGTGTCTCATCGCCCGTCGATCAATAACGCGCACATAGTGAGCGAGAGATCACAACAATCGACACTCTCGAGATATTCCTCGGGCCCCATCTTGAATGTGCCAATGCTTTCTTTTCGCTTCTTTTCGAAGGATTATTATTATAGCACTGAGCCCTGTACAGCGCTATACAGAGTGTTCTAGCACAATGAGAACACCGAAATATTTCGGGGGCTTAAATATGGGGACCTTAAAAAATCGAAGAAAGTGACCGTAGAAAAAATATCCCGCCTCGAAACTATTCAAATTGTGCTCTAACATTTTTCATGTAATTAAAAACGAAGGAGACATTTGGTATTCCCTTTATGCTGGAGCACCCTGTATATGTTTCGAGATTCCCCATTGACCCGAGTTCGACGGAATTCACGTGGGTTAACGCAGAGAGGCAAAATGTCGGACTCGCGCGCGCGGAAAATCTTGGACAAGCCTTTGTCGTCGGGCCGGTTTCGGGAAACACGACAGGCTGAATCCTCGGCGAGATGCGATTATTGCTTCGCAATGAGAAGACGCCGTGCGTACGTCTGTGCACGGTAAACGAATTAGGCGGCGATAACTTCGTTCACGACGCATTTACTCGGCCGGGATCTTAAAACGAACGGACAAATCCTGCAATCAAAGAACCATTATTTCAGTATAATACCAGGGGGAGGAATCGAATAACGGCGCGCGTGCGCACATGTTGCGAGATTGCACCGAGGATTTAGCGGAATTAAGAATAACGTCATTAGAGGGACTAGAAACGGCCCGGACGGTTTGTGCAACATTTTAGTCGAAAACGTTCGTTCGCCGAGTCTAATTACGCGCGCACAGCAGCTGCACGGCGCATTCCGGGATGCAATTTCTGCAAGTTGACCGTGTAACGGGTAACTCATTTCGCCGCGATGAAATCGTGTAATTAGCTGTAAAACATTACTCTCATAAATGCGACGCGTTTCCCAATTGCGAGCCGCGGCGCTCGAATTGAATCCCCGTTTTTAAGGGCAAGAAGAGAGAAACTAACCGGGGTGGAAAATGGGCTTCCGTAAAGAAAGCCTTTTCGCTCTCCCTTAAGACGACTGTCGTCATCGTCGGCCGAGAAGAAGATCTCCCGCCGGCGAGAAATCTCGCCCTCGCGAAAAACACCGGCGAAAAGTCCGGCGTGTCTAAACGCGCGGAATCGATATCCGGAATCGATGTCGCGCCGCGGACCCGCGCTACGTTGTATCGGGTTACTTCGGCGCAGTTCCGGCAACATAACTCAAATAGAAGGATATCCGCAAACATCCTGTGGAATCGTATTCGAAAGGAACATATCGCCGTTCCTGAAGCCCAATGATATGCCCGAGGCATGCACACGTTCCATCAGTCGCGGTGCATATCTCGACGCATTTCGCGCATGGCTGATCAGCGCAATAGATAATTTATCCGCAATATCGGAGCCGCGAACACACACACGCGCGCGCCAGGGTGCTGTGCGTGGGTGTGTGTACGTGTAACGCTCGTGTGTAAACCGATCGTAAGAAAACGGGCGAGCGAGAACGACTAGGTGAGCGTCGGCTCGTAAATGCGCGTCCCCGACGTTAGAAAAGCGCGACTGTTGGGAACAATGCGCGGGAAGTTAAATAGAAACGCCCGGCGAGATCCGAATCGTTCGAGTGATAGAACAGAGTTAATATAACAGCGGCTTTCAGCGGGCGAGTGCTTTTTACTCGCACATCCGCTTGTTCGATGAGAGAGAGAGAGAGAGAGAGCGGGAACATCCGCTCGAGATGCACACGCGTACGCACACGCACTCGGAATTACCGACGAGCTGCTGGGATTGCGGAATGTTGGAAATTACGTCACTTCGTTTCTAAATAGCTTCGTTGCTCGTCTCGCGACTGACGATTGACGAACGACGGGCCTCGCCCGCTCGCTCGTGTCTCCTCACGTCGCGTTTCAGCGCGCATTTCTGCAACGCGAGCGATCGTGACAATGCTCCTGGAACAGAGCGATTGCGCGATACTCTCTCTCCTGAAACGGAGTTATGTGTCCGTACGTGTATGTACACGTGGCATCCACGACGCATCGGCGGTAACATCTCACGCATAGCCGATCGATGCCACGGATATTCCTCCAGGCACGTCGTAATTTGAACGTCGGCGTATAGCGCGATTTGCGACGTAACGTAAGAGACAAACGAGATGAGCAGTCACGTTCACACTTACACATTCACATACACACGGGCGCGCGCGCACACATACGCACACACGCATACGTCCACAGGCTACGGCCGGCCCTGCCATCGCAACGCTGCATCTGCGTTTTATGAAGCTACGGCTCGGCTGCAACGGCCTTACCGACTCTTTTCCTTTAGCTGACGCGAATCTGGGCTGGATATACGCTCTGAAATTCACAAAAATCGTCCTTTTCGAGGAAGAACCTTTTTCATCGAGCCTTATCGCATTGTTCGCGAATAATTAATTAAATGACCGGGTATTAAAGTTTTACCAGCGAATTATGTCCGTAATTTCGAGAGGGAAACAAAGTCGAGTCGCATTATCATTTCGTGCGCATACACACACACACACACACACACGCGCGCGTCCCCTTCAGCATTCCGCTCGACGCGTGGTGCATTTCTGTTGCGCGCGTATCGATCGAAACGGGATTATTCTCCGCCGTGCGGCGGAATCTGGACCGATCTTGCGATAACTGCAGTTCATTAGCGACTCGAGGCGGGAGCACCCGAGGTGGCGCATAATTTCGAGCTCTTCCTCGCGGTGCTCGCGTTGGCCCTGTGCGATCGCGAGCGAGCTGGTAACTTCGCGAGCAAGACGTAGGCAAGGACGAGGCAAGGACGAGGCAAGGCGGCAACGCAGTCAACAATGACGGTATGCACGACGACAATCGCGGGATTGATTATGTACGATTAGCGTCGGCTGGCGATGCGCCACGCCGGCTCGGCTCGCGAGATTACAACGTGGCAATTATTGCGCAGCGCGTTTTACAGCCCTGTTATTACGGGCTTTGTTTCCAACCGGGATTACTGGGCTTAGAATCCCGATGGGACGATGATCGGCGCTCATCGACCGTATCTCCGGCCCGTAGGATACATTGTGTACCTATCAAACGGAGCGAGGCCGTGTGTGTTACATACGGAGGATATACTTTTGAAATAACACGTTTGAAATAATAGCACTATTGTTAAAGTGTGAAAGTGTAAAGATATACGCTCGTCAAACGACTTCCGCTACGCACTCGTTTGGCAAATGGCGTTCTATGTTGAAACAATCCCGAGTAGAAATTAATTGGAGCGTGCCTAAGTCTGTAGTGGCCCTAGATGGGCACGTCTTCGTTAGGTATAGATATGAGATCAAGAAAGGTAAATTCTGAGAGGATTTTCGTGAATAGGCTCTGAATAGGCACTGACGTGGATGCCTCTAACAAGGCATGTGCTCATAGAACCCAGTTAGAGTCTAGTTAATCAATTGCTGAAGTAGTTTAAAGTGAAGACTTAAAGAGATTTAAGTGAAATTCATCATAAATAAAGTTGAAATAAAACCAAATTAACTAGCTTTGGACTTTGGTTCTTAAAAATAGTGTTTATGTAGAAAATTTAACACAAACAAGCTACGAGTCCGCATTTGAATTTTCTTATAAATTGGTAACATAACAAGACATAGTCTAGTCAGACCAACCAAGATAGGTTTACCTAGTTAGATTTACTAATCTGGCCCTAATTTGTACGAGCGTTACATTTCTGTGTGCTTAAATGAGCTTGGTTTTACAGAGCCCCAATACAAGTGGGGAAAAATCACGTAGGGCCTTCCCAGTCGCCGTTTTTTTTTCTATTTTATTTGCGATAAGGCGCTCTGTTCGAACGACAAGAAAGAAAGAGAGAATGACGCGGTGAGTGTAAGAAGAGCGGAGTATCCGATTTGCCGAGAGAAGAATTACACATTCCGCGTCAAATATATCCCGAAAGTAAAACACAGAGGTGTACTCCGAGGGGGGAGTGAGTTGTATTGTTCCGAAGGGAAAATGCGCGCCGCATGACGAGGAGAGCCTCCGCGGGTCACACGGTTCGGGAGGAAACTCGTTAGAGCGTTCTTACTACGCACGTACGACGCAATCGATACGCATCGCGATATGCTCGCGAGGTTTATGGTCCCCGTGTGAATTATCCCTCGCGTGCTTTCCAGTTTCTTCGTCACGGCGCGCCGATAGACGCCACTTCGCCTCCCATCGCAGCCATCTCCTCCTCCTCTTCCTCCTTCTCCTCCTCCTCTTCCCCCGAGGATCGATACCACGGCTCGGGATAAGATGGCACGTAGCCGATGGAATATCGCTTTTGATAGATTAACCGCGCCGCCAATGCGCCTTTGTTAACGCCCGCGTGATGTAACGAGACGCGTCTTTGAGAGATCGACGAAATGGTGACACGAGCACACCTGTTATCAGTCAGACGAATTGCTAATCCGTTCGCGGGTAAATTGGGAAACGAGCGATCTGAGCGCACGGAGCAACGCGTGAGCGCGTTTCCGATCGACTGGCAATTATTGTCGGCGAGAAAGGACGTCATTAACGTAGACGAGAAACAGATTCCTCTATGCGCGACCTTCGTTTGTCGTGTGCCTTTTACTTCTTTCGATGAGCAACGGTAGTGTACACGGTAGTGTTCCAGATCAACATAAACAAACTTAGGACGAATTGAGTTGAACAAAAAAGGCCCGTACCATTATGCAATATTTCATGTTATGAATTATTGAAAATGACCATGTAAAGGGGTTTCTTTATTTAATTCGTATTAATAAATTAATAAAAAATTTTCGTGTTATTTGCAAAGTGGTAAAGGATGGTTTTTGTTTAGAATAGCCTAATTTACATGTATATGACAGCTGTTGTATCTACCGGCAGACAATATATTGAACCCTGAACCTATCGTACAGGACTTTCTTTGTTCACCTCAATCCGTTCCACGCCTTCACTGAGTTTGTCTATGTTGATCTGGGACGCTCTGTATACAGGCTGTATGAAACCTTTCTTGGTGCATAGGTAAAACAGGTGAAACTGAACAGAAAAGTCATGTACCGTTCAGTTTCACCCGTTCCACCTGCACACCGATACCAAGAAAAGTTTCAGACACCCTGTATAATGTAACGTCAAATCTTTAAAAATTATATGAAAAAATATTCATCCTCCTGTCGTGGAAATGAAAATTATCGCGCCTGACATCTTGCGATTGGCTCTTATATGAACCCCCCTGCTTACGTTGAACTTTTCCCGACCCCCAAAAATATTTATGATAAAATAATATCATCGCGGGACTTCGTTCGGGAACGCGGAAAATGGGCGCGACGTTTTTCTCGCGGAGCTTTCGCGACCACTTTCGCGCAACTTTAATCCGTCGTTCTCGGCCGAAAGTTCTGCGGCGGGACCGCGCGCGCACGGTAGTAAGTATGTAATAAGGTAGAGACGGCAGAGCCCCCTCGTATTCCCGTCTCATAAATTGCTGCTTATCTCGCGCAACGTGATCCACACGGGGCCATTATCATGCTAATTCACGATTACCTGTCCTCTTCGCCCACACACCTCTGACCCTGCCGTTACTATCTGGCTGTGCCTGGTTATGTTAAATTGGGATTGATGCCGCAACCGTGATCCGATTGACTACTGCGATGACGACGTGCCATTAAATTGACACTCTCAAATACAACCGTGGCAATTTAACCGGGCGCGCGCGAGCGCTGACGCGCGTTCTCTACCTATTAATTAGATGTGCACCCGCGCGCATGACGTGCCGCGAATCTTTGATAATGACATTTTTCTCTGAAACGAAAGCTCGTCTACTCTCTCTCTCTCTCCCCCCTCACCCCTCCCTCCCTCCTCTCTCTCCCTTTCACTCATTCTCTCTCCCTCCCACTCTTTCTCTCTCTCTTTCTCTCTCCCTCTCTCTCTTTTTCTCTCCCTTTCTGCCTCTTTTTGCACATCACGAAAAATACCGCGTTGCAAGAGGAAGCGCACATTGATCCCTTTGCGCACTTTGAGGATGCGCTCGGGACGCGTATTTGGAATAATTTCATCAAGTATATTTTCACATTTAATTCTCTTTGAGCAACGGATGCATAGAGAGAAAGAGAGAGAGAGAGAGGGAGAGAGGGAGGGAGAGACAGAGCGGAAGCACGGAAATTGAGCAAAAATATTTCTAAAATACCGCTGTGAGGAGAGAAACGACTTCGCGTAGAAATCACTTGAAACTTGCGATTCTCTTCTTAATAGACGAGTACTCGTCACGATGGAAGGATTAAATCAAAACTCGACGATTAATTCGAAGCTCTCGGGAGACAGAGCGAGAGAGAGAGAGAGAGAGAGAGAGAACGGTTAATCAAAATGCATGAGTGCAGCTGCTCCCGTATTCTTACGCCGTCCATCACGACGTTCATTCACTGTTAATTAAGCGGATAATTAACATGGTCGCCTCCCGAAAATCTAGGATCCACACGAAGCCCGCAAAAATATCGCAATTAGTCTGTCGAGGCGCGCGCGCACACAGCCCTGTTGCCACGACCCAGGCAAAAGTATAATCTCGAGACCGCCCGCGCCGGCCGAGGAAAAAGCTCCAGGCAATTTCCGACGTTTGTTTTGTACGTGCCTGTTTTTCGCGCGGGCTAATTCCTTCAATTGATTAATAAATATCTCCACACCGCGGAGTCTCCCATTATCCGCGTTCTCCTACAAATTTTCTCCCGCGTTTTTCGCCGACCGTTCGTTCTGTCGTTGAAATATTACTTTGTACAAAACCGCGCGCGCGCGCGCGCGCATTGTCATTGAAATTTGCGTTTCTCTCTCTCTCTCTCTCTCTCTCTCCCACCAATTATATCTTCTTTTAATAACTATCGCACGCTGAAATTTACAGAGACGATGAATATTAAAACGTATCGGGCGTAATTGAATTGCGCTTATTATTCTCAATCAGCGGCGACTCAATCAGCCGGACGATTGTCGATTATTATTAATTAGTCGAATAATTAGTAAGAGTGTAATTAAAGCTATCGATATATCCGCGAGCCGCGCGCATAATGCTCACTGGATCACGGCCGATCGCGCGCACAGCTAGTCGATTTGTACGGGGCTCTTCATGCGTAATATTGATTCACGCATCGGCTGAAATTACGTAGGCATCGGCATCAGCTTCGGTCATGACACGTCGAGGACGAGATCCGCTATCTGTACACCCACGTGCGCGCGATTTCCGAAGACGGACATGCGTCATGTGCGTGTGTATGTGTGTGTGTGTATGCAAACGCGATATCGATTATTTATTCGACGTGCTGCAGCAGTTGCCGCGTAAAATCTCCCCGTTTTCAACGGTCGTTCTCCACGGCCGTTTTCAACGTTTACGGCCGGTGCGCACCGAAAGTCGTCGTGTTACCACACCGATGAGAAAATATTTATATTCCTACCCCCCTCCTCCCCCCTGTGCACCGACCGACCGACTGCATACCTCCGCTTCTTTTCCACTTTTTGCCGTATCATCTTGGTTTCGGTGAGAGATAAAAAGCGGCGATCTAAATCTCGCAGCCTGCCGCCGGCCGCAATCCGACGAGCGATATCGTCCTTATAAGGAAAAACGTATCGAGATTGGCCGGATTCTTATTACCCCGTGCGATCCTCGGACTTACCTAAGTAAATTAAGGCAAATGAGCCTGCCGGATTGCGTTTTGGCACGAACGCTCGAGCGGCGCATGCTTTCGACGAACGTTGCTTACATTGAACGCGGTGATGGCGAACTTCCTCTGAATACCCTGCGTTAACAATTTTTTTCCTCGATTCATCCATCATTCCTTCCATCGAGATGTTAG
The DNA here is from genome assembly GCF_001313825.1 of Dinoponera quadriceps. Lineage (NCBI taxonomy): Eukaryota > Metazoa > Arthropoda > Insecta > Hymenoptera > Formicidae > Dinoponera > Dinoponera quadriceps. The sequence continues at coordinate 1,632,525 of NW_014554899.1, read as the reverse complement.
CGGGGTCCCTTTAAGCGCGTGCAAATAAAAGTACCCACTACCGCGGGTGTAGGAAGGGGGATGCTTACTAGCCGGAGCTATTCCAGCGGCTTTAAAACGCTCGCGGGCGATCTTTACGAGTGTCACGCGGAAGCGAGAGCGCGAAATCCACCAGGAAATTCTACGTTGACAATGAATTACGGAAAGCAGGCAATTTCGGCGGGCTCGGTTTTCGGACGAACCAACTTGCTGAGGGAGGGGAGGGGGGAGATGAGCGGAGAAAGAGCACCGGTGGCGAACACAGGGGCAGAACAAGGGGGGTGAGCGCTCTTTGGGTGGAAGAACGTGCCGTAAAAAGTGCAGCCAGTAGGACGACAAATCAAATTTTCGCTCCGGCTGCACGGAGAGCCGTGGCCCATTGTTGCTTTTTATATGCAAAGCAGGGTTAAATTATGGCGGGGAAAAGGAGGCGGCGGCGGACGGATCTTGCGGCCCGGGTTGGACCATTGTGCTACTTGCTGACCGGAAGCATCATTGTACTACTACTGCCGCGCAAGCAATAGTAGCTACTATTTAAATGTATTTCGTCCGCTGTTTCCACCTCTCGCCCGCCCAGCCGGCCGGCTGCCGTCCGGCGAGCATTCTCCTGGCGAAATGCACTCCGGGATGCATTTTGCAACTTCTCCCCGACCTCTCGAGCCGATGTATCGTAAACGATAAATTATGACGAGGGAATGCGGCAAATTCTCACCTCGCGGAGGAGGACGGACGAAGCCGTGACGATGGAAAAGACGATGCGATATGCATTTCTTCGAAAACATTTATTGATGTGTCGAAATTATTTTGACAAAAATAAAAAGTGAACGAATACGTTCGCACGATTCATCTGGGCAACCGTCACCACGGTCCACCCTGCATTTTTCACGTAATAATGTAAAGCAGATTTAATTTGCGTATGTGGATGTAGAATGAGAAACGAAAAATTAAGCAGGGCTAATAAGCAACTGGTTTCAACGCGTAAATTAATCCTCGTAAGGGAAGGTACACAGTAAAACATTTTAAAAACGGTCCACCGAAATTTTTTCACGTTGTCGACATATGTCAACATATGTGTTGATTTAACATTATATTTGTGTACTTTTTAACACAATCTTCATATTAAAGTAATACGAAATATCAGTGGACGCTTTTTACACAAAATTTTTTACTGCGTAAGAATTATTTATCACCCCGGCAAGACGTTCGTTTATTATATTATTATAACATTTTTTAAAAAGGTATTCTTGCTTATTGTTCTATATAATTATTGTGTTTTTTCCGTGTTTGAATCAAACAAAAAGCATTTTGACATGTTTGGGTTATGACCCAATAATAAATGTCGAAATTTACTATTTTGCAATGCAAATTCTGGTCTTTGAGCCCTTGGATCCTCTTCAGCAAGAGAAATATATAGATGAGAAGTTACTAATAGCGGACGTGTTAAAGAGATGCGATTGTATATTTTGGAAACGCTTGTTTCGAACGACTTGCGCGAGAAGCAGTTTATCGAGCGTCGGACGAATAGCGCGATAAACGTTCACGACTCATTCGTCATGGGCGATTTACGAAGCTCGTCCAACGGATTTTACTTCACGTCTCGCGTTTAATTTTGTCCCGTCCCCTCCCTCGCCCTTTCCCCTTCTCCCTCTCTCTCTCTCTCTCTCTCCCCCTCTATCCGCCCTGCGCATTTTTATTCAAATATTCTGAAGGGATATTTATAAATACTATGCCCACCCATTTATGTTTTCCCGCAGCTATCGGGGTGGTAACGCGCGTTCCGCCAAAATTACGGCGTAAGTGTGCGCAGGGACGAGTATGAATACCGCGTTTTACGCATTTTTGCGATTCCGGTTAAAACGTTCGAACGGCAACACAATGACGTAATAAACGTAACAACGTAAACGCGAAGCCGTGTTCGTTGGAAAGTGCATAACGATACAAATTTGTCCAAAAGTAACCCCCGTCGAGTTTTTCGCTCGCGGCAACAGCGCGAAAATATCTGGTACACCCAGTCACCCCTGAATCCTGTCAAAATATATCCTTTTCATCTTTGAAACAGGATCGCGTCGTGTATTTTTTTTCCATCCTGTTTTTCCGCTTTTATTTCGTTTTTTACGAACAGCGCGTACATTTGCGAATGCAACGACGGACGATAATTAATCGTTAATAAAGCGTTTTTTGCTCGTGCGGTCGAAACGACGCGAGCTACCGTAATCGCTTTAAAGTCCCTTTTGAAGGCCCTCTGTGGCAGCGAGAAAACCAGAGAAGGACAGAAAGAGAGAGAGAGAGAGAGAGAGAGAGAGAGAGAGAGAGAGAGAGGAAGGGAGAGAGAAAGCGAGACAGAGGACGAGAGCGACGACGCTATATTAAAACTGACGCGATAGCGCGATTAATGCAAACGCAGTTGGAGCATCGGCGGGGTCGATTGAAGCCCCCGTTCGTTTACTCGATCGGCCGACACTCGGTCTCCCTATCACGATCCACTTGCGTGCTGTTGCAACACGCTGCGGTAACCGCGCATCATCGTCGGCCTCTCCACTCGATCATCACCGTCGTCGTCGTCATCATCGTCGTCGCCGATCATCGCCTACCATCATCATCATCGTCGTCATTGTCGTCATCGATGGCATTATCGTTATTATCGGCTTCTCCGGCCGTAGTGACGCGATCGTTGCTGCGGGCATCCGCCGGCCCCCCGCCGTTTATCGATTGAATTTAGCATAATCCCGTATTCTAACGGGCGGCGCATAACTGGCCGCAATTCACCGCTCAATTCCATACACCGCCGATGCGTCAAGCCGCCACGCTGCCGCGTGCAACACGAAGAGACTTCTGCCCGCGTTGCGTTTCACGCGCAGCTGTGGCCGGCTCGCAGTTGCATCCGAGGACCGACGCGAATTATCGAGCGGAGACAGGCAGCGATAGCGTCTCGATATCACCGCAGGGTCTAAGAAATCGGGAATGAGAAGACCGGTCGCCGCCGCAACGCGTTCTTCCCAAAGTGTTCCGACTCGTATCGATACCTTGGAGTATTCGATACGTCGCCTTTTGATATTCGATACTGTGAAGTTCAATATCGTATCGATTGGAGAGCTATACAGAGGAAATGTTTCGATTAGATTGAAGATTAATTGTAACGACGCGCGCTCTCGAAAGCCGGGAATTCGCGCAAATCGCACAAACCGCTTGGTACTCCTCGCAAAAGAAACGAAGAAGAAATTCGACGCTCGCGGCTCGGGTTTTGGGGATGGTATAGCGCGCATTCGCGCTCGCAACATAACTCCCACGAAATTTACTGGCTGCAGAACCGTACCGCCCGCCGCCACGATTTACCTGCACTTTTATCGCGCCCTATATACGTACGTTTGTACATACATATATACGTACACACGCATATGTATGTACATACGTACGTTTATACGTATGTATGTACGTACGATGGGGAGACCCAGCTGTCGGTTGCACGAGCTCGTAAGTATTTTCGTACACACGGTCCGCGCGAGCAGGGTATTTGCACGCTCCCGTGTGTATATCGTACATGTATGCATAAATACGTCAAAATAAAGGAACGGAAGGAAGCGGGCGGAATCGACGGGAACGGGAATGCGATTTTCGCTCGCTCACTGCGTAGATCGAGAAGAAGCCCGGCGGAGGAGCGCCGCCGAACGTGTTCCTACGCGTGGCTGCGTGAGAGCTTATAGAGAAACGGCATCGAGATGTTGCGCTGCGCAAAATAGTAGGGAAAGAAAGAGAGAGAGAGGGGGGGATGGAGGGAGAGAGAAACAGAGAGATAGCTAAACTAACAAAAAAATAAAAAGAGAAAAATGAATATAATAAGTATGAGATAAATATAAGCAACTTAAAATCATACATACTAGAAGAAATTCAGCTCTGAAAATTACAGAATGATTTCGCAATGTTTCTTCCTGCAGTATAATGTGTTTTATATATTATATGTAAACATATGTTTACATATAATATTTCTTATAGTATTTCTTACATATGTTTTACAGAGAAAGAGAGAGTAATTACGAAATCCAATCAACGCGCTCGCGGCACGACGTGTCGCGTTGAAGTTTGCCCGGTCAGCGTGCGAGCTTGCGCGCTGTTTAGTGCAACTGCGAAGCGCGCTCGCGATGGACATTTACGGGTTATATTGGACCACGGTGATCGCGAAATTTCACGAGCATTTTTATACCGCGCGCGCGCGCGCGCTAGCGCCTTCGTGGCGCACACAAAACTGCGCGAGTTATCGGCAGCGGGGGGGAATCTCCCGAAATTTACGGCGTATTTATGACATCGCGATGTCTGACAAATTTCGCCGCGCCGCTCCTTGAATGAAATTCGTTCGCCGAATATCCGTCGAATCGCGGATCGACTCTTCCTTTTCTTCCTATTTTCTCTTCTGCTCGCGCTTTGCGCCGACGATCATTGGACGTGGATGGATGGCTCCGCTCGATAAACACGAATGCCGCAAATGCGTTGATCCAATGATCGAAACCGAAAGTTCAAAAACGAACGATTAATAAACGGACAAACATGCAGGGGGAGGGAAGGCGATGTATGCTCGGCTCTTCCAACGTTAAATGAACGACAATGCGCGCCTGCGACAAACGCGATTTTCACCGTGCGGTTTAATTGCTTCACTTGCACGCCTCTCTCTCTCTCTCTCTCTCTCGTTCGTGACTAATATCAAAGGATATCACCGCATCCATAATGCTCGCGAGTTCTTGCCGCCGCAGCGGGGCTACCTTCGCAGTAACGAGGATTGAAGGGAGATCAGCGAAAAAAAGGCAAAAGGGGGAGAAAGAAAGCGAAGAAAAAGAGGAAGAGAAAGGAGCGAGAGAGCAAGGGACAGTGAGAGGAAGAGCGAGAAAGAAAGGGAGGGAGAGGAAAAAAGCGGCGGAACGACGCGGGCAAAAAATCGCTCTTGTGCGATTGAAATACGATGAACGGTTTGATCGGGTTTCCGATGGACGGGCGAAACTCCACATAAAGTTAATACCCACAGCGGCTACGACACGCTAAAATACACACACGTGCACGGCTATGTATATATATCACCGCGGATTTTCTCATGGGATTTTCAGTCCGACGACGGAAGTCGGTCGAATTTTTTTTTGTTTTCTCTCCCATCGTCTGTTTCTTCNTTTTTTTTTTTTTTTTTTTTTTTTTTTCGGCGGGGTTTTATTTCCTATCGGCCGGAGAGAAGCGGACGAATGATTATTGGGTTTCGAAACGGCACGATGCGGATTTATTTTTAGACTTCCAAGGCTCAGTATCCTCTTTCTTTTTCCTCCACCCCCTCCTCCTCCTCTTCTTCCCTTTCACCTCTGGAGTGAAGCTACCTGTAAGCGCAGCGAGCGCTCAATTACATCGGGAAACCTTTGAATTAACCAACGAAAGCGCTAAGCGTTGCGCCGATATTTATCGACAATTCGATATTCCTACGCGCTTTACTTTTTCTAATATTGACGAGCACGTGGAGGCGCACGCTAATTTTATACAGAGTGAAATATCCAGCGTGGATTCGATTCGGCCCGCTCGGCGGAATATAGGTTGCCTCGTTTCCACCGGCGATTGTGTTACAACGAACGAATCATTCCTGATGCCGAAACGAACAACGATAGGCGGCCGGTCGTTACAGCGTTTCAAGAAGCGAACGAATCGAATCCGGATAAATAAAGCGGGCAAGCGCTATCGGCGCGATCTGTACGTATTCGTACGAGTGAAAAAGTGTTGCATAAAACGCGATATAACTCACGTGAACAATAATGACGTGGATATTACAGATGTATCGACAGGATATCGGGTAGCGTCATAAATAATACCGGATTTCCTCTCCACTGATCGCGGCTGGAAATTTCCAAAGTTCTTCGCATTTTGCCCGGCATCCCCTTCTCGGTCTTTTTTAATTTCCCGAACTTTCGTCGCTTACCTCGGACTTGCCGCGGAGTTCGCAACAGCGGAGGAGGCGGTATCGGCGGTGAAAGGAAACGGAAACTCGCGACTAATCCGGTCGATGTGGATCGCGGCTCGCTCAAGTTTTCGATCTCGCCTTAACCGACGAGTTCGGGCGCGAAACGCGCGCCCGTGAGTTCGCGAGGTGCATTAAAGCCGCGCCGAAACTTGCCAGCGCACCGCCGGTCTCTCTTTTCACTGTTCGCCGATCCATCCATCCTCACCGCGGCTTTAGCGCCGCGACGCCGTGTGTACATAAACGCGAAATCCATTAACGACGTCGCCCACACAACCGCACACACGTATGTACGCACACAGAGGTGCACGCACACCCCCAAGAATCCTCTGCGTTCGCACGCACGCAGCGAGCGCTCGCGCGAAAGACGTATTACGGTCGGTCGTGCGACGTGAAAAGCGTCGTCAACGTCGGGACGCGCGTCGTGTTAGCGAATTATTTCCCCTCTATATCGTCCAATTCGCCCTCCCTGCTACCGCGAGTCATGCAAGGGAGATAAATAGATGGAGAGAGAGAGAGAGAGAGAGATAGAATTCTGAAAAAATCGCCTTTTTTTATTAGTCCCGGAGACGAGAGCGGTCATTAGCCGATCTTTCGAATTATCCGTCAACGATAGATTGAACGTCGCTTGGAAATGGCTTTCCTGCGGATTCTCCTTCTCGAGTCAAAATTTTCGTCCTACATTAAGTCTATTTCTACGTTAAGTCTTCAATCGGAGAAGACGGAAATAACTTCCCACTTGTAGTGTCACAAAAATACAATAGAAGATTTAATATACAACTAAAATTTCGACTCGAGTGTCTCCGAAAGTCTCGACATTTCGGGAGGAGACATCGATCAATTTGCAATACCGCTCCGTATCGACCAGCGTTTCTCAGATGCAGGACGTAGGTTACGCCGCCCTGGCCGCAGTGGACTAATCCTCGGCGCGGCTGGCGAACGCGTCCGACCAATATCGGCCGTTACTACTTGAGCCGCGTCGAAGCGACGACTGCGCGAGACGTGTTGGTACGGATAATTTGGGAATTATTTACGATTACTAATCGTATTGTTTCGAACAATATTGAGAAAGAATCGTTTATTAAAGACGATAAAGGACGATTCTATTCGTCAACGTGTATTCAGTCCGCGTACCCGGTATTTCGGAAGCTTTCGCAAATGGGATAAAAATGAGGGAATTTCGCAAATATTGAAAAGTGATTACATTATACCGCGGTAACGTGATTCTCTCTCGTCGCGCACGAAGTCCGGGGGAAGGTAAAAAAAATGGTGAAAGGGAAGAAAAGCGTCGAAAAATCGCGTAAAGAGAGAAATCAGGCGAATCGCCGGCGGGCTACTATCATTAACAACGTCCGATTGTTACAGTTGCAAATGGCGCGACGAAACCTCGAAACGGGTGCGTTTTACCGAAGCATCGCCGTGGGAACGCCAGTTTCCATTCGGTCAGCTTCGGCCGGAATATCGTTTCGCTGCGATAAGCGTGCGAGTTGCACAGCGCCGTTCAGCACGCACACGTTCGCGCTAATATCTGTCCGACCGGCCGCGGTATATTATACTGTCGCGGTTTCGTATTTGCATCGCCAGGTTGCGATGATGTTATCTCGTGAAATTGTACGCCGTTACGCGTAACGAATGCGACTCGGTTCGCCTCACGGCCACGGACGAACACTTTTAATACGGGATTATCGCATAAAGTCCGCGCTTTTTGCAGACGGTCTTTGTGCGCCGAACAGAAATTATTTTCAACTGAGCGCGACAGAATTATAACGACCTTATAGATACCGTAGAATCGTACCTCTGTGCACCCGTTCGTGCGTCATAAGTTAAAAAGTGCATCGCGAGTAGTGCTGGGTCAGAAAGTTATTCATGGAATTTCTCGCCGCGTTATTCGACACGAGCGAATCCGAGCTCGAGAGACGCCACGGATTTCTGGAGTCGCAGGCTTAAAGATGTACCGCCGTCAGTGTCGTATTTCCAGTGGCGTACACACACATATCAAGGGGGTCACTTATAAATTTAGTACAAATTTATCAAAGCAAAATTACGTTTATTTCTTTAATTTTTATATTCGTTTATTTCACTGCCTAAATAATAAATGTTAATTTGAGACAAAGCTGAGGTAAACATATCCACACAATATTATAAATACGAAAATATTATTATTTTTTTGTTTTTCTTATTAATGCTATATATAGGGTGTTCCAAACTGTTTTTGGTGCCTATGGTGTGCAGGAACACCATCTGTAGAATTTTGTAAAATAGTACATGACTTCTCTGCTCAGTTTCACTTGTTCTATTTGTAAACCACGCAAACGTTTAAGACACCCTGTATATTTATACATCAGTTGATCTGATAGAGAGATACACAGATAATAGAAAGAGGTATATAAGTATTTAAAAGTGTGCACATGTATATGTATTTCGAGTATCACTACAAGTTATAGATTTTACACCGCTGTATTTTCAAACAAAAATAACGTGTTCAATAATTCTGAAATTTGTATATAATGTCTCTATATTAATCCTTAATATCACAGTAATTTTTCATAAAAATCCTAAATGCGGTTTAGAAGAAATTAAAAATAGAACTTAAGAATATTAAATAAATTTGAAAGGCCGTTAACCTTAAGGAACCCGTATAAAAAGTGTCATTTTCAACTCCAACAAAAAGTCACATAAAAATCAAGACGATGTCAAATAATATCATTTCGATGTCATCTTGACTTTTATGTGATTTTTTGGTTCTATTTGGATTGCGAATATCTCAACTTCCGACTAATCGTTTTCTTTCTGCGCCAATAACTACGTCACATTTAAATTTATATGTAGTGCAAGTTTTATCGAATTTGTAAAAACTCTTCTATGTCACTATTATCTTAAAGTGGAGTAACTTTCGATCCAGGCTCCGAATTACTCAAACTATTGTTGACACTTTTAAATACAATATAGATCAACTTGTAATCCTTTCATAATTTTTTTCATTATTTTGACTCATGGACGGTACATCCGAGCGAGCGTTACCGCGACGCTCGTAGGAAAACTAAACATCGGTTCCCGGATACTCCTCCGGGGACATGTCTGCGTGCATTTTCGCGCGTCCGATTCGCGCTTTCGCTTCTCCGTGCAATCCGTTTCCGGTGATCGGACACACATCGATCGGAGTGTTTGGTCTGCACACGTGAAACGTTCCGCGAGAGCGACGTGAGAGCCGTGGGTTCGGCGGGGGCCACCTGGTGAACGACAGGCGACGAGCAGGAGGATCCAAGCGGGACGAGCTTCTCGCTCTTCGGCGTCGCCCGTCGGTTCGCCTTCGATAAACAGGAAAACCATCACGTAGCGATCGTCCTCGTCACGCCTCGCTTCGTTTTCTCTCTCTCCCCCCCCCCCTCTGACTGCCTCTTTTTCTCTCTATCTGACAGCTCCAAAAATCTCGCGCGTGTTCCGCCGACGGGAGGCGCGCCGGTGTCGCTGCTCCGATACGCCAGTCTGCCGCATTTATCTTGGTCGTCCGTATCGCATCGGACAGAGAAAGGGCGAGAAAACGAGGCCGTGGCGGCGAAGTGCGGAATGTAAATCACCGGCGCGTTCGAAAGCCTCGCGGGCCTCGCTCCGGATTTGCGGTTGATTCGATCGCATTTATCGGCGCCGCCGTCATTTTTCTCGGCTCTCCGAGTTGGACGGCGCGCGCATCATCAGCGTCATGCGCTCGCTTCATTCTCGTTCGTTCATTCGTCGCAATTAAACGCGTCCGTCGTGTCGCGTTGCATCCGTTTGCCGGATAGTTCCTCCGGCGATGCGTGAAAACCGGTCCACCGTCGTTGCGCGCCACCTTCGCAGCGTCCAATTTTAATCAATTCCACGTGGAATCAATCCACCGAAGTCCACCGCCTCTCTTTCTCCCGCTCGACCATTTCGGCGATCGATGTTAAATATCCTTTCACACCTATTATACCCCCCACCCCCGCTTCCACCCCTCCTCGCGGGAACGGGGGGACACGCGGCGCGGAAAAATCGAGCTTTGGTCGGTCAAAGGGAGCGTGATTAAAATTCGAGACGACGAAGATGAAGCGCCCGGTACGCGCTTGCGGGATACGCGCGCCCACGCGCTCGTATCATTACGCGATTCGCAGTAAGGTATTGACACAGCACTAGAATACATAATTTACCCCCGTGGACTTGGTTCGTGCCGCCGCCGGATCTCCCAGGCGAGTCAATATTTGCCGACGTCATGGAATTTCTGCTGGTGCAGCGTCGCGCGACCAGGTATCCGATAGGTACGCGAGCGAGCGAGCGAGCGCTTTGCCAGATATGTCGTTCTCGCGTACCACACCCGGCGAAGCGTGTAAGACGATCAGCGACGGGGGTCCCGATCGTTTCGGGAACGGCAGCGAGCCGAATCGATCCGCGCGTCTCGCGAACGGAACGATCTCTCTCTACCTGTCTATCTCTTTCGTCATCATCATCATCTCTCTCGCTCTCTATCCTACTATTCTATTCTATTTCGTGAGCTCCCGTATCTGGCGAGGTTCATCGAAATCTTAACGTGTGATTTCATTTTTACACTCCTTCTTAGCGTTCTTTATATTTGTATGTCACTATTTTTCCGCTCGCGCCTGTGTCAATCGTCGCGTCTAATTTCAATTGTTGCTCCTACAGGATTTATCCTGGAGCGTGATAAAATTGATTCTATTCCATTCTAACCGCGTCGGCGCAATATTATATTGGGTGTGTAAATTAATTCGGCGCCTTTGATTTTACTCAATTCTGTGTAATGACTGTTCTTAATCGAAATATTCTTCTGCTCAATTGTAGTTTTAAAGAGTTGCCATCGGTGGTTACAAAACATCACGTAACATAGCGAAGTGATCGATAATAACCTAGAAAATAGTGGTGAAATGATTTCGATAATTAAAATTGTACACCTTTTATTTATAAGATTTATTTATCAATAAATCTTGATGTTTGCTAACAAAGGCACCGAATTAATTTACAGACCTAATATTACGTTAATTTCTGTGCCAAATGAGGTAACCCAAGGCTAATAATTACTCTGTTCCACTCTTTCTCTCTCTTTCTCTATCTCAGCCATCGGATACGGGAAAAAAGGGAGGTAGTAGTGGCGACTAACGACGTCGTGAACGATTCATCGCGAAAATTAATCCGCGAGAGACACCGCTCGCGTCGAAAATATTGGGTGTCGAGGTGCTTATTTGTATGCAGTCGCTCGCTGCATGACCGGCTGATATGTAATTATAGCAAATTGCGTACGGTCAGCCGCGGCTTATACGTACGTACGCACGTGCGCGCGCGTGACGGCGTTAATCAATAACGATAAATTGCCGCTGATAAATTATATCCCGTACGATTACAACGAATTACAAGAATTAATTAAAAAAAACCTATCCCCCTTCCCCAGCCGGTGCTACGGGGCGAAGGGTGGGGAGGCTCGAGGGAGAAAGGGAGGAGGTAATTCTTCCGCCGACGTGTGCGCGCACTCGCACGCACTCGGCTTATTTCGCAAATCGTATTTTGCGCGCGATCCCAAGTTTATTTCCGGGCAGATATTTTTCGCGTATATTAAATTAACGTGTAATTGCTGTTACATGGACGTCGCAGTCATTCGATTTCATCATTTACTCCGCGCGCGCCACGCCGCTATACGCAGCGCAAATAAAATAAACGCAACGTCCATCGAAAGCAATCGTCCGGCGCGAGCGAATAATTTCACTCGGCGCGTTCGCGCGGATTATTTTTATTTTCCCAGGGAAAGAGATACGGGCGTGCTTGCAAAACAACGTCCGGCCCGGCTTGCTGCCGCATTTATATGAACTAAAGGTTACTCCGTACATTTTCGACTTATTTAAATTACGCCCGACGAGTCCCCGAGGGAGATGCGGGGCCTGGGAGGAGGGAAGAGACGCGCGCGCGTTGCGAGATAAACAAAAAATCATCCGTCCGTCTCTCTTTTTCGCGGCGATGCGGAAGCGGCCCGCGACAGGAAGCATCGGAAACGAGCCGAGAGTAACGAAGAGAAAGAGAGAGAGTGTACGGGTGCATCGACGGTGAAAAATAATTCCGTTTACCACTTCCAGAACTATCACTTTTCCGGCAGATAAGGGAGGAACACGCGGCGCGTATTCAAATGTTCCGCCCTTCGCCTGTATTCGTGACCGTCGTCGAACGGATTCGCGCCGATCCTCGCGGAGCTTTTAGCCCGCGCCTACGTGTGTACGTATGCATGTACGTGTGCCTCGTATACAGTCCGCGCGCGCGGTGGTACTCCCCCGCAATTTACATATTGTTGCGCGGCAGAAGCCGCCGCTCGCGGCCATTTCTCGCCAACCAGCCAACCAGCCAACCAACCAACCAACCAACCAGCCGACCTCTTTTCCCGCGAATATCATCGCGAAAAGTTCTCGCCCGCCGACTTTCCCGGCAGAGTCCTCCTCCCCTCATCGATATGCTCTCGTTCGATCACCTCCGTTCGACCTGTGCTGATTTCGCGGGATATATAGCCGCGCCTGAGGGAAACGCGTCCTGATGGAAGTATTCTCCGCAGCCGCGAGCGATCCCGGGGAATATTCCCCGTCCCCGGTTCGAGCTGCTCAAATATAATTAGCGCGGCCGTGGACGTGCGACGACGGCTTTCCGCGGAAATACATTAGCCATCGAACGATATTATCGCGCGGGGCCGCGTTTCCCGCGAACGCCTCGGTGATCAATTCTTTTCTACGGGGCTGTGACGTGCGAGCAGCCGGCGCACGCGATACACGTATCGCTTCCTTCGCGTTCCTGTGTTCCCGGCTTCGAGGTTGGCGGGCCGAGCGATGCTTCGCGGAAAGCGAAATTCGCGGCGTGTTTGCTTAATCGATAATCGAATTCGCGGCGCGGAGCGTTATCGTCCGGTCGAAATTTTGGTTTCGCATTAATCCCGCAAATTCCGCCGAACTCTCTTCAAGGATCAACACTCTGCTCTCCGCCGACCCTGCAGTGTGGTCGCGCCTTTATCGACGTCAGGATCGCTAATTTCGACGTTACAGCTTGCCAATATCATAATGCCGCGAGATATTATGCGGGAACATTAATGTTGTGAACATTTATTAAGCAACGTGCTTAAACTTTAACAAGCCCTTTCACATCGGCATTTATTTGCAGTCGAAAAAGTAGAAAAAGATTAAATAAGACTCAGTTTGCTTGAATCAGATAGCAGAGGACCGCAAGGTGTTATATGTAATATTATTCAGACTATTATCCTACTTTGATATTATAGGTAATTGTTCACTGTTGTTTTTTCCGTATTGGAGAAGCTTGAGGAATCATTTAATACTCGACTATCTCAATATCTCGTCTGCATTTAATATTTATTCTTAATGTGTGTCAGTCAGCAAATGTATTAATTATATAACTCAGTCAGCTGCAGATAAAGTATGTGAAATAAGCAAATATTAAGTAATCTAATAAAGATTTAGGTTAACAGAAGTAACTAATTTTTATTCTCATAATTTCTTTTTTTCTTCTGACATTGGAGGTCTCACGTAGGATTTTAAGCTCTCTGAAAAAATCCAATATGGAAGAAACTGTAGAGGCAAAAATAACATTTGTGTGTTTAATAATTCTATTTACCAATGAAGATTTATATTATTTATATTATATTTTGCACTTGCAAGAATTACGTTACGTTTTAAGGCCGGTATAGCTGTGAATAATTTAGGATTTTTAATAGAGTATGTTATTACAGATTCATGGTTCGAGTGTGTGTTATTCTGTTGTTTGGATCAATATTTATTGTGTGAGAGAATGTAATAAATGTAGATACAAGTCGACGAATATAATCTGAGATTCATGAAGCTATAATTACTTGTTAAATGATGACAGGCTATGAAATCCGATCTAAATTTCAACTCGGGTGTCTTCTTGTTCTCGGCAGATTCGTCAAACAAAGTCGAAAACATTCTCTGTAATAAATAATTTTTCGCACTTTGAAATACACGACGGACCGCCGTCCGCGTCTTATCTCCTGGTTATTCCGTGATTGGAGGCATTCACTAGCACTCACGCAAATACTATTTGATCGTAGAAACGTATATATTAATTACCGCGATGCCACAAGTTCCCGATTACGTATTTTAATAGTCGACGAAATATTCTGACCGTCCGACGGGAATTGTAAACAACTCACCGATACACGTGCTCCGACTCGAGACGTAATGGCGTGGTCACGGGCAAGTGTGCGACGTGTGAGAGTCGGCAGTCTGTAATCAAAACAACTGACCTCGTGAAACGGGATAAAGTCTCCCTCCTCCTTCTCCCTATTCGAACGTGAACTCTTGCCGTCCGCCGATCAATGACGTGTATATTCGGTGGCCGAGAAATCACAAGAATCAACGTTCTTGACTATTTTTCGGTTTTTCGAGATGACTAAATTATCCAGACGATCACACACGATTGTTAATGCGATTATTATATATCTTTATTATATTCTTTATTATATTATTTAATATTTGCTTGTTGCACATATTCTATTTGCAGTTGAGTTGCTAATAATATACTGCTTTAGAATGAAGGATGTACATTTAAAATGCAGATAGAACATTCAGATTAGATATTAAAGATTAGATATTCTTAAATAAATCTTCTTCTAAGAAGCCTCACGCAACAAATTTAATCAACCATTTTTAGCATAAGAGACAATAGCGCGTATAATCTCGACTCAAGATTGATATTTCAAGTCTGATGGAATCTTGGTGGAGTCAATACGAGGCCGAAATTTAGACTGATGCGCATGCAACGTCTGCACGCGTAACGTTGCGAGAAAGAGAGAAAGAGTGCCGCCTTTGAGTAAAAAAGGGGTATTAATCTAAACGAAGAGTTGCTCGTTCAGGGGCGAAGGGTGTCAGCTGTGAGTGACGCACTTACTACTCCCCCTTTACTTCCCTCCTCCTGCAACCGTTTCCATCAACCCTCTGCATCACTTTACCCCCCGGTATTACCAATGTACGATCCCGTACTGGCGCACCTCCGCCCTTTTTCCGCAACTTCTTTCCCAGTGAGAATTCACCTTCCCTTTGACGCACTCGCGGATTCTTGGAGCGGTGAAGACAGATTTCCCAGAATTTCTAATTGAAATCCGTCTCATCCGTGTATCCTTTCATTTCGCGAATTAATAAATTCGAAATGCTACAGAATATACTTAACTAATTGGTATGGATGTTATATTAATTGGATTTTAAAGACGGTCATCTCGCGTGTTAATATCTAACATTCATATATCTACTATCTATTTTATCACATTTATCTATTTAAAAACGCTATGGTCACTTACTTTCTCCCGTTCATATCCGCGCTTTTATCACTTTAAGTTGAACACATGTTTCCCTTGTATGCTTTCAGGTGAGTAAAGTATCGAGCTCCGGCTTGGAGGATGCATTTTGACGTTGCTGACGCGGTGAGTAACCAGATTTGTCCAGATACTAACCCGAGAACGCGAAAGACAATTCTATCGCGTTCCATCAACGCGCATTTGCATCAATTTTTTAACGGGGCGTCTACATGACAGCAACCATTTACCCCCGGAATAACATTAGTCGCTCTCGCGCCCGGAACATAATGCCGACGCGTTGCGTTCTCCGCGAAATAAATAAATATTTCAGCGCGCGGAGCGTTTTTAACGCGGCGAAATTAATTCGCGAGACTGAAAGGGATTGGTTAGCGGGAATATGCACATGCCCATAGAGTGTTCATTTTGCGTAACTAAAAGGGAGAACGATTATTTTACTGCTGACGGAAATAAATAGATCGAGTATTTTATACGCGGAACTTTAGTGACGTCGCGCATATTACGGTATCGCAAAGTTATTCCGCTCGCGAAATACTGGAAGCGCGATTTACTGTTTTGTGCAAAGTACTTTTCCCCATTTGCGTCAAAGGGTGGGTTGGGAAGGAGGAAGATAGAGAGAAAGGGAGAAAGGGAGAGAGAGAGAGAGAGAAAGAGAGGGAGAGAAAGAGTTAGAGAGAGAAAAAGACCGAGGGAGCGGACAGCGACGTGTTAAAAAGCGAGTTGAACGAGGGAAATGCACTCAGAGCAGAGATGAGAAAAGTTTTGTTGACTTGGCTGAAATTTAATTTCAACTGGAATTTCGCGAAGCCCACCGACACATTTTTATTAGTACAAGATTCGCCCGCGTATCATTTTGCCGATTCATTGATCA
Source organism: Dinoponera quadriceps (assembly GCF_001313825.1). Classification (NCBI taxonomy): domain Eukaryota; kingdom Metazoa; phylum Arthropoda; class Insecta; order Hymenoptera; family Formicidae; genus Dinoponera; species Dinoponera quadriceps. Next base: position 1,616,322 of record NW_014554899.1, on the reverse strand, counting down.
CCGTCGACGAATTAATGCTTTCATACGAAGCAATGTTTTATACGCCGGCGGCCGAGCTCCCGGCGCTCCCGAACGAATCGCGAAATATTTAAGAATATTTTTACGCGCAGCCCCGCGGCACCGATATTTTCGATCCGTTTTTAATCGAATACGTAGATCGGGACGTTTATTTTTACCCTCTCTGCTATCGGAGGAGTTTTATTTTCATTACCACGGGAAATGGTGTCGCGCGCATACCTCATCGCGAAATCTCGTGACGGTTCATTTAACCCCTTCGGCGCCGTATCGGTTTCGATGCAAACCAGTTTCGGAGCAATTTCCGCTGTTGTGATAACATCAAAGAGCATTCCATGTTATTTCTTTATAAATCAGTTGGAGTTTAACCGGCTATTTGCGGCGATATTCAGCGCGCGATCGCGACGGATTGCGCGCTCACCTACGTACATTTGATTCACTCGCTGTAAGATGCATCAACAAACGTGATACGTAAAAATGGCGATTCTAATATTGAAACGGATATCCGATCAAGAATATCGATATCATTAGTGACACCAGTATCAAGGACAAAAATCGATAAATACTGATATCGAAAAAAAAAAAATTGTTAATCACAGGAAATATAAAAATCAGGGAAATGTTTGTTTTGCAAGCTATTTTCAAGGGTTTCGTACGTCTACGCATAATAATCTCTCTTTTATTATGATATAAAAGATACTTCCACCTTTAACACTAGACTTTCTACTTTGTGATCTAAAAACCTTAAAAAGAATAGTTAAGACTCCTGCGTCTTCGCTATGACTGTCTTTGTTTGATGATGACAGAAGCAAGAAATCGCGTGCCATAAATAATTGCGGTATATTTGGAAAGAAAACGATATACGCACAAAAATCAGCAATCAATAAATAACCGTAAAATTAACATGACAAAAATCACGAGAAAAGATAGATTTAAAACGTAAGTTGCACTAATTTTCATGAGGCACAAATACATGACATCTTGAAGATCGACTGGGTAAATAATTAAAAGCAATACAGAAACAGCCTTTATAAAACTTGATTTTGGCAGTTGTTGTAATAAGATATCTGGCTTCATGCCTGGATATTCTGAGCTTCATCCAGCATATCTATTTACTATCTGTAAAAGCCCGGATCTTACCATCCTGACAAGCGATGACGTCACTATGAAAACCTAATCCGGCGCGCATAGGCACCTAAAGAGGTTCTTCGAATATAGGCAATTTGATCAGGGCTTGATGCAACAGTGCGCTTCAATTCTAATTAGAACCGGCACGCAAACTACTCGCACCCAAAATACGATATAAAAATACCCGGCATCGAAAGAAAAATATCGATATCAGTAGAAACACAACGTCCCTAGTGCGAAAGCTTTCTCCTCCATCGCGACGCGTCATCTTCGCGCGAGAGGAGAACGATTGATATCAATCAGAGGACTACTCTCCGAAATCTCCGAGCGGCCGCACGAAGGGGTTAATTATCAGGAGCAACCGGCTGCTTCTTATTTACGCGGAGGCCTTTAATGCCGCTCGATCGCTTTCAGCATTATCCTCTGCGGACACGACGGTGGCGTTTGCGTGCTCCGCGGGGTGCCGGGCGCCCCGTAGCGCGGCGTTGCTCGGTCGTATCTCGCGTCCTCGACTCGCGGGAATTCGCTCCAACGTGATGACGATTAATTGATCACGCCTGGGCGCGCAAACTCTGTGGTCGCTCTGCGAAACGCGACGACACTCTCTCGATCGCTTTGCCGCACACCGAATACTCCCATCATCGTCGTCATCGTCGTCGTCATCGTTGCTCGCTCGCTCGCAACACGTCAGCTCGCCTGCAAGACCGCGCGGCAGTAAAGCGCGCTTTACGACCCCGGTTATGACGTGAATTAGAGCGCCTTGTCGTAAATACCGTAGACGCGGTACCGTATACCCTCCGACGCGTGCTGCGACGTGCGTGCACGCGCGCCTCGCCGTCGTCGTCGGCTACGTAAATATACGGCAGCATGTGTATTCGTCCCGGAGAAATTTTTATTAAGTCCCAGGAGTAGCACAGGAGTCGGGCGTATAACGCAGAACGACGTTTTTATTTCGTGCCATTGACACGGATTGCCTCGGCCGCTGCTTTGGAAAGCATCAATCGCGGCTGCAGTTCATAAAAGGGATACCGGAGAATCTGCGAGGGATGATCAAACAGACGCTGGAAACGCTTGTTCCCCGGTATTTACTTGATACTCGGATTTGTAAGGCTACCTTGAGAGAGTTAATTACACCCGTATACCTAATGTTGAAGTTGTCGAAAGTTTCGGCAAATCGCGCCGGTGAAACCACCCCGAGCGCCGAGAAGAAAGCTTCAATGGTTACGATCGGGGAACACAACGTTTGTGCAACTGTTGAGCGAAAATCATCTACGATTGGCCCCCCGCTTCCAAAAAACGACCAGTCAACCGTTGGGCTCCGCCGAATGCAGCCGAAGTCTCTCAGAGAGACACCAACTCGACGGTTCTTTCGGGGACACTCTGTATACCAGAAACAGCAGGTCGAAACTCGCGCGATCGCGAGCTCGCGCAAAACCGTGTATCCTCTAGATTGAATTTCAGTTCGCGGTCGGGAATCTGATTCAGGACAGCTTCGACGCGACGATAGACGGGACGGATGAAGAGAGTGGTGGACGAGGCTTGCGGGCGGAGAAGAACGGTGTGGTGGTAGGTGGACGTTGTAAATGCCGTCGTATTTAGGGAACCGATCCCACTCTCAAGGCTGGGGCTCGGCTGGCTGGCTGGCAGGCAGGCAGGCAGGCAAACAGGCTCGCGTGTCTAGACCGGAAGTGGTTCTCGTGCTAGGCGTGGCTCCTTGATATACAACCCCTTGTATCTCACGCAGCTACCTGAGAGAGAGAGAGAGAGAGAGAGTGGTCGGTATGCTCTCTCGGTGTGCACGTACGAGATGTCCAATAACCTTTGCCTAACCCCTTGAGGCGAAACGAAGTCGATCGATCTCGTCGGCCGACTCGGAAGTTATCCGGTGACCATTGATTTCTGCTCCCCCGCCGCCCCCGTGGAGGACGAGAATAGTGGGTTGCTTTCGTTCTGCCTGCCATTCATTCCCGTCGAGAGATCTCGCGCACCACCCTCGCGCCCTCGGTTTACACCACCACCACCGGCATCGATCCGAGTGAGTCGTGGATTTCAGAAACGCTCGCATAATGAGGCGACCGGTAATCGCTTCGACGATCAACTCTCTTCCTCTCCCTCCCTTCCTCTATCCCCCTCTGTCTTTCTCACCCTTCCCGGGGGTGTTGGACGTTAAGGGAAACTCGAATCCTGCGCGATTCTCGGCGGAAGACAGGACGATGAAGTTTTTACTGTCCGTGGTTTCTAACGAAACACGGGTTTACCGAACGCGGGTTCAGTAAACGAGTAATTTAGCTATATTAGGTATATTATATCACATATAGGGTAGCGTATACATATGTGTGTGTGTGTGTGTGTGTGTGTCATAATATTACCCAGTTACCCGACGGCGCGATCTACTGTGTAATAACAGTGTCCTTGCTCGTATTGACATAGTGATCAACCGCAGCTGCGAACACCTAGGGCATTTATCGACCTAGCATAAATTGTCTGCATTTGATTTGCCCCATTATCGGGTTATTTCCTAAACTAACAATCGTGCTTTGCATCGACCGTCCGAGTACATCGACGCTAATTTACTGGCGAAATGTTTCATTAACCCAGGCTCAAAGCCGAGTCTTTCCGCGAGAGACGTGTAATCCCCGGCTCTCTTTATTCGATGAATTTATTATTCCCGAGAGGTGTGATTTTGCGTGGAAAATGCTGGAAATGAGGAAGAGATTCAGCGACCGACGCGATGCGACTCGTAATTTTTCGTTTCGTTGTATCGCTTCGAAATAACGCAGATAACGTTAACGAAATTTCACCATAATTGAAAATACGTGAACGCGAAACTGTTTGTATTTGAAGCTAGATATATTATAAAAGAGAGAGAGAGAGAGAGAGAGAGAGAGAGGGGGAGAGAGAGACAAAGAGAGTGTACATAGTAAAAAATGTGTCAAATTATATTTCACATCTTTTAAACGATCCATACAAATTTTTGTATTAATTTAACACACGAGGTAAAGTAACGCAAGTATTATGCCAAAAATTAACACAAAATTAATACCCATGATATGTTAATTCACATCGAAGTATAAAGTGTGTTATTTTGATATTTACACATGTTGAATATCGACACAACGCAGAATATATATTGAAATAATATAGACACAATATGTTAAATTAACACATGGGTTGAGAATTTCACACAAAAATATCAAGAGGGACCGATTCTAATAAGTACAAAATGTTTTTCACCGCACAACATCGTCGAAAATCTCTCCTCCATCGAGTTTATTAACCCAAGGAAGTTTATGCGCGCGCTATCGCAACTGCTAGTCGCGCGGGGCGCAACTTCATCAAGCCGATATTTCCTCGTTACGTTTTTCATGATGCATCCAATTAGCGAACGTAATGAACGTCTCAGCCCCGTACTTGAGTACTGTACGCGTGCATTAAAGCTGCATCATCTCGTGCACGAAATAATTCACTGCCGAACGACTCCGCGGTCTAAGAAGCTTTGCCGGTCCGCGATATATTTTGAAAACCTTCAAGAGCCAAAGGGCCATTCAACATGTAACTCGAGGTACGTACACTCCTACGAGATTCCTAAATTGGCCAACCACTCGAAGTTTGATCATCGATCCGTCTAGTCCGCACCGTTCCTCAACGGTCTTCCTTCTTTCTCTCTCTCTCTCTCTCTCTCTCCCTCTCTTCTTCTCTATCTCCCTCTATCTCTCTCACAGATGCGAAATAGGATACGCTGTGTATAAATGAGTTTACTTCGGGACGGATCATCGATTATTTCTCGACGAGATTGTAATCGAATAACATCGTATAAACGAGCTGCCAGCCGCGGCAAACAGAAATCGTCCTAACTGCGGAGAATATGATGTCGCGCTGCTGGACCAGTGCGCTGTTGGTCGCGACAAATATACGTATGTGTGTGCACGCATACGTATACACACGCATATATATATATATTGTAATTTGATAATTAATAGTAACTCGTGCCACCACGTGCCGTTAACGCGCGTGTGCCGGGTTTACATAATTCCGCGTCCGCATGCGCACGCACTATTCCTACCCGGACTAATTTATCGTTCGATACGCCTCGCAGTGTGCACACGCGGCTAAAACTGCGCGATGCGATGTGATGTTATTGCAAGCGTGTTCGGCCCCGTTTCGGTCGGATTCGCGCCGATTCTTGGCAGCGCAAACAATGATTCGTCGCTATTGGCCTCGATATCGCGCGTCTCGAAATGTCGGTAATTCACCTGAAAAACTCCATCGCACGCCGCCGCGCAATACAATGCGCGCGGCTGTTATATGAATTATTCCGTTGAAATTGCGGCGCGCGCGGTAACACGGGCGGAATCACGCCGGGAATCAATGATTTCCCGGTGTAAAAGCCCGACCGGACTGTTTTGCAGCGGCGCGCAACGAAATAAACGCGCGACCGTATTCCGTTCCGGACGGGAAGAAAATCAGGAGCGTCGTCTTCACGAAAAGGAGACTCGTGGAATAACGACAGCTCGCTATCGGGAACGATGCTTCGTGCCGCGATGAGGTACGCCGGTGAGGTCGCGTCCGACGAGTCGCAGGATAAAAGATGGGCCGAAACGCGGGATTCCGGAAACCCGCTCCAAAAAAGCTCCTCCAGGTGCTCTCAAATTCCGACGGAGCGTCAACGGGGAGCGCGATTCGCGGGAATCCAATCCAGTTTAATCGGGACGCTCATAGACGCGCGAGATGAGGGCGCAATTCGGACGGATAAAACGGACTCGTCGAGGTCTCGACGGTGAGGTCTCTCGAGGAGGAAAAAGCGCGAAGGGGTTCGCCGGTCGGCTGTGTGTTGGCGTTGATGATGGTGGTGGTGTGTCCCTTGCAAGTCATAACGCGTGTGCGACAAGGGCTCTTCTAATTCCGGCAGCCGCGGGAAAACTGGGACAACGCCGACGGCGGGCACCTATATCACCCGCATCTACCACCGTCGGCTTCGCCTTCGCCGCCGCCGACACGGGCGACATCACCGCGGACGAGATTACATTACTTAGGGGGCTCCTACTTTGCGGTCTCGTGAAATGCACTCAAACTAATTTGCGCCCGAGAGCTTCGCGCCGTCCCCGCCGTCCCTTGCCCGTCTACCCCCTTTTTTCTTCGCCGCCACCTCGCGGCTGCGGACGCAGATGAATCCTTTTGACGCGTTAATCCAACTTTGCTCTCGCGGCTTCGAGCTCGTTTCGAGCGGACGGGAAAAAGAGAGAATGAGGGAGAGGGAAAGACGGGGAGGAAAATAGGGAGATATAGGACGAGAGAAAAAGCGAGAAGAAGAGAGAGAGAGAGAGAGAGAGAGAGAAAGGCCACATCGTATGATGCGCGATGACGGGGAAGAATTTAAATTGGTCATCGGGGATGTGGGCCGTGTTACGTGGACCAGGAGACGAGGGATTTTGCGCGGTCTTTCACGTCTTCGGCCTTTGTTACTTTTGCACGTCTCTCTCGTTTCCGTGCGGCGCTCCGAGATAAGTAACTTTTCTGCTACGCCTCCAAGGTTTCCGAGTTCGTTGATACACGTCGCACTTTATATTTCAACGTAATCCACCCTCTTCGGGAGAGTGAATGAGAGAGAGAGAGAGAGAGAGATAGAGAGAGAGAAGGGCGGAAAATTCTTTTATCCTTCAAATTGTTCTCTGGATTACAGATTTGTACTTTTTACGGTCTCGTTACGTAACTCGTTATACGACGGATTTTTATTTACGTTCTGTCGAGCGGACTTCTGGAAAAAATTAATAACGATCCAATTAAAGAACGATGTACGTATCGGATTGTAATTCTCTTTCCGACATATACCGTCCTCTCTCTCTCTCTCTCTCTCTCTCTCTCTCTCTCTATCGCATTATTCATTTGCGGCAAACTGTTGCGAGTAACTCGCTGGAGATTCTCAACGTTGAAAAACGATCCTCCGATCTGTATCCGAATTTAGAATATCCGTCAAAATGTATCCGCCGACTCCGGTGAAACCCGCGGAAAAGCCATTAAGCGCGATTACATCGCATTAGCAAATATTCCGCGAGAAGGAAAATGGAAAGAGAGAGATTAATCGGCCCGCAATCGCGCGCGATTCCATCGACGGTATCTCTTAGCACGTTAGGATTATCGAGCAACGGTAAATGCGTTATCGTTCCGCCGATGAGTATCGGACGCGCGATCATTCGCGATTTTATCCGGAAACTGAAACTCGCTCGCGCGATCTTCCTCTCCCTCTTCTTTTCATCCCCGCGAAATTACGTGCACGCGCGTCAATAATTAACCCTCGCTGGCCCGCGCCGCGCTAATGAAACGTATCAGGCTGAAATTTAATTAAAACAGATATTTAGGTCGAGCCTGCGACCAACCGGCTGCTGTCACCGACATCGTCCCCGCCGCCGTCGGCAGATTAGAATATCGCTGCCCCACTCGCTCTCTTTTCGCCCTCCCTCTCTCCACCCGTTACTCGCAAGAAGCCACTTAAATCCTTCAATTATCGCGTCTTGCCGGCGAGACGTCGCTACGCGAAAATAAAAAGGCGGAAGGGAGGCCGAGTCTTTAAAACGCCGCTGCACCGGCCGCTCGATTACGACCTTCGCAGAGGTGACGCGTTGTTAAATCCACGATGTTGGCGCAATTTCGACGAGAGATTACGCGTAGTAATCCGAATGTATCGTCGTTACTGTACAGTTTCGACGCATTCTTGAAAAATACCACGCGGAGACTTGTATCCCGCGCCCGGAAGGATTGGAGCGCGCCGCGAGAAAGCAGAAGTGGGTGTCGCTGCGCACAAGGAAGTTACTCATGTTTATCGCCATGTCGAACGTAATCGAATTGTTAAAAAAGAAAAAATAGAAAAGAAAGGCACTCGACGATCGCGCCAAGCCGTAGGTAGGTAGGTAGGCGGGCAGGTAGGTGGCGACAACGGACGAGGAACGTCGCATTCGACGCCTGTAGTGCCGCCGCAAATTTATACAATTAAGTATAATAACCGTCAGAATAATTAGAGACGTAATTGTTGTTGCGAGGAACAATTAAAAAATAATTGCGCTTGTCTCCCGCCAGCGACGACGACGACGCTCTTCCTTTTTCCTCGTCGCATCCGCCGCACGTTTTTCGCCCCTTTTTATTGTTATCTTTCTGTTCGCCCTCCCTCCCTCCCCCCCTCCACTTCCTTTTACAAAACTCTCGCTATTGCGATTCTATTTAAATTTTAGCATTCCCCTAGCCGTGTTACTCCGTTCGGCGTCGAGATTCGAGGATGCTCGAGAACGGATTGAATTTGTCCGCTGCGCGAAAGTGTCACACGGCGGAACTTTCGCACATTGGAAATTATTTTCGCTCGAGACATTTCGTGCGTGTGTGTATATGTATGTGTGTGTGTGTGTGTGTGTGTGTGTGTGTGGAGCAAACTGTTAAAGTCATCGAGTCCTTTTAAAGAGAAAGTTTCTGTTTTATTTATAATTGTTATTTTTATCGCGCATTGTTCAAGCTGGGTACTCCGACAAATACGAGCAATAGTTGTTGCTACTATTTCTATATAGTTTTTTACTACCAATCGCTCTATTATATTTTTCGCTTCCTTCTATTAAAGTTTCTCGGATATTTTTATCTCAACATTAAGGTTTTATCTTTGCACGAGCGCTACTCACCCTTTAATACAATAAATTACGCAATCCCTCTCTCTCTCTCTGTGTTTCTCCCTCTCCCTTTCTCTCCTAATTTTTTCTATTCTCAGCTGATGTTTGACGGAACTTGCTAATTCACTATATTGCGGAGTACACGTCAGGATTCGCGATAGCAATTTGCAGCGCTGAACGTACCCCGGCAAGACATCTCGCCGGCGCACACAGCTCGCCGTGGACTCCGTGCCCGAGAGCACCGGCCACAAAAGGGGATTTAATGACGAAATCCGGATTTAGTGGGGCGATTCCATCGGATATAAGTGCCCAGAGAGTCGTAAGATCGTTTATATACTAGCCGTTATTCGTAGACTTAACTTTTATATAGGCGGCAGTTATCGCGCGGAACTGCGCCGCTGCAGTAAATTTTGAGCAAACGCCGTGACTCGGAGTGCTTTTAAGGCACGAGGAAGTATCGCCCCGACGAATCCTGTCGATGGCTGTAAAGCGCACGCAGACACGAACCGTTCCTTCGCTATCGCTATCGCTCAGAATGAAACGTCGGCGGTATTAACGGGCGAACGTTTATCGACTTGGCCGTGTTAATCCTCCGTGTGGAGTCTAAGAAGCTTCGAATTATAAATCCTAACTTATCTTACTTAAAGTTAATTATCCTCCTTAAAATTAATTTCGCTACAATCTCGTCCTCGCGATGGCGCTGATATTCGCCTGACTTTCTTTTCCCTTTCACACACACGTACACACACGCTCTTCCTCCTTTCCTCGCTCGACGACGCTCGACGAAGAATACAAAATCTCGACGTAATACCTGTCGATCTTAGAGAACGACGGAGCGGTTACAGCCGTTCAAAGTGGAACGCAGTGGACCAATATATTAGAACTCCACTGATATTCCTTACGTTATACGTTCTGCATAGGGAAAAGCTTTTTCGTCGCGACCGTCGTCGTCGTCTGTTCGATATTCGCCGCCTGCCCACAGGTGCTTCGGCGTTGTGTCAATAATCTCAACCTCGCGACGTCGATGCCACGTAGCAGAGCGCAGCGCGATACTGCCGTTTTATTGCCTGCCTGCGTACCGGCGTGACGAGCGTTTACGATCAACCTATGTGTCCTACTACTTCTCCCTCCACCCTTTGCTCCGGTTGCAGCGTGCCACTACCAGAGAAATCCGCGAGAAATCACACACGTAGCGTACATAAAACTGCTGCACCGCCGTCTCGTGCACACCCTCTTACAAAGTTTGCGCTACTTAGTGTCCCATAAAACGCACATCGTCCAACCTTCCGTATCGCGCAAGTTTCCCGACGAGGAACCGTCACCCTGTTGTCACTTGCCGCGCGAACTCACTAGCGCGACTGGACGGACGGACCGCGCGTGTGTCCCGGCGTGATCTCGGGGGCTGATGTCTAATGTCAACTACAGCTGGTTGAAGGGGACCAAATGCGTCAATTGGCGGTATATTTGACCCGTGTTCAACCAGCTAAGCTTAACATTACGTTTGGGGCCCGTGTCGGTCTTCTCTCTTGCTGGCTCGCGTCGGCTCGCGTTGCTTCCTCGAGCGAGTCGCAGAATCCGTCACGTTCCCTTCGCCTCACGTCCGCCTCACCATAAGCTCGCACTAGATCTTTCTCGCTCGCTCGCTCGCTCGCTGCGCTCGTCCGTCCGTGAATGTCGAACGCAGAAACCACCCCCGTCGGCTCCCCCGATCCTGCCCGTGACATTTCGTGCCTTCCGAGCCGTGATCGCCGCTGCCGGCTCGCGACTAATTGCTGACCTTTACTTCTGCGCTGTAGCCGACATTACGAGAGACCGTCGGCAATAGCGATGAGGAGAGGAGAAGAGAAGAGGAAAGCGAGAGAGGGAGGAGGAGCGCGTCAGGTGGCGTCGTCGACCACCCGAAGAAGTATCGTTTCGTTCTTTTTTTCGTTTCTCCCATTTCTCGCGCGAGTCGCCCGCCTCGCCCGGAAGTCGAGCGCGAAGCGGCGCTTAGGAAAGTCACACACCGTCCGTAGGAATCAACGGAGAGAGATCGATCGGGGACGCGATTCGAAACGGACTAACGGAGACAATAGCGTGATCGTGCGCGTACGCCGCGGAAGGGAGAAGCCCAGGATCGCGCCTTTAAGCCGCGCCGGTGCCTTCCGGGCGGCCATTAAGGGTGTCATTGTGCGCGGCGACAGGGCAGGGGAGGGTTATTGGCAGGAAGAGGGGCATTAAGGCGGCAACAATGGACTCGATCCTCCGAGCTATCCTTGCCGCCGTTCTATGCCTTCCGTCCTGCCGCCCCCTGAGTACAGTCATTTCTGGAATCTGCCGATACCAGGCCAAGCAAGCATGACGGATCTCTCTCGCGTGAGAAATCGCCGTGGAATTTCGCGAGAACGATATACACACACACACACATATACGTGCATGCGTATTTACGTCGACGTGGTTCGGAGACAGTGCGCGAATTCCTCCGACGAGATCGCCGCGTTATTGCGTTTTCAAAAGGAACCGAAGAGGGGACGGGGGAGGGGTATGACGCGGCGCTCGCACACGCGAGTAACTATTCTAGGCCCGGCATGATGCGCGAGTAACACGAGACGCGGCTGTTTAAATATATCCCGCGGCCATGCGCGAAGTCTTGTCGCTGGTCCGCCGTTCGCTCGCTCGCTCGTTCCGCGGCCGCACGGCGGCCCGCGCGTGCGAGTATCGAGTCTCATGCCCGGCGCCGATTATGGTTCCGCGTGGCGAAAAACGAAACCGAGTCAGGCGAGAGTGGAGCGGAACGGAGAGGAAGTTCGCAGAGGCCGAGGAGGCACGAGGAGGATTCGCGAAACGAGACGAGGGTCTCTCGATCAAACGTCTCCGCTCGACCGTAACGTCAAATATGGCAATGCGACTTACGGCCGGCCGTGAAAGAGGCGTCCTTTAATCTCGATCTCATCTTGCCGCCGATCCGGTCGTGGAGCCTCGATGGCCGCGTCGATGTCGGACGTCACGACGACGATCGGAGGATCCACTCGAGACAGACACGACACACTAAGTACGACACTTGTTCGCTCCTTGCTCTCGAGACTCTCCGCGAACATGCTTTCTTCTCTTTCTCTCTATCTATCTATCTCTCTCGCTCTCTCTTTCTCTCTCTCTCTCTCTGTTGCGCGCTGCGGTCACGGGCAGCTGCGATCGACGAGAAACGTATTCACCAGCACAATCATCGTCCCGGAGTTATCGCCGGCGGATTATCGAACTCAGCACTGCACCATTCGCGGGATTACGCGAAGCGGCGCCGAGTGTCGTCGTCGCGACGCGAATATTTCGGACGCTCGCTCTCCCGCGGCTGTCTAAAGCGGACCGGCCGCTTTTCCGCGTATTTTTAGAGAAATTATGCAACGACGGGAGCGACGCGGAGGCGCTTCCGCGGCGAGCCTCTCTCGTTCCTTGCGAACGGCGGTCCGGCCGAGTCTCCTGGATTTTCATGGATTCGATCGATAACGTTCGGAAGTCGTCGGCGAACAGCGAGCTCGTCGTAGACGTCGTCATCGCCGGTCGTTGTGAAGAATCTTCGCGTGCGAAAAGCGCGACCTCGAATTACCCTCCGCGTTGACGTTTGTCGTCGCTTCTTCGGTGACTCCCGCGAGCGAATCGAGGCGACGATCGGAAAAGCCGGCCCGACGTCACGCGGCCCGCGAGAGATATCGGACGGTCGCCGAAGTTCCCAGTTTCGTTGGACGCTTCTGCGGCACTCAGCTTCGTTCCCTCGCTCGCCCGGCGATATTTTCGTCGACGACGACAGCGAGTCGCGAGTACGCGCGCGGACTGTGTGTGTGTGTGAGAGCGGACGGGAGAGAGAGAGCGAGAGAGAGAGCGAACAGAAGGAGGATCGACGGAGGAGGGGGGCAGCGGCGGAATATCTACCGGTCTATATCCGGAGCGAGTCTTCTCATAAGATCACTTCTTTTCTTCGCGAACGTCGCGCGGTGTTCAGTGTCAGAAGCCGCACGTGCTCCGTCGCAGACAACGTCGGCGGCATCTCCGCGCGCGCGTCCCGACAACCGCGGCGAATTTCTCACGAAGGCACCGCCGTCCCTTCGAAATCTCGCGATCGAACCTCGCGAGAAGACGAGCCAACGTCGGATTGAGGCCGTGAATCAACGCGGGGCCCGGCTATCTCCCGCGCGGATAACGCGAGAATACGAAGTTCGATACGCGAGACACCGAGTGACTCGCACGAAAAAGGCGCACACATCCGCGGCGAGTTCTCATGCGATATTCCCGGCCCGCGGAATATGCATATACGTGCGGGCAAATGTCGATAGGTAACCGGCTCGATATCGAGTATCGTATTTTAGCTCGAGTCCCATTCAACTTTTAGCCCGTCGTCAGCCGGCCGCTTTAGTCGTTTCACTTTTACCCAGTTTCGATCTTTCCGCCCCGTGGTGGCCGCGCGGCGATAATCGAAGCTTAAAATTGTCCCGCGGTCGGGACTCGGACGATGACGACGACAATGCGAAGGACGACTCGACGGAGGTCCCGAGATAAACAGATCGGTCGGGGTTTCTATTTGAACTCGGCACGCTCGACAGGAGCGCGCGGAAATAAGCGATCCGGAATTAGACGCGATCTCAGAATGCTACGCTAATTCGAACGCTCCTCCGTCACCTTCGACCCTCGCAACTATACCGCGGGTGTTTCTCGCGCGAGCGAAGGCTTCTACTCTCTCAAGAATATTCCGGGCTTCATCGCGACGGTTACCCGACCGAGCTGCTGCGGGAGCCTCGCTCGTAACGAGACACCGCTTATGTAAAAATCAAGTCGGACTTATCTCGGAGGATTTCTCAATAAGTAACGAGGGGGACGATCGAAAACAGGCGTGAATCTTTCAACGCGAGTCTGCCAGCTGAGAGAACCGCCAAGTATCGAAGAGGAAACGAGGGTCAGAGTTCAGCCAGCCTTTTCTCTCTCTCTCTCTCTCTCTACCTATCCGTCTCCCTCTCTCCCTCGACTTCGTGGATTTTTGCTCTAACAAGGAAAGTTTAGGCCGCTAATAAAGTTGAAGCATCAAATTAGACTCGCGGTAAAGCAAGCGTGCCGCGCTCGAGATTAAGAATTTAGAGGCACTCGCGTCCCTCCCGATCGAGTAAAGGCGGACGCGGCGAAGGGAGCCGGATGACTAATTTTCTTTACGCTCGAGATACCCTTCGCGATTGCGATTTATCCGCAGCCGGCTTAAACGCGCCTGTAATTTCGTCGTCTTCCGAAGGAGCCCGACGGCAGATGTGCCCGGTCCGTCGAATCGATCGGAGAAATCCAGAGAGTCGGAGGAGTCCGGAATCGACGATCAGAAGCGGCCGCGAAGCGTGCACGTAGGGAAATGTATTTTCCGACGACCGTATCCGATCGCGAACGATAGTCCCGAGTTCCGGTAGATTCGTCGCGCACAAAGCCCGGAGATAGAGCGAACACGGGAACTTCCGCCGCTGACTTCGGCTTTCGAACTTCCGATCGTGGTGCCCGGCATCCAGCGCGCGCGAGAGCTCTTTGAACGCGTTCGGAAATAGTTTCCGCCGCCCTTTAACCTTGACTCGCGAGCCGCCGCTGCAGCGGCGAGACGCGTGGGCGTCGCACTTAGCGACGGTTCGATGCGCGATTCGTCCGCTCGTAACGACTGTCACGACGATTCCACGACGTTCTGCCGCGACCGAGGGGACGGCAGGTCGAAGAAGACGAAGGAGCGCGGCCCCGCCGCCCATCGGGCGCGTACGAGCGCGTCCACGCGTGTTTGAAAGTCGACGCCGCTCGAAGGTCGGCCGGCGCTTCTTGAGCCGTCGCTATTGTTAGACCGACAATGGGCAAGCTTCGTACTACGTTCTCCGACGGGAGAGTGCCGGCCTGGCCTCGCGTCAATCCGCCAGCGGCCGTAGCCGCGAAAGGACGTGTCGAGACCGCTCGAGACTTTCGAGCTCGCCGAACGACCGAAGCGAACGCGAAGCTCGAAACGATCGCGCCCCTTTAAGACGCCTCGAGACTCTCTCTCGCCGGGGACGCGACGACGGCGTCTTCGACGTTTCCCGTTTATGTCTCTCCGTCGGCGTTTACCACGTCGCTCTTCCTTCCCTGCGTCTCTCTCTCTCTCTCTCCCGAGAGCCGCCCTCGAGAATGCGCTACTATGAACCCGCCCGCGTAAACAAACTCGCTGCTCCCAACGCGCGTCTGAAAAGCAGTTATGGATACTTCGGTCGATACTCGGTACCGCGAACTTCGCTCCCGGGGACGCGACACACGCGTGATGCCGCTCGCGCACAGTTCTCCCTCGCTCGCGCGGATTCCGCCTTGCGCATTTACCGGCGTGTCTGTCGGACTTCTTCCGATAAGCGCGGCGTTCACACCCGCTGCTACACCCCGTGTCTACCCCACGACGGCTGAGCCGACGTTACCGTCCCCCCTTGACTTCACGTCCGTGCACTCAGCCGTGCTCCAGCGGCGGTCCTACCGTAGCGCGGACGTTTCTACTTGCGGCGCGCGGCGAGCACGTCCGACCACGCGCCGAGACTGACTACTGGCCGCGGAGCCTACCGGAGCGACGCTCCGACCCTTGGCTTTGCCGAGCCTTGCTTCCGAGAGGGTAGTCCGTCGCGGATGTCGGCTTCCACGCTGGCTACGTCTCCTCGCAGCCGCACTCTGCCGCAGCTGCGGCAGCGCTCGGAGAGTCGTAGACGACGGGCGCGTATGCGTGGCTTGCGTATACGTGTGTGCGTGTTGCGGGGATGAATGTATGCACCGGAGGAGGAAGAGGGTGAGAGGGAAAGAGAGAGAGAGAGAGAGAGAGAGCAGAAGATAGGAAGAGACAAAGAGAGTGTGTGTGTGTATGTGTGTATACAGTAGAGTGAGGTAGATCGAGAACGAAAGAGACAGAGGGTGGGAGAGAGAGAGAGAGAGAGAGAGTGAAAGAGCGAGAGAGGGAAAGAGAAAGGGAGTGAGAACAGCGACGGTGAGGTCCGACGGTCCGACTAGAACGTGAACGTACTACTTGGTGGGCGTCCGGGCCCGCACTGTGCAGCCGACGGCAGGCGTCGCGACGCTTCCCCGCCCGAACATGCGAGCTCCGTGCTACACGGGGGTAGGGGGTGAGAGGGCAGAAGGTGGGGGGGAGGCGCCGGCGCCCCGCACGCCTGCGTACCAGCGTACCACGACCCTTCGGCAGGAACGCACCAACCCTGTCCTATCCACCCGAATACCCACCCATTCCACGCGCGCGCACACTCGCGCACACGTACACACGGACACGGCACAACTCTTTCGCCCCCTCAGCCTCGCGCTCATCCCGCCGCGTCGCGCCGCTCCGCGCCACCCATCCACCCCCGGCGTGCTCGGGCAAACCGACCACCCACACACACCCGACTCTCTCTCACCCTGCCGCCTCCCCTCCACCGTCCCACGCCCGTCACTATGGAAAATATGAATTTGGGTCAGATACCAGCCGCCGTGCCCTAATGAACCTTTAATGTGACCCATTTCTTCCTTTCCTTCGCCCGCCGACGCGAAGCAACCCCTCCCCCTTTTCTCTCTCTCTCTCTTTTGCTCGCGCTACCCTCGCTCGTCGTCCCCTCTTTCTTGCGTTTTCTTTGTACCTGCGTGCTCCTCCGCTTCGCCGTGGCGCACACGCACGTTTCGAAATTTCCTCCGGGGCTCCCGCCGCGTACCCCCCTTCATCCCCCCCACCCCAGCAGTCGTCGATCCGAAGCGAAGGACGGTCCTAAGGGTCGTCGTCACGGCCGAGTTTGTTGGCACGATCGCATCCTCGCCTGGCGATTACGACGTTGTGCGACACCTATTGCGACCCTCGCGCAAATGTTAGTCCTTGACGCTCGTTCTTCTGGATTATTCCCGTTGCGCTCTTCGGTCGAGCACGGTAACGGTGCATCGTCGCTGCCACGGGTTCATGTCACGCGCTCGTCACGCATTTTTGCGTAACGATTCCGAGGACCTTAATCCTTTCGCGCGACGACGCATGACGCGTTGCGCGTCGCGCGGGCGACAGAGAAAAGAAACGCCCGGCTTGTCACGGCGTTGTATTTACGGTATACCGTTGCGTAACGTGTCACTCCGGCCGCCCGCTCGCCCTCCCACCTGCCCACCGTTGTGTCGCATCTTTCTTTTCTCGCCGACGCGCCGTCATATCCGTAATCTCCCGGAGCTGCAAAAAAATGCACGGCGCTGCGATGACGCGCGATAAAGGTTAAAATTTATTCCACGTTGTTAATCGCGAGGCATGGGAGCGCGGATAACGATCGACGATCACTTTCAACGATGTTTCTCGTCTATAATTAAATATTACATGACCCTCGGCGCCGTACTTAATATTGGTGCATTATTCCCGGCCGTGATATTTCTGAACCCATTCGCTCGGAGCCTTCGCACCCGCGGACGGATCGATCGCTCCGGCGGACGATTTATCCCGATAATTGAAGCCAGCAACCTTCGTGCGTTGGGTTTCCCAGCTCATTAGTATGTTTTTAGAATCGTATGCTCGTCTCATTACGAACGCATTTTTCTCCTTTTCACTACAAGACCGTATCGAATTTCCGAAAATTCAAAGGTACTCAGTCTTGAATTTAAGACATCATCTCTCGGCTCTTTTGACGGAGCAATTATTATCCCGATAATAACTCGCGTTCGGACAATTAAGAAGATTCCAAAGTTGACGACGAACTTGATAAGCGTCGATGACGTGAATGTGGTCCTCTAAAATATTATTTTAGTTTGCATAAAACACTGATATGATGACGCTACTCTTTTTATATTTCTCGTATGAGAGACGGGGCAAGTCCGGCAACTTTCCAGAATTTCGGTGTTAAAACTTTTCAGACAATTATTGTGATTAACTAGACAACAATGATAGCGACAACCTTTCTCTATATATTTATGTTACGGAAGATTGTGTAATTTCTATAATTTCCTCTGTAATAACCAAAATATGGATATCTGTGCGAACATGCCCCGGGTGAGTCCAAAAGCAACTCGGGGCAGTTAACATTATATGTAATAAATCTGACTATGTACACTGAGTAATGCATATGCGTTTAAAACTATTTAGTAATATATGAGAGGTTATTTATAATATATTTTCAATGGTTAGAATATAATGAATTCAGTGATAAATGTAATGAATTTATATAATAATAGATGAGAAGTTATTTATAACACATTTGCGGTAGTTGGAATATAGTGAATTTTGTTTTTTTTTTGTTCAATTACATTAGTGGTATTACTGTAGTAAAATATATGTTTATAGAAATAATTAAAATATCAAATCGGAGATCATGGTCAAAGTTTCAGGTAATTGAGAAATTCGAAAGAATTGTATAACACAAGTTTGTTTATACACAAAACATAAAACTTTCAAAAATAACGAAAGGTAATATTTGAAAAGTAGTACACTGTTCAAAAGAGATGTGCATAACACTTAAAGATGCAAAATTAATTGTATTCCCATAAAAAGAAAACAAACATAATAATGACAAAAAATAATAATGTATCAACCTGCCTCATCCACTCATTTCTTTGATTTCAAATTAATCTGCCCTACACTCGAACTTGCCTCGGTCTCTACATATAAATCTTACGTAAATGTAAGTGCGATATCAATGTGAATGCAGTAAATACGCATTACTCTGTTTTACTATATTTAACAGGAAAGATTTAACCAAGATATATAAACATTTTCTTCAAACTTTCCGTATTTTTTTTGGCTTCTAAATTTCACTAAAAAGACATACAAATATTTTTTGAAATTTTCCCGACTCGAACATCGACATATTCAATATGTACAAGCTGCAGAATTTCTATATCGGATAAATATTTACGCCAACTGACAGCTAGAGACGTCACTTTGAAATTTTTAATCATTTTCGTCACGTACTGTGCAATGCTCCAATTCAGTTTTGCGCATACTTTAACTGTGTAAAAACATTTATATGATTCCGCGCAATCAGCAAGACGAGAAAAACTTTGCTGAAAAATATCAGTATTCCGTCGGTAAAGTTTTCAAGTATGGCATCCCCTTAAAATAAAGCTTTGTCTTTTATCATCGTCTACGGCCGGAAAACCATCGAACCCCTTCGACACTGGGACGTAAACGTTATTCTGCTCAATTCGGCTCGCGGTATTTCGCGGTCGGGAGAAAGTGCTCCCCTCTCGATGCAGCGTAAGCGGAGAATAAAATATTTCCGCGCGACGTCGCGTTTCGGGACGAGGAGAGAAAATATTCGCAGCGCGTGAAACGACGCCCGCATAAATTCCCCCCCGACGGCCGGAGATCTTCGCTTTAGTGTCGATCGATGATTCGCAGACGAGCTTTTAAGATTAGCTTTATATTTTCGGAAGTAATCCGGACGGGAAACATGCGATCGCCGCGTTAAAAAATTTAAAGCCCTGGACCGTGCGTGCGCGTTGCGGAAGGGGAAGGAGGAGTGAGGGGATCGCCTGAACTCTGCGAGGCCGAGCGAAATCGTATTTTCCGAGCATTTTAAGTGCGCGTTCGCCCGCCGACAAAATGAGTCGCAAGATTTCGCGAGACTTTCTCGCGTTTGGCGCGGCGATTTCTCAGAATCTCCTTATTAATTACACACCACGACGGAGAGTCGCACACGGTGCGCGAGAAGCGAACGAAGAACGCCTAATGTGTCACACGCGACCGCTTCGAAATCCGGACGCGATGGGGTCTAAATTAAACGCGCGGGCCGCGTAATGACGGTCACTTTGAACGTCTTCCGCGCGCGCGTTCACAACCGACTTTGAAGCCGCTTTGTTCGCGCGACGTAAACGCGTTATCCGCAATTACGTTATTCCAGCTTTCTCCTCGCGACCCATCTCCGAAGTGGCTAACGAGGCGATCGCGCGGCTGTGTATTTAATGTTTAATAGCGATACTTCTCGCTCCCTCGTATTTCGACGTGTATTACGGCCGCGTCTCTCGTTTGCGCCGGGCGACGATCAAGAGTCAGCAGCGGTCTCGTTATCGTCATGCGCTCGATTATATATAGGATCGCATTTTCAGCGCGTTCGCGGTCCGGCCCGTTGTCTCGAATTAAAATCTAATGTAAATCACTCGCGTTTGCGGCGATTACGGCGCGCATTATTATACGTCGCCGAGCGGCACGCTACGCGCTGAAAGTTGCCCCGGTGTNGGGGAGGGGGGGGGAGGGGAGGACGACGGCGGGTCGGTGTCATGGTTCGCGATCGAAGCCGTTGAGACGATCGATCGGTTCGTGCACTCCTCGCCAATTAAGCCTGGGCGGCCTCCCGCGTGCGCACTCTCTTTCGTTTGACATTTCGCCGGCGATCAATGAATGAAAGCGCATCGCTGAATGAAACACAACGGGGAAAGCGTTGCGTGACCGTTCGAGCGATGCAATTTCTGCCCAGGGGAAAATTAACACGGCAGCGCGGCGGGTGGGAGGAGGGAGGGGGGAGGGGGTGATTCGCGAAGATACGCGGCGTAATTACGAGATGTAATTTTCGAGGAAAGTTCGGGCTGGATGTAAGCGTTGCGAGAACGCGATTAAAAAGTTATGACCTTTAGAATCTTAAAAGGAAAGCGAAGCAATTACGGGCGAGATAACGAGAATAACGGTATTACCTCTTTGGATACGACACTAGCCTCATTTCGCCCGTGCGCCAAATGGGCAACACGCGCGTTAGAACGCGCGCAAGAATTTCGCGGTTGTTACGTCCTCGTTGCTGTGTTGACTCTCCCTCCCTCTCTCTCTCTCTCTCTTTCTCTCTCTCTTTCTCTGTCTCTCTGACCGCGGGAATAGGGCGGTCGCTCGAGGCAAAATAAAGAAGACACAGAGACGACCCGCGCGAGGACGGTGAAAAGCGATGGCCGTTAACGAGTCCATAAATAATTGATTCGGAAACTTGCAAAAACAATAGCAGCATTCCGGACTGTCGGTTAATACAGCGTACGGTAAACCTTCCCCGCGACCAGCCGAAGGAGAGAATGTATTTGCCTCTCCGCTTCTTTCTTCTCTCCCCCTCCCCCTCCCAACCTTATTTTCTTCCTTTCTCTCGCCGCGCCTTTTTCCACTCTTCAAAGGGGGTTATAAAATCCATTATCCTCGCGATAAATATTAAACTTCTCTTTTCGCTTTCGTTTCTCCGCGTGAAATTGCTCCGCGCCGTTAATGGCCTTGTTATCGATTCGCGCCCCGTCAAAGAAAACACC
Organism: Dinoponera quadriceps; assembly: GCF_001313825.1. NCBI lineage: Eukaryota > Metazoa > Arthropoda > Insecta > Hymenoptera > Formicidae > Dinoponera > Dinoponera quadriceps. The sequence goes on along the minus strand of NW_014554899.1, from coordinate 1,595,320 downwards.
GCTCGCGCGAGGGTGGGCCGAGAGGGGCGCGCGCGATAGCGCCCCGCAAATAATCCGTCTTCCGTCGAATTTGTGCCACGCGCGTCCCCGTTAATTTCTCACGTCTCGCACGCCGGAGAACCCTCTCCGGAATCGCGTTAAGACGTCACGAGCCGAGTCGAATTTCCGAGCGCGCGGGAAGTGAGAAAAAACGGCCCCACGGGATGAAACGAGAGAGACATCGCGATCGCCGTGATAGCGTTCGCGATAACGACGCCGGACGCGACATTTTTCAGTCTTTCGTACCGTCGCGCGTTGAAATGCTACGGATAACAAGAGGCGAGCGTGAGGCGTCGAATGTCCCGTGGAAGGCGACGCACGAATCTTTTTATCCCGTTTTTATTGTCCGGCTTGACGGAAGCGGGCGTGACGAGCTTCATTTACGCGGAGGTCCGCGCGGAAACGTTAACGCACCGCTATCAACGGACGGAATTAAATTGAACGTCTTAAAGACGTCGTCAAATATCTGCGCGAAACGCAATATCGCGCGAACCGCTCGAGAGTACCTGTAACCCACATCGCGAGAAATTGCGTTCTTCCGCCGGCGACGATTTCTTCGCTGTACGTTGAACGCGAAATCTCGTCGTCGAAAGAGTGAACGGGCGAGAAAGAGAGAGAGATAGAGAGAGAGAGAAGGGAGAAGGAAGCATGGGATAGGACGTAATTCGTCGTTACAGAGTTAATCGTCGTCCCGTCCTTAATCACGCCGCGCTCGATGGCACGGATATTGTTTGACAATTTGTCATCCGCACTCGACGTTTATTGCGCTCCCGCGCACATTTATTACATCGGCGCGGCGCGTCGCTCGATCTTGCGGCGAGTAATTATGAGTGCCGCTATCACTGTCTGCAGCGTACGTCCATTCATTCCGTTCGTGGTGCGCTGTAAAAGCTCGCGGCGGGCCATGAAATATGCATCGGTCCCCATTGATAATTATGCAACCTGATAACGTGCGTCCGGACACCCTCGTGCGACGAGCGCATTTCCATTTCTCCCTTATTAAAAATAAAACAAACCGTCACACCGCCGCTCCTCCCTCCCCCCTGCGCCGATATTTCGTTCCTTCCTTCTTTTTCTCTCCACCCTTTTCTTCCACCCTCTTCCGCGCGCGCGCGCGAAGGACCGATCGTCGTGGCTTAATTCGATTCCATTTTGCGCATTACGATCACGGATGACCTGGTTATCGCGGACTCCGTATCTCTCTTTCTTTTTATATCCCTCCTCCCTCTCTCTTCTTCTCTCTCTCTCTCTCTCTTTTTATCTCCTCCGTGCGCTGACTTATCTACTTAAATTGCTCTTACGAGACACGACGTGGTACACACGCAAGTTATACGCCCTCGCTGCGTCGCACTCCCTTTTATTTACTCCTTTCCACGTTACCATGCACCGCCCTCTCACTCTCTCCCATTCCGCCTGGCTTCTCGTTTTCCGATGCGCGTACGCTTTCCCTCGCTTTTCTTCCATGTACTCGCTCCAACTCTTTTTCCCTTCTCCCCCCGGCATTACGTTCGCTTGTACTCTATCACTCCTATCGGCCCTCTTACACGTATTCTCTCCCCACCCTACCCTGTCCTCACCCTCCGTCTATTTTTTAATGCACAGTGACACCAGTCGTGAATCGTTTTATCGCCGACGGACGACGACCCCGCCGTCGTAACTTCAATTCAATCGCGTTGTATGTCCGCGCAATGATATACGCGATGCATTCCACGTTCGCATGGGCATGCACGTGGCGCGTTCGAAAGGGGAAGAGAAAAGGAGAGAGAGGAAGAGGACAGCGTTGCGCCTCGGCTTTATCTCGGCTTTGTCGGCGGCGCGTTCGTTACCTTAACGGGGTCGTTTCTTTTTTTTATCTGCCCACTTCCGCAGTCTTGCGCACGGCGACGTCGAAGAGTAAGAGAAGGAGGAGAGGAGGACGTCGACGATTTATCGAATGAAAACCGAAGAGCGAGTCCAAAGCGGAAGGTCGCGCGAGTCGTTTTTCCGCTACCTCACGCCTTTTCGGGAATCGACCGCGCTCGTTCCAAATTACGTTTCGCCTGCTCGGCTCTCATTTTCAAACCGAAACCTCCAATTCTGCGCATGGTAAATGCAGAGAGCCGGCGGAGGTTAACGTAGTGGGAGCTCTCGTCGTCGGGATCGAGCGCAACGGGGATAACGAGACGAGGCCGTGTGCGATCTCTGCTTGAGAATCGACCTGGCTGGGTCGAAGGGCGTAATCCGTGACCCCGTTACGTTTCGACGATGAGTGGCGACTTTTCAGCGGCCTTTAGAGTGCGCACGGATACAAAAGGGGCGCGCGAGCGGGCCATTAAGTCGAGTTAGCGACGTCGGTACACACCCTTAAGCGAATCAGGCAGGGACGCGCACCGGCACGTCCGATAAACGGAGCAGAGCGGCGCGTCGAGACCCTCCTCCTCTTCCCCGGCTGCACGAGTACCGGTCGGCCACCGCTGGCGTGATTAGCTAAGTGATTGGAACCCCACCCTGCGCCGGCCGAGGGTGCCCGTGCCGATAACCCATTATGCCTCCGTGATTCTCTTTCTTCCCCGCACGAATCGCACGCTCGCCTCCTTCGCTCGGCCGCTGCGTCACGGCGAATACCTTATCGGCGGGCTTTCGACGCGTCCTCGTCGTCGTCGATCGATCGCTGCCCGCCGAGATGCGAACGAAAGTTAACGCGAAAGCTCTCGACTGTTGTCGAACGGTGTACTTTTCTTTAAAGATTAACTCCACCGACGTTGTCGCAGCTACTCGCTGCTGATGTTCAAGCCTTTCGATCCCGTTATATACACCGGTTTGTATACACCGAAAGAAAAAAGTGCTGCGTTCAAGTAAATATCCGTTAAGAAGTATCGGAGTTCATTATTTTACTTGGATTAAGTAAAGTTAAATATTACTTAAGTGTAGCACTTCTTTCTTTCAGCGTGCTTCATACATTCAAGTAATATTTACGCTTAATTATTTCACGTTTTATTATTATTTTGCACTTTAATATTTCGAGTAATACTTAACACCAGAAATACCGAGCGAGTCATTTCCGATCGTTTTTTATTTTCACTATTTTTCGGATTAATGTTCTATTTCAGAATTCTACACGGAGAAAATGTTCTATTAAAAATTAGCACATAGTTTCGTAGTGTTGGACCATACCCGGGGTTATGACTGAAATTATGATGTGTGTTGCAATCTTCAGTGATGTATTTCATGTGCACACATCACTAAAGATTAAATATATACGATAAGCCACATTTCAGTCATAATTCCGTTATAGTCCAACATAACAAAATATTTACTAAAATATTTTTAATTATAAGCAAATTTTAAATTTAAAATTGTATTAAATATTTGAAATTTTGGTGATTTTTACTAAAATATTTTCTCAAATCTTTTACACAAAAAATGGGCTGTTATTAATCTAAAAAAATAGAAACGGTCAGAAATGACTGATACTGCAATACTGCTTAACAAGTATTTATTTGAATGTAGCATTTTTTTCCTCCAGTATATATGTCCTGCGGTAAATTAAAAAAATTTATCTTACGTTTGCATTATTTAATTTATTGCCTACATGTAGTAATACGTACACGTATGAATATCCCGAGAAAAAAGAAGTGAGATTGAAATATGGTTAAGGCAGGCGCGCGCGCGCGTGTGTTCGAATGTTCATGCGACGAATCGTGCGCTCCGAAAGTACCGGATGTAATCTCCACGCTTTCGCCGTAGAAACGAGATGTAATTCCACGATTCGCATGCGAAAATCACTCGACGACCGAGCTACTTGATTTACCTCGGCGGCTCTCGGCCGACTCACGCGCTCGATCGATCCAATCGTGCAACGTGCGGTCTGTTCGAGCAGTCCGGTCGTCGTCATCGTCGTCCTCGTCGTCGTCGTACATCCCCTTTAGAAGATCACGTTACAAGCTGGTCGACTCGCAACCCGATAGATATCAATGTGCCGGCTGACACTTTTCTGCCGGGCGATAACGTCGCGAATAAACTTGGCCTGGATCGCGCCCGCGGAATTAGATCGCGCACCGACCGTCGCTGGAAATAGCGTTCGAGTCCTGTCAAGGTGCGTGGGTGCGGCCGTTTCGGAAGCCGTTGACGACGAAAGGCGTCGTCGTTTCTTTACCTACCTCGTTCTCTGAGAAAACGCGCGGATTCGTTTCGCCGGCGTCCAATTAGCAGGTGTTTTGCGATGCATCAGCTTCCAATTATAAGATTTAATAATAATAATAATAATAATAATATCTTTATTTACGGAAAATAACCATTTAGTATGTATACAGTGATACATAATTTTTCGTTCACAGATAAAACAGATATAGAACTTAAGTTTAACAAATTAAGATGATATGGCGATAGACAAGCAAGTTAATAATTGATTGCTTTATAGAATATTTATATTCTATAATGATTCCATGGAAGAAATCAACATTATCTGAGATTGCATTTGCAGTCATACACAATTTATTTATGCCAAAATGTTGATCATAAAGCGTTCTATTGTATGAAAGAGAGGGTACTGTGTTAACGATTCAGAACAATTAGTTTAATATCCTCAAGTATATTTGAGCAATCAATGTATCGGTGAATAATTTTAAAGATGAAAAGAAGATCAAATAACTATCTTCTCTATTACAAGGACCGCATATTAAGCCTTGCAGGCTTGGAATGTGTTGATATCCGTGACACTCCATCGTCATTGTATCCGATCATCGACGATTTCATCCAAGCGATTAACTAGTCAAACGTAGAAATTCATATTGCAACCTCTTGATCATGTTATATATTTTAATATTTAATGTATGGAGACTATATAATATGACTAATAGAACAATATTCCAGCTTCGGACGAACCAAGGCACTATATAATAACCTTAGGTGCCATTCAACAATCACGTCACACCACGAGGGAGGAGGGTCTATTAGCTTCCGTAATGGTCTGTGATAGGTGAGAAGGGAGGTGTAAATGGAACATCACATTAAATGGCATAACTTGGATGCGCGTGGTTATCCATTTTGTTTGCACTGGTGACACACATTCGATGATTACATTTGATGGACATTTTTAAGTTTTGACAGTTTTGTGTTGATAATCAAAATATTGACTTTTAAATATTTATTCTTTTAGAAACACTGCATTTACTAATCAAAATTATAAAATAATTAATTTCATATTGCATGCTTAAAAATTATATATGTATTTTAAATAAAGATAGTAGCGTGCAGTCCAATAATTATTATCCATAATATAGTTATAAACTATTTTTTTGTTCTATGTATACTTTTGACGAAGGGAAGGGGGGGGGGGGATCGAACAATTAGCGCTTCCTTAACATATTTACGGTTAAATATTTGCCCCGGCGATAAACAGAATTCTATGCGCGAAAGACACCGTTGTTTGTTTATAGTTGGATTGACCACATCGCCACTTTTTTAGCGGGGTCGATCGGCAGACAGGCGAGTTACCGAGCGAACGAACGTGATCGCCTGCCGCGCGATCCTCGGCGATCGTAAACGCGATTTGCAATTACGGCGACGCGGCGAGTCGCCGGCGTGTGCACGCGCGTCGCTCCCTTTCGGAAAATTATGGATTCCGCCGATTTAATTTGATTCAGAAGTTTCGCGTTCGGCGGCACAATTAGTTTACCTCGTTATCCCCATAATATAATGAGCTAAGTTTGCGAGCAGTCGATCACGCTCGAGCTGCGGAAGTCACTCGGTCGAGCGACCGAACGGAACGGGCAAGAATCTCAAAGCCGCCGAGCGCGGCCGGGACCGTCGCTAATTTTACACGTACGTACGCGCGCCGCTCGAGCCGCCGCCGCGACGACCTTAACACTGAATCGATAAGCGGAAGAAGAATCCCTGTCGGACTGTTTACACACCCGTGTCACGGTGTCTCCGCGCCGATGATCCGCCCTGGGCTTTTCGAGTCGCGTCTCGATTACCGGCGGGGAAATCGCGAGAACCACGTGTGTCGCGCAAAACGGATAGGTCCGCCGCGGGACGTTCAACGCATCGGGGATTAAATGCGAATTAACCGTCCTCCAAGTAAAATCCTGCCGTGTAACCCCGTCGTCGTCGGCCGCATACCGCACGGTATCACGCCGCAATTACCGGCGAATGCGGCGCGTATTACCCAGCTCGCGCGACGACGCGATTACCGGGGCGCGCGCATCCCCATTTGCGACGAGCGAATTCTCGATCGTAAGAAAGGGCTTTGGCACGGGCCGGCGTCGCGACAGTCGGTCGGCGGTTTTGAGAGATACGCTTAATAAAGCGGCGGTGGCGGGCGGCGTTCCCCGGGCCGCGACGGGTCTAATATCAACGTAAATGCGACTGTTTTGTATGCTAATTGACTCATATACATACATATGCTACTCGGCCCGCATCGCTACCCGCTAAATAGATAGACCCGATGCGACGAGGGTGCATAACGGCGGCCAGCTATACTCTCGCAGACACGACAAGCGCCCAGCCAGCCAGCGGAGCCCATTTGTGTCCGGCAGCTTGTAACTCCGTGTCAACCTTGCGTCCACATCCTCCCGCCAGGATGTCAAGCCAGATATACAATTTGTTGGTGCCGCGACGAACGAGCGAGAGAGAGAGAGAGAGAGAGAGGAGTAGGGGTGAGAGGTCGAAGGAGGACGCGTACGCACGTCACTCCGCGAATATTTGCGTTGTATCGAACGCACGGTTATCCGATGAATCATCGCCGGACAGCTGAAAAAGGGGATCGATTGACTCTCGCGTTAGTTGAGAAAGATACACCCGCATAGAAAATTTCTTGGGATCTAATTAGAATCCAGTTCGATTTCCCTGAAGTAATTTCCCTGCGGTATCTGCAGTGATTTCCTAAAATAATTTTGGATTCTATGTTCGCCCGAGCGGACATTTCAGTTCTACGTTAAAAGTTTATTTAGTTCTACATTAAATCTCCAAAGGTCTTCTATTGCGCTGTCTTTGCTACAAGTGGAAAGTTATTTCCGTTTTCTCCACTTGAAGACTTAACGTAGAATTTAAAATTTTCCCCTCGGGAGATCTAAATTCCCTTTACAGCATTAAAAGAATATTATTAATGCTTCTTTGTTGCTACGAATCGAAAGTTATTTCCGCCATCTCCATTTGTAGACTTAATATAGAACTAAATAGACTTAATGTGGAATGAAAATTTCGATTTGGGTACACCGAGAAATCCATTTAGTTGAATCAACTATACAAATACATGTATACACACGCTACGTGCGCGCTGTTAAGCATAGTAAGTATATTAACCCTTTGCACTCGAGGGCTCCGGAGCGGAGCCATTTAAAATTTGTCTTCAAACTCTTCAAACTCAAATGCAAATAGCAAGAGCGGAATATCCTATACACAATAGTTTTTACGATTTGTCTTTGTCCTTATGTTATGAACTGAAAGTTATTTGCATTGTCTCCATAGCGGAGCCCTCGAGTTTGAAGACAAATTTTAAATGGCTCCGCTCCGGAGCTCTCGAGTGCAAAGGGTTAAACATTTATCATACAATCCCATTCATTCATTCATTCATTTATTCATTAAATTTTATTTATTAACCTTCCAATTTAACCCGTTGCGGTCTTATGTAGAGCGTCACTCGACACAGCGTTTCGTTCCAGCAAGTCCTATGTCGAGCGACACTCGACACCGCGTTTCGTTTCAACGCGTCCTATGACGCGATAGAATCGACGTTGACAGAGTCTTCATCGTACGCTAAAAGAGATAAGATAAGAGCTGCGGCGTAGCATCATAAATGTTTTCCAAAGTAAACGGTACCAAGCGGATGAGCGATTGGCGAAATCCTATGCGGACCGGCTGGGACGAAATTGCGGATACAGCGCGGACCGCAACGGGTTAATATTTATTAACCTTCTAATTTAATATTTGGTCAAACCGTCACTCGGCTCTGGCGATGACAGTCGCACGCGGCAGCACGCAGCCAAGCTGCGTTCGAAAACATCATTCTTGGTATGCTTCGTGATTTCGGTAGAAAAATAAAAAAATAAGTAAAATAAAAAAAAATAAGTACTGTGTACCCTAGGGAAATTCCCGAATGGGTTAAAAGGGAGTATCTAGAAAATGTCTATCGGAATTAGACATACGTACTTCTATCAATATTGTCATACATTATTTCTTGTTGTTATAACAAGGTTAACAATGAAAAGATTAACAATGAAAAGGTTAACAATAAAAACACTCAATATTTTCGAACAGCTAGTGTGTAATAGTGTGTGTTTTCGAATGTAACCCCAATCAGCATCGCAAAAAAGGCTTCATCCCATATTTAGAATAAGAATGGGATTCCTAATTGGAATCGTAGTGGGATAACCTATTTTAGGACGACTTTATTCTAATCGGAATCTATGCTGTGCACAGAAAAATCTGGAAATCGAAATTTCGATACAGGTCTTACATTAGTTGAAAGATATAGTTTAACGATGCGACATTAGCAAGACGAAGAGAAAGAGAGAGTGAGAGAAAGAAAGTGCACGTATCACATATCGGCTCTTATCGATTTCCCCTTTAACGTTTCCATCGAGAAGGGGCAGGGGACGGGGGAGGGAGGAATGCGAGGTAGGCGTAACGTGCGCGTATAAAAGTGTAATTTCATTTAAGCAGCGCGACGACGTCGAGAATTTTACGTACTCGGCGTCACGAGAAATTTCAAAGGGCGCCCAGACATTCGGCGAAGTTCCATTGCAGTTCGGCGCTATTACACGGCGGCGCGAGTATGGCGCGTTATAGATCGGAAACACCACGAGTGCTTTCGAGCGGAGGGATATGCTCGCAAACGCAAACGCGTCGCAAGCCACATGTGCCGAATGCAGTTCGCTTTTACGCGACGGCGGCGGCGACTCGCGTTCTCTCTCTCTCTCTCTCTCACTCTCGCTCGCACGCGTGCAACTTGATGTCGATGTTGCTGCATTCCTGTTTTCATAAATGCATCCTCTAACGTCAAACATACCGTGTGCGCCGTTTACAGCCATCGTAAGTTGCGAGCGCGAGAGTGTTGACTAAATAAACCGCACTTCCCGTCGCTCCTTCCTCGAGCGCGGACTATAAAACCACGACAAATTTACAATTCTCTTAATGACTCCGGCTAACCGTTTAACCCGGATTAAGAGAAACAAGAGGAGTTAAAGGGACGCGTTCTGTTCGTCGGAAAATACGAGCGAGATAGAGCAGGACACGTGTAACGTTGACCTCGTTTTCGAGCTGATTTTTTTCTTCTCTTCTCTATTATTTTTTTCCTTTTCCCAAGTGATACAGCACGGGGCTGCTTCAGACTGTTTGAGGCTATGCGTTCCGTTGACGAACGGCCCTCCGATTTTCGATGATCTTTCAGGGGAAAACGGAGCGGCGGCTCCTCTCCGTTTATCGCGCGCGGAATTTATTTAATAGACCGTCCTCGCCGATTGTATACCGTGTTCGTTTACATATTCAGCAGTAAGGGGAACTATTTGATCGAAAATTGAATCAGCGCGTGGCTGCATGTTATACAGCCGCCGGCGATAGCATTACACGAGCGGGGCGTAGTTTATTTATCATTAAAAACAGCTGCATCACCGGTAATTTGAAGATTACTCGCTCGCCACCACGACTCGCCAAGGCGCAAACTGCGCGCCGCAATAACGCGGCGCGAAGCGTCCTCCACAAAGAATCACTCGCGATTTCACTTCTTCATTTTCGACGAGGGATCGTAAAGCGGGGCGTAACACCTCGACTTCTTTTTTCTTTTTCAAGGATTAAAAAAATCCTTCCTACGCTCGTTGTGTGTTTCCTTTGTCGCGCGACAGAGAACGCGGCATCGTCGTTTAATTAATTGTCCCATGTGTGCGAATAAATCATTTATGTACAGAAAGATGGAAAAATGCTTTCGTATATTACTGTGCTTTAGTATCTCATGCACTCTTTGATATTAACCAGACAACTAATGCAATAATTGAGGTAACTGTGTATTCCTGAGGCACGTGCTCTCGTAATGTGCTCATGTTCATGCGAATAAGTCCACCGTTCTTCGAGCATCTTCTCATATATATAATAGAGGATGTGGTATATACATATATATAGAGAAGATGGTAACAATAACCACCACCATCTTGAATATCCTCAAAATGTAAGAATAAGAGAAAAAATGTATCCGACGGAAACTGTATTGACGCTAATGGTCATCACTTCGAACACTTTTTGTAAATATAAATTTTTCTATTTGCGCGTTAATAATAATATTTTATTAGATGCTAGTTGTACAATGAGGATTGAGTATTCGTTAAAGAAGGACGAGAGCGAGCGAAAAAACAGCAACGGTTGAAGAGCTGGTTTTTGAATATACACTGCTTTCTTTAAATTAGAGTAGACATAAACAAACCAAACGCTAAAAAAAAATTCACATTAAGAGGATAAAATAGCTTTATATCTTGAAGATAATCAAAGAAGTGGTATAACAGCTATCGCATCACTCTATATATGCCCGTCTCGCAGAAAGACTTGCCTATTCGGAGATACAGGGCATTCCATTGTGCCATTAGATACCAATGAACTCAAGCGGAAGTGAAGCGAGCGGTGTCAGCACGGTGTCGTCTCATTTTACATACCAATAAACCCGTATTAGCCTCCGCGATAAATATTCGGCGCGCATTGTTTGCGCCGATAGGAGTCTCATTGCCGTGCGCCGATTAAAGCCGACGTATAATTCTTGAATAGTTCGAAATGCACCGGCGATTACGTACGATCAGTGACGCCAACCTCGCGTGCCTCGAGCGAATGAGCAAGGTGGTTAAAGGGATGGGGGAATTAATTAACGCGAGCCCGCGTATTAATTCACTCGAGACGCGCGCCCGTGTGTGCACGACGAAGAATCGCGGAATCGCAGCGCTACTATGCCGAGAGTGTCCGAGGAACTTCCCGGTTATGTAATGGCGAGACAGCTTCGGCTTAAGATAGTTGGTCAAAGTTGGTTGGTCGAACCATTTTCTTAGGTATCCTCTTATATTTAAGCTGCACATCGATGGAAATATGATCTATATATTTGTAAGCTGAAATATTCGCGACTGAAGATAACACTCTTTCTACGTATTTCTTGAGGTTAATGTCTTATTTATAACTTCTATCTTTCATTTCTTCGAAACCACATTTGAAGTTTTTGAAGCTATTGTGATATCAAGTATTGATGTAGAGATAATATATAAATTTTCAGAATTATTCACCATTTTGTTCTGTAATATAGCTATAAGAAACTTACAGTTTATTAGTTAATAATATCCGTGATATACACATATTTAAATATTTATATACCAACTTCTATTATGTTTGCACTTCTGTTAGCTCAACTGGCGTATAAATATGTCAATAGGAAAAATAAAAAATAAATAATATCTCCGTGTTCGTAATATTGCCTGTGCATATCCGTCTTAATTTCGCTCAAAATTAACATTTCTTATTTAGATAATTCAATCAAGTTACAGGGAAATATCTTTTTCGGTAAATAATAAACTTATATTTATAAGCGCTCCTTAATATCACGATTGAAAATCCGGCACTCTACGGACCAGCTTATCTTAAGAGAGAACCGACTCCGCGACTTTACAAAGTCTAAAGCCCCCGTGAACTTAGACCCGTTCGATCGTCATCAACACCTACTTTCGGCTTTTGATCGTGATCCGCGAATCTCGATCGTCCGAACGGCTGACCCAGGGGGAGAGGGTTTATCTCCGCCGTCGTCGGCTGACGCTCCCGCTTTTAACGATCATCGTAAAGTCCGCGCGCGAAATTTATGGAATAGGCTGGTAATGGCGAGCAGGCCGCTTTTCAACCGCAATCCGAGCCCGCTCGTCTCGGAATTCCGAGCGAGGGATCCATTAAGATAGAATATAATAGCCGCCAGCGCGCGATCGCGGCGAAACGCAATCCCGCGCTCGGCGACGATTTTCTTTCGCATGCGCTCGTAATCGCGAATTGCATCACGTCCGGAGTTGACATTTGAAAGCTCGTCCGCGAGATCGCAAGAGCGAGAGGGAAATCTGTGACGATAAGTGCGGAAGACTGGTCGAGGTGCAAAAGTGTCGCGAAATACGCGGCGATTCCAATTCGGATGATGGCGCGCGGTCGAACGTCGATCAGCGTGCAGCCACGCTTCATCAGCGGCCGCGCGACGCCGTGTGCGCGCGCGCGCGTCTGACCGCAAGCGTACTGTTACTACTGTCGCGTCCCTTCGGTCGTTCGGCTCGCGCAGCTGGCTGATAAAAGTGCTCTATAAAACGCCGTAATGGCCGTGGGCTGCATCGACGCGGTTGCTCGGGATGGGGACTAGTGGTGGATCGAGTGGCGCTGATGCGACGCTCTGCCTTTTCCGCGTCATTACGGGCGGCGCGCGTTATTATTCGCGATGCGCGTCTCGCTGTTCCCCGAGACTCCGTGAGTCTGGATATCGGCAGTTTCCGCCTTGACTTGGCTGTAATTAATCGTCGGACATACCCGGCACAATTATACCCACCGTTACATTCCCCCCCTCTCTCTCTCTCTCTCTTTCTCCAGCTCTCTTTTCCGCTCTGAAAGAGAGAGAGAAAGAGAGAATACGAAGTTAACTTCAATTAATTTACATTATGTACGTCCGACACTCTCCGACGGGAAAACAGTTTTTCATTAAACGTAAAACGTTCCGACGTAATTAATTAAAAGAAAAGCAAGTGCGGAGGCTTGATTATGAGAGTTCGCCCGTGTCCGGGAGTTTATTAAATACGACTGAGTCCGGCTTTGTCCGTTGTATAAGAAAATCCGCGTCTGCAGAGATAACGATAATGTAACGCTCCTACCTACCTCCTCTCACTCTACCCTCCCTACCTCTCTCACTCCCTCTCGACCGGCGCGCGTGTCTCTGTGATTCCCCGTGAATATTGTGTTTGCGCGCGGGCTGTGTGTTTGATCAGAGCACGCGATACGCGCGCGTTACACCCGTCCGTCCGCCCTCTCGCGCCAGCTGGCGCGACGAGAGTAAATCGCGTAGGCACGAGAGGCACTTATCTCGCGTCCAATTATAACGCGTACGCAATCACAATTTACCGCGAGCGTCGACACCTGGCGAAACGCCTATCGCCGGCGTAGAATCTCACGGGAGAGAGCCGCGCCTTAACTGGCGGGGATCGTTAAACGTTCCTAACGGAATTTAAAGTTTGTTCAAGCCTCCAACTCCTCCTCCTGCTCCCAACGGGCGCGCTGCTACCTGCAGGTCGTCGGCGGAGAGCGCGTCGGTGTAAACAACCAACTCCCTTAATTACCCACATCTGCTGGCAGCGCGGCTGCGATTCTCTCTTCCAGTTCTAGCCTATATAGCCTAGCCGAGCCGCGAAGCGACGGCAAGCGAATGCGATTGCGGACCCTCTGTTTGCACCGACCGAATCGACCGGGCGACCCTGCGAAGGGAGACGCGACCCTTCGATCTCGCCGTGGCCGTCGATCGGCTCATACGGATCGTTCGCAAACCATCGTTTGCGCAGCGTCCGTGCTGAAGCAGATATCGCTGTGCTGCCGAGCTGGCTCGACAAACGCAATCAGCGCGTCAGCAGCGACGGGCGACGTCGCACTGTTAGACCGTTAAGGCTCTGTCCCGACGAACCCCCAGCCGACGCCTATCGGCTGGTGCGCAGACTCCCTTGGCCGCGGCCCAGAGAGCCTGAACCACGGGACGCCTCGTGTCCCTGAACACTTTGAGCTCGCCGCAAGCGTAAACCCTTCCTCCTCCACCACCGTCGTCGTCGTCGTAAGCGTCGTCGACGACGCCACCACCGCCACCGGTAACCACCCTCTCGATCCTCCTCCTCCTCCTCTCTCTCTCTCTCTCACTCACTCTCTCCGTGCCGCCCCCCCCCCC
>NW_014554899.1:1579935-1581310 GCF_001313825.1 Dinoponera quadriceps | reverse complement strand
CCCCCAACCAGCCACCACCGCACACCCTGCAGAAACGGACGGAGCCGTTCTTTCACCCCGAGCAGTCGAGAGCGACGACGAGCTCTCGTAGTTTTATTAAGGCTCGTAGGGTGTTTAGGATGTTGAGTGAAGTGACGCTCGGGCCGCCGGCCGCTCCTCCACGGCACTCGCTCGTCTCATGCGCGAGGGAGAGATCGCACGATCTCGGTAACCGACGCCGCACTCAGTAAGCAAATCTGTTCAATAATCTCCGTTCGCTCCTTCGCTCACTCGCTCGAGCTGTGCGCGCCAAATGACCGTCGGCGAGAACGCGCCAATCGCTGCGACACGTACGCTAGTTTCACTCGGAGAACTCGGTATCTCGTACTTCGAACGCGGATTAGTAAAGCCACGCGTCCCCGAGGACGCCTCTTTTGTGTTGGCGTGTGCGCGCGAGAGATAGAGAGAGAGAGTTACCATTTGCATTTATTGTCGAATCGATACAATCATGCAAGAGTGACCCACGTGTGCTCGCATTTGTCGGCCATATCTACCTGCAGGACGCGTACTCTTGATCCCTTAATGGCCCGCTCTATATCGTAGTCCTTTCTCTCTCTCTCTCTCTCTCTCTAACTATCTACCTATCTGTCTCTTTCTCTCTGAAGCAGCGCGGGCGCGGTTAGCTCGTTTGTACGCGTTAAAATCGCCCGACGTCGCGCGCCAATCGCGATTCTCCGTCACGTACCGTGATTTTAACTAAACCGAGATAAAAGAGCACCGTGTCTTACGTGTCCCCGTATCTCCATCCCCCCTTCGTTCCACCTCGTAAAGCGTCATAATAGGTACATGCAGCCTCCGACTCACGCGCGCTCTGCGACATAAGAGCTTTATTCTTACATTTTCGCTGCCGGGGAAGGATTTGCCGCGCCCTGCAGGTTTCAGGCGCCTTTTCACAGTCGTCGTCGTCGTCGTCGCGCGAGGATGAAACGTGCTTGTTCCGCGCGAGCCGGACAACGCGCGCTTCGCAACGAACGCGCTCAGCCTCGATACTCGCCCACACGCGAATACTGGTGGACGTCTTCTTCGATCCGATCACTCGTTTAGAAATCCGATATCGGCGAATACAAGAATACGCCGAAAGCCGTGGCTGCTTAAAACGCCGCCGAAGCTTGCCAGGCGGAATGCAATCACGTTAATGCTCTCGCCGATCGCACATATTTGGAAGAAGGGTATCGGCTCTCTGTCGTCCTTGTAAACCGTTTGACGGCGAAAGAAAAAAAGAAGGAGAGAGAAAAAGGAAGGGTGAGAAAGGGTAGAGGAAGGAGGAAGGACGAGAAGGGCTAGGCCAACAGAAGAGCCGGCGGTGGTGGACGAAGGAGACGAGGAGGTGGGAGTA
>NW_014554899.1:1530827-1579867 GCF_001313825.1 Dinoponera quadriceps | reverse complement strand
GGGGGGGGGGGGGAAGGAATAACATAAAAATGTTGGCCCCACTCCAAAGAGCTTGCCAACTCTCAAACGACTACTAAATCAAAATACCTAGCTGGCCGGGGCCGGCGCTCACCAGCCGAGTTAAATTTTATTCCAAATCCTTTTATCGCAAAACCTATTTCCGCGGAAAAATGTAAATCTTGGTTACCACCGTTGGCGTCATCCACCTTCGCTCAAATCGGCAGCGCCGACCGCCATCTCCTCTTCCGCTCGTCCCTCCTCCCCGCCCCTCGAACGAGCGACGATGCCGTCTTACGCCTTCCGCCTCCTTCCTTTCCTCATCGGGACCGATACTTCAACTTTTCTCCGGGCATACTTAGAATATTCCGCGTGATACATCGGATTCGATTGTTCCGCGCGGGATAAAATCGCGAGCGCCGGACCGAGGGGGCGCGTTGCAACGCGCGATCGAAATTCCTCACGCGACTCGCAAACTATTCCGCCTGCCGATTATTTGCTTTACGACGCGGCACCGATGCCACCTTTGATTCAATGGCGGACGTGCGAGAACACCTTGCGCCGAGTATTTCTTTGATGCGCGTGTGTGGGTATGTGCGTACACTTACATACACTCACACACGCTTCGGGGAACATATTTGATTTACAATAACGCGAGTAACCTCCGCCAGCCTTTGAGTTTACCTTCCTTCCGCGGTCTGAGGGAGAAATTAAAATTCTTCCTTCTATTGCTCGCGTCGTATTTTCGATTACACGAGATATTCTTCCTTCCGCTCGCTCGACGTCTCGCGAATTACGAGTCGCGCGGAAATAGATGGCAGACGCGGCGAATATTTATCGGCAGTCGCTCCGCTGCGCGACGCCGCGATTCCTCGATTTATCGTTCCATTTGCAAATCGCGGAAAGTATTAAGCGACTTAAGCGAAACCCGCAGCTAGGTGTCGGCATATCGGAGATAGAGAAAGAAAGAGTGAGGGGGGAGGCGGGAGAAAATGCACGGCCGCGTGATTGGAGACGCGTCAGTGGCGCAAAGAAAGAGAATTCTTGGATTCAATGCGCGCCTGCACCTGCCGCTCGGTACTTGGGGGATTAAAGTCGAGAAAGACAGTGGAGCATCGGCGGCCTCGGCGGCGCAACAATGCGGAGGAAGCACTCGAGGACGACGCCACAAAGCACGACTCGGGAAAATCCCCGAGACCGCGGTCCGCGTCGTAATCGAGTCCACGGTCGCTCGCTCGCTCGCGCGTTCATCGTCGTAACGTCGGGAAAACATCGCGACCGTCCCGGGGCCTCGGATCGGAACGAAACGGGCACTCGAACAGGTCGAGTTGTACCGATACCGAGGCTTTTTACGACTCGGAGGTGACAAGTCTGCTCGAGGATCGGCCGAGAGAAGACTCGTAAAGTTCGAGCGTCCTCGAGAGCAACCTGGAGCACTCGACTTCGGAGTCGGATCGAGTGTTTTAACTCGCGGCTTTGAGCCGTCTTCTTCTTCCTCCCGGTTACGAGGAGCGTCGGAGCTCTGCTTTTACGACTTCTGATTTCAGTAAAAACGTATTAAACCCGCCGCACGAGAACGCCGGAATCGCGTCAGCTCACTCGTCCGGACCACACTCTCCTTGGATTTCATCCGCGAAAGCAACATTTCGTTCTTACTCATTGGGATATATACAGACTGAGGCAATAACTATTGCCGCCCTGAAGATTCTCGAAATACGAGAGCGGGGGAGGGAAATTGGATGCAACAAAAATGATAGAAGCGATCTTATGGCGCTAACAAGAGCAGAAACAATTTTTGTTGCCGGGATAGTTAATTGAAACTTGTTTCCCATGAGATATTCAGATTTGAGTTCAGAGTTGGATGCGAGTTTTTCAGTTTAGCGTTTACAGATCGCAATATAAAATATATATAATACGATTCAACTGAAAAGGTCGGGTCCAGCCTTGAATTCAAATCCGAGTATCTCACAGAGACGAGTTTCATGCGACAACTATTAATATCCGATCGTGAAGCAACGGAAAATTCAATTACACCAACGGAATTGTTTTTCTCCACATATGACTCCACTAATAATCATCGTCTCACCCTGGTCGTGCGCGTTTATCACGGACGGCCCGTCGGTGATACGTATTCGTCCGTCGTCGTCGACGGGTGGAGGCGAGCATCGTCGTGAGAAACAATTTCCGCGGATTCGCGCTGTTTTGTTGGCCGCAATTTGGTCCCACGATAGAGTCCGCACAGCTCGGCGCGCATCACGAATGCAAATTCCCGACTCGGAAACTTTCCACCAGCGGAAGGAACGTCCTCGCGCACAATAGCGCCGGGCGCTGGGTGCTTGGAATAACAAAACTAATATTCGCTCGGGTGTGCTTTAATCAAAGAATCAGCGAGACGCACGTGTGGCCGCGAATTTCCTCGGATACTTTAGCTCTAACGCACCCCTAACGATCTAATGTGATTCCGCGGGACACGACCGCGCGCTGATTTTATTTGCGAGACGCGAGCGTAGAATCGCAATAGAACGGCACAGTTACGTCTCTAAACACGGCGTCGGTCTCCTCGTTCCTCGAGTACGCTCAATTTCGCGACGCGCACATCGGAAGCGATTCGTAAGCGTCGAGGAGCTTTTTAGCGCTTCGTGAGCGACTTTCGATCGATTGCGTTTCACCGGCGTTCGCCGTCGTTGCTCGCCGAGAGAGCGCCGAGCTCGCTTTCCTTTCGCTCCTGGGGAGAAACAGTTTCCGCGAACTCGTGATGTTTTGTTACCGCCGCAGTCTCATCGCGGATGCAAATTCCCGCGAGAAGTTCCTATGGAAGGAGCTTTCAAGAGAGAGAGAGAGAGAGAGAGAGGGAGAGAAAGAAAGAGAATACAACGCGAAGCAACAACGAGCTGCTCTCTCGGAGGCGTGGGCGGAGAACGAGGAGGTGATGAATTTTTAATAAATTATTCATTAGGGAGAGGGAGGGGGCAAAGAACGCAGCCGAATCGTCGGCTGCGGGGGAACCGATCGAACGCGCGCACGTCCATTAATCGGATACAAAGATACGAGTAGCGCCGGCTCCTTATCGTCGACAGAGCAGGACGATCGGCTGCGGAAACGAGAGACGAAAAATATCCAGAACGGCGCAGGATAAGGGTGAAGAATACATCTCGGCCATCAATTCTGGCTCCCCTTCACGGCCGGCTAGATGGATCCCATTCATACGTGAGTGATTAATTGATCGGTGTGGAAGGGATTATTCCTCCTCGGGGGGATTCGTTTCGATGATCTCGATGATCTCGAAATCGCCGTTGCGATTTCGCGGACTCGCTAACGGCGGGCGGGCTGTTAATTCCCGAGGAATCGTCGCCGGCCTTTCTCGTGATCGGAATTCGTAAAACCTCTCAGAAACAGAGAGAAGGAAGAGAAAGGAAGAGGGAGAGAGAGATTTACTTCCACGCTCTAGAAGGAACGTCCTCAAGCGCGATTCTTGTGTTATAAAACATAAATAGAGTAGCAAAAGGCGATAAAAATTATACAATAATTAGTTACGTGGAGTGAGTGAATACGGTGTGAGGCTCGCGGTCCATTGTTTCAGAGAGAATTTTTTCTAGTATCGTCATACAATCTTGTTTTAAAGACATTTAAACTTGGTAAACCACGCAAGGCAATCGACATCTCATTGCAAAAATAAACTGACGTATCCCGAGTCAAAATTTTGCTTCTATGTTAAACATTTAATTCTAACAACATAGTAGGTGCTAAGATAGCAAAATAAGTTCAGTTTCAATTCTAACAATATAATCTCTACTTTCAATCTGATGGTGTCTTAAATTTCCGTTTTCGCCGTTTTAGGGTCAAAATAAGTCGTTTGAAGCAGTAAAATTCAATCTGTAGAAATAAAAATTCGAGAGAGAAGTTAAAAAGTGTCAATATCGTTAAGTAAGTTTTTATTAGTCTCTAGGTCGTCCAAATAGGCGTGAACCGTCTTTGAAAATATCAGAGCATCAAAATTTCGCTTCGGGATTACTCTGAAAAGTCTTTTATACATTTCTGTATAAAAGTACGACATACAGGGTCGGTAAGCAAATCGCAAGAGAGAGAGAGAGAGAGAGAGACCTTCTTTTGTGAAACCGATAGATCTCAGCCGGCGGAGAGGGCGCGAGAACGCTCGCGGAACTATGCTCTCGTCGGTTTACTATGACAAATTAATCGTGTACTACAGTGATTGATCGCCCCGATGCCCCTGGCGGACTAATGCTCGGTAAAAAGTAACGTTTATGGAAAGTGGATGATCGATCAATCGCTGTCCACGTCGCTCACCGGCGAATTCTAATTCCGCGTATTTGTTTACGGCAAGTCGCGCGCGCGCGCGCGCGCGTTCGTTCGCTCGCTCGCGCGGAAGTGCATTTGCATCGTTACGCGGGGCCGCTCGCTTCGCAACGAAACAATTTACCATACCCTTAGACGTCGCGCAATGACGGATAGGTAGTGTAACGGAACTGCGCGCGGATACTACGCAGGAGAGGAGCGAAGAACGGAGGCGAAGAAAAATAGTGTGGCGCGTTGCCGGGAGCGCTCCGCTCAAAAATGCGATTATGATCGAAATCTCATTATCGGGGCCTTTCGCCGCCTCCGAGAGCGCGACCGGCCCCGTCTCTCTCTCTCTCTCTCTCTCACACTCTCTTACATACTCTCTCTCTCTCTCTCTCGTGTGCCTGCAGTGGCGCAGAGCGTGCCGTCTTACATAACTACGAGGCCATCGGAAATCCCCGAAGCTTACTTTAACCATCCTCGAAGAACTCTTGTTTCCTTCAAGTTCTCGCCAGTTCTCACGGGTCGCCGCGAAGTTGCCGCCGCGGGCGATAAAGGCGCGCGCGCGCCGGGTCTTTTCGCGAAGGGTTTATCGCAGTCGTGGAAACTTTTTAAATGAAAAAGTCGCGCGTGGAATATGTTCGATCGGGCCGTTCCCGCACGGCGATTCCGCGACATCGATGAACGCGAGCGATCAACGCGAGTTCGACGACGCGACTTCGCGAAATAACGGCGTAAGGACGTAAGAAGAACTTTTCCTTGAACGTACACGCGTAATCAGATGGACCCTCGAATAACAAAGTTTGTGCAGTTACACGTATAACAAGGGTAGGCCGGATCCGACCGGTAGAGACATTTTGTACTTTTTTCAACTAATTTTCTCGGCTAGATATTTTTTATATTCACGATAAGAAAAATATTTAAAAGTATATCGCAAAATATGTAAAATACTTGAAATATAAAATACATTGTAATATTTATTTGGGCAGAAATTTTTAAGTCACCTGTTGGAGATATTCAACTTATTAGTTTTCTTTAATAAAGAATAATACGATAATATAAATTACGTAATAAAATAATATGTATCATAATAAGGAAATGAAAAGAGAAAAATTTTGGAAAAATTGTATTAAATAAAAATAAAAGAAAGAGAGAGAGAGAGTTGTTTGTTTTTCCCTTTTAATTGGACACAAAATAATTACAATTTTTACCATTGTTAATTTATGACAACTACTTTGACAAAAAATAACCAAATAAGAAGATAATCTAAAAAAAGTGATGTTAATAACAAGTTGGGTCGGATTCGACCGGGAGAGCGCGCCGGATCGGA
The DNA here is from genome assembly GCF_001313825.1 of Dinoponera quadriceps. Lineage (NCBI taxonomy): Eukaryota > Metazoa > Arthropoda > Insecta > Hymenoptera > Formicidae > Dinoponera > Dinoponera quadriceps. The sequence goes on along the minus strand of NW_014554899.1, from coordinate 1,574,244 downwards.
GAATTAGGCCTTATACCGGGCAATATAGTACAGTTCCACTTACCTTACTCTACCAGTCGCTGCGGAAAGACTGGCTTGAAATACTCACGAAACCGTAACACGCTACGCTTCACAAGCACGTACGCGAAAGCATTAGAATATGGATCCGGCCGGGTCCAAACTTGTTATTCGTTTAAAGGTTGCGACATTTTACCTCGATGAACTCCACAACGCGTTCCATGCGCGATAGGAGAATTTGTATTTTCCCGCAACTCTCGGGAGATGCATTTTTCTATCGGATGCGGGATGCGTCGCGAGACTGGTCGATAAAAAAAGCCTTGCAACCTTTAATCAACCGACTTTTCACGCTGCTGAGATCGCGTTATTGCGTCACAGGCTGCTCGATAATTGACATGACCGATAAGCGGGTGGATATTCTTGGTCAATGACTGAAATAATTTCCCTCGGCGGGAAAGAGAGAGAGAGAGAGAGAGAGGGAGCCTTCTCTCTTTCTTCTTTTTTTCCCTCAATATAGCGAGTCGCAATTCAGCACACCGATTACTCAATTAATCGCGCTAACTTTCAGCGTGGTGACCTTATTTTCCGCGGTGACGGCTTGCGACCTGTCGGTGAGGGGCGTGCGCGAATAAAGTTAGCCGGTCGCAGGGGTGGCAGCGCGCGCGCGAGAGAGAGAGAGCTCGGGGCGAATCTCTCGACGTTGCTTTTTCTCGCGCGGCATTCCCCCGTGGATTTCGGCGCGAGCGGGCAGCGAGGGGACGCTGGCCTCTGGCACGGCCATTCATCAGCGTGAAATATTTTATTAAACAACCCGCCGCGTCGCTTTTCGCTCCCGGCGGCCGGCATACAAATTCGAAGAGCGTCACGCGGCGGCCTCGATTCATCACGGCTGTACGTCCGAGAGCGCCGATGTGTATGTGCGTGCGTGCGCCGATCCGACCGGAACTTTGTGTCCCGCGTCTCGCACGATCCGTCTTCTGCCTTGTGTGCCCTTGATTTCGCGTTTTCAAATCCCGTCATTAATTTGCCGTCCGCGCGGACGAATCAATTTCCCCGTCGAATCAAAATTCGATCCGCGTGACTTTTACAGGCTCTTCCCTTCTCTCCCTTTCTCTCGCGCGGCTCTTTCGCTCCTCTTTAAACGCCACGCCTAGAATAACAACGGCAATTAATTCGCCTAATCGCGTTCCTCTCGCTCGTCTCGTTCGTACGCGACTTGATTCATGGCGGATCTCGCGCGCAAGAAGAGGAGGAAGAAGAAAGAGGCGACGCGGAAACGGAGAGGAATCGGGTGCGCTAGGACAATCAAGAAAGGAACGTTGACACGATTACACGATACTGTCTAACAGATGGAGGGCCAAGGGAGCTCGGGTAGAAAGGAGCGAACGGCGACGCTCGGCTGGCGAAGCGAGGACGAGAGCGGGGCGTGGGACGCGGAAGAAAGAAATGGTTAAGGCCGCTGAGATTAGGAGCGAAGGGATCGGGTCTCCGGGGCGAATAGAGTAGAATAAGATTGATGCCGGCGAGTAAATTGAACGTTACGAGTGACGACAGCGCGACAAAGCCCGCAAATAATTCTCGCCGCGGCCGTAATTTATTTTTCGCGCGGAATAGAGGCGGCCTCAGCGCGACGACGCGGCCGACCGAAGTGCCTTCGTCGCGGCGCGATTTGTTCGTTCGGCATGGAAGGAAATCTCTCTCTCTCTCTCTCTCTTTCTTTCCTTCTTCCCTGGGTGGGATTGAAGGGTCTGGCGCACGATAACGGCCCAAGAGAGAGAACGAACGGATCTCTTTCGTGCTCGCGGAAAGAGAAAGAATTATGCGCATCTCTCTCGAGCCCGCGATGCGCCGCGCATACAACAAAGCGTCCCGAACTCGGACGCGTCGCATAAGCGATTTAAATCGCCGTCTCCCCCCTCTCCGTCCTCTAACCCCTGAGACGCTGAGACGCGGTCGTGAGACCCCGGGAATGTGTTTTCTGCACGCGCCGAGAGAAATCCGGCGAGAATGGACCCGACCCTTTTCTAACGGCCCGGCCGTCAATTCGACGGGCGTTCTACGGAAACGTGTGTTTTTTATCGGCAATTCGCGCCGGCGCGAGAATGGCCGGGCGCTCTCGGACAGTAGACTTCGGTATTATAAAATGAAGGCCGGACCGTAAAAAGTGGAGCGGAAGACTTCTGGGTGAGGTCCAAGTTTTCCGTGGGTCTCTCGCCCACGAAAGCACCGTGAGGGAATAAATTCGGGGCGAGACGGTCAAAGAAAGAGAGAGAGAGAGAGAGAGAGAGGATGGTTGCACGAGGACGCCAAGTCGACTACTTCTGCGAGGTTTTCCCGAACTTGGAAAATAATTGATGACGCGTTGCGAGGTAGAATTTGGAATCGAGTCGGATTAAAAGATCAGAGATAGCGTTCCCGTGGTTTTCTATTTTGCCGGATCGCCGAGGAGACGGAGAGATAGGGGAAGGAGAATAATTTAACGAGAGGAGTATCATCGGGTCGGAGCTTACTAATGTAAGCGATAAGAACAGTTTAAACGAATTCAATGAAGTTCCCGTCTACCGTGAATTTCATGCCGGCAAAGTACCGAAAATAAAGAAGGTAAGGGAGAAAAAAGGAAGCGAAGAACGGCGAAGAAAGGACGAATTAAGAAACTCAAAGTGAAGAGGAAGATCAAACGACTTTTGCACGACAGGANCCCCCCCCTCTCTCTCTTTCTTTCTTTGGTATTCCGTTCGCCTTCCGTAACCTTTATTCACGAGCGTGTGAAAGAAAACGATTCGCGATAACCGAAAAAAGAAGAGTAAAAGAGGAGGAACTAGCGGAAAATGAGTTAATTTGTCTCTCGGAGACTCGTTCTTGAGAGGAAAGAATAATTTTTTTCCTTTTCCAGCGAACACGCTGCTCCGTGTCGCTTGCCGAATGCGTCTCTTCGCTGTCGCTCGAGTTCCTCTGTCCGGGGGGATATTCCCGAAAAAATTTCCAGAAACATTTCTACGGTCCCGCCGTACGGTAGCCGCGCAAGAACTCATGAAAGATTCAGAAAAACTCCTTCTCTTCATAAATAACCGACTAGAATCTGAAAGAGTTAAAAACCTGGAAAATCGCATGCATCCGCCTCACCGTCCGTAAAACCCGTTTCCGCGGTGCCGTTGCGGAGGAGACGATGGTGGCGTGGGAATTAGAACACTTCCCGGGAAGGAAGATTTCGCTCGGCGACCAAAGAGAAAGACAGAGTCGCGCGCGACGGCGAAAATTCCAAATTTTAAGCCGACGAAATTTCACGCTCGCGAGACTCGCAGCCTCGCTCTTCCTCTCTCCTTTCCTCGCGAGCCATTCCACGGGATTCGTTCGCGGAGACGAACGTTCGAACGAATGAGGGGAAACTTGCTGCAATGTCGACGTGTCCCTTCCTCCAAAGTGCAGTCGAACTGTTAAGACCGTACGACAACCGTAGAAGCGAGTCGCCCGACTGTGTGTGCGTATGTGTGCGAGCGAACCGCCGTGAGTGCTCTCAATTTCAGCCGCGATTAAGAAGCGCGTCTCGGGTCCATTTTTCCCACGCTGTTCCGCGTATCGTTTAATTCAGACGGACGAGGAGGAACGGCGAGGCGGGGACGAATCGTGATAGCGGGGACGCGGTTTTACGACACAGTTCCTCCGCGAAAGGGCGGATATCAGTTTGAAGACGAAAAGTCAGGTCGGACGGTTCGTGCGCGCGCGGAATCCTTTCACCCGGAAGCAGTCTCGAAATTTTCCACCGGGAAAAGATTTGAAGCGCACTCTTCCCGACTTTCTGTTCTTCAACGTCATCGCGAGAGGATGGCACAGATTCGAGGAAATGAAGGGCGAGAAGGTTAAGGAGATTCCCGGAAATTGCGTCAGGCGAATTCCGAAGACCGGATGAAACTAAACACTGTTTCGCCCTGGTGGGGAGGGAAGCGCGCGGGACACTGTCGGGAGTCGAAATATTTCGCGCCCGGACCTCAACGTCGTTTCCGCGGCTACTCGTTGGATGGCCGGGAAGAAAAAGAGAGAGAGAGAGTATCTTGAAAATATACGGAGGCGAGCTCTTTCAAGACGAGAAATCAGAGCGAGTCGACGCCTTATCTAGATAGGCCGCCATTCCGCCTCGAAGGAGAGGAACGAAGGAACGCTCGTGACAAAAACTCGCACGGCAAAAAGGAGGAAGTACCGGGGACGCGGGAAGAAAAAGGAGGGGGAGATAACTGCTGTATTAAGATTGCTAATCTAAATGAACGCTCGTTCCGGTCCAGCGGCGGTTTATCCCCCAGCACAACGGCCGTTCTTTTTAAACGCCTTAACGGCGGCTTCAATGATCGTTAAGTCCAAGTTTTCGACCGCCGCCGCCGTCGTCGCCGACGATCAATCCCGTCCGACCTCCGGAGCCCGGCACGAAATCCGTTTTCGGTGAGCGCGATAAAAGCGATCGATCGGCGCTTCCCAATTAACGCAATTCGCTTTTAATTTTTCAACGGTGCCGACAACTCCTGCCGCAGAGACCGCGCGCGAACGCCCCGACTAATCCGCGCGAATCCAAAAGGCAACGGTAATTACCGCCGGATTCCCGTCCGCTCGCCGAACGCGTGAAATCCGTGTAATAAACTACGGGCCGAATATGTGCCAAACGTATCGAATCGCGCGGTTCCATTGTGTCACTTGAACGCGCGCATCGTCGAAGAATGGTCTCGTTACGGCGATCGAGTTTATTTTTCTTAACCCTCTAATTAGGGTGACCGACCGTCTCCCGTCGTCATTTTCGCGACATCCCGATTTTCGGCTCTCATTAGAGGCGTCCCGACAGAACCTCAAGCGAGACGTCATTTGTCCCGATTTTCCACTTAACGCAAAATAAATAATATAAAATATAATAATAAATTGTACTAAAATTCATTAACCCCCTTAAACTGCAAGCGCCGCCAATAGACGTCAGATGAAAGGTCCTTGCCGTCTAGAAACGACATCTAAAGGCGTCCAATACTAACGCACTCTGAATGCGAACAGAATCTTTTAATTTTTGAATTACAGAAAATATTAAGGCAGATTTACAAGTTAAGGTTAATTATCTACTTACTTGTGAAGAGTTCCACCGACATGTCCTGAAGAATAAAGCTATGCTTAAATGTGCGATATTAAAGAAAATATATATTTTAAGTTTTGAAGTATTTCACATACTTATTTTTATAGTTAGTAACTAATTTAAAAAAATGATTAGTTTCTATTTAATTAGACAAATCGTAGTTTCTTTGATTGACATTTAATTTTCTAAACACATAATTATATATTTTATATTACATTAATTGTTCTTTCAATTTTATTTCAAGAATATCAGTCTAATTTTAGACGTAGTGATTATTTATATTAAAACTTAATAAAGAAAGTTATGTTTCATTCATTATTCTTTGATTTTATTTTAAGAATTTTATCTATTTTAATTTTATTTTAAGAATTTTAAAAACTATGTTCAGTTGATTGTTTGATCTTGACGTAATAATGAGTAAATATTTTACATACCTACGTTTATTTAATTTATTTATCTTTCATTAAATATCCTGATTTTTTGGTTGTGCCCTGATTTTTTTAAGTCGATATCCCATAAATTGACTGAGCAAGAGTTAACTACCTAATGGTAAAGTGGGTCTCTAATGGTAAAGTGGGGTCAGATTGACCCCACGGCTTTGTTTATTTTACAGCGTGCATGCATTGTTTCTCTTCTTAAGGAATATTTCAGGTTATTATTTATTTCTTTTTAACCCATTCTATACATTGATCACATTACATGAAAAATAAACAAAACAAAATATGATCGGATGGAGTCGGATCCGACCTCACCTTCCTGGTTACGTTGAAAATGCATCTTGCCATTCGAGAATTGAAGAACGACCTTTTGCGATAACTGCGCGAGGCTCTCGGCAAATTGAGAGGAATTTTTCCCACACTGTTCGTTTCGCAAAGAGAGAGAGAAAGAGAATACACGTCGGTCGCTATTTAGACGAGACACGATACGACGCAACGGTGATACAGCATCGACGCCGGCCATCTCGATGAAAACTAACTTTCCAGGAGCGGCCGGAGGCTTGAAAGCGGGCTAGCTCGTACGCGCGCGCGAGTTATTTAAAATTGAAATATCGAGAGTGCTTCGAAGAAGCGGTTTAATTGAATTTAGATGTATTCCGCGGCCAAATACCGTATCGTCCGAGCGCGCGAGCTCGCGACAATCGGCCGGCTATTAAATCCGGCCGGGCTCGACTTTAATTTCGCCGCATGCGGAACGGGAACGGACGCTTTTACCGCGGCCGCATCGAATAATTTGGCGGACGCACGTTGACGGATATGCGGGATTGAAAGCGACGCCGAGCAAATAGAATCGGGCGTGACGAAATTAATTACTTTTTTCCCTCTCCCTTTCTCCTGCCTCTCGCGCGTTCATTCGTTCGCTCGCTCGCTCACCCTTCGGCGTTCCGTCGTACACCTACTTTGCCCGCCAACCCCCTTTCGAGTCTCTCTCTTCTCTCTCTCTCTCTCTTTCTCTCTCTCTCTTGGTTTCACCGCCTCGCTATCTCGCAATGACGTTCCCCGCTTTCACGCTCGTTCCCATTAGAACGTTTCGCGCCGTTCGCCCGGCCGTTTACTCGGCAGCCTCGGCAAGTCAAACGTTGTAATCGGAACGTGTCCAGTTGACGTTCCCGTCGTTAGTCGCGTCGAAATTAAAGGGAATTAAATCCTTTATCTTGCCTGATCGACACTCGCCGGGCGTACGTGGAATAATCGATGAGCCGAATCCGACTGGGAGCCATAGCGCGCGAGATATAAATTTTCGCGGGTAGCATAAATGAAATTCTATAATTCAAATTAACGACTCTTGCGCGAGATTACCTGGCTTGATTTATTCTCGAGAACGCACCGGGGCGAGAATGTGGGCGTCCTTTCCCACCGCGGAAAGTCCATGACGCCATGATGATCAACTCCCGTGCGATCGCGAGAAATCTGCTGCGGTTAAAATGGCTAATTCCTGTCAGCCAATTGTACGCGATATCGATCTTAAAAAATCGAGACTTTTAACAAGAAATTAATAAATTAGGTAAACGCAGATAAGTAAATTAAATGTTTATTCGTTATTATGTCAAAATCAAGCAATCAACTGAACATAATTTTCTACTGTGTTTTATTATAAATAATCATTAGTTTATATATAAGAATAGATACAATTCTTGAAATAAAGCAAAAGAATAATCAACGAAACATAATTTTCTATATTATTTTTGGATATAAATAATCATTAGGTTTAAAATTAGACCGATATGCTTGAAGTGAAATTAAAAAAACAATCGACGGAAGATAAAATATGTAATTATATATTTAGAAAATTAAATAATTTCAACAAAAAAAAAACCAAAATTTGTCCAATTAAATAAAAACTAAAATAGTCCAAAAAGGATGTTAACATTGAAACGCTTTTAAATGCCGTTCGTACGACAAAAACCTTTCATCTGACGCTTTTTGGTGACGCTCGCAGTTTATGGGGATTAATGAATTTTAGTATAGTTTATTGTTATATATTGTATTATTTATTTTTTACTTTGTTAAGTGAAAAACCGGAAAAAATAGCGTCCCGCTTAGGGTTCTGTTAGGACGTATCTAATGAGAGCCGAAAATCGGGACAGTTGGTTACCCCAGCTGCGGCCGTTTCGCACTCTCGCGTCGATGCGACGAGTGAGCGAGCGAGCTAGCGCGCTTGTATCAATACTCATCCGCGGGACCATCAATAAGCCATTGTCGAAATTTGCAACCGAACCGTATCGCTTTTCCGCCTTTTCTCAAACCACCTCCTCCTCCTCTTCCTTCTGCTCATCTCATTCTCCTTCTCACAGCGTGGCGCAGCCTCGACGCGCTTCCGCCTCGCAACACACAAGCGCCGAGAAAAGACGCTGAACGACGAGGACGACTCGAGGCGAATCGAGGAGGTGGAGAGGAAATTCGCGAGGCGAAGCGCTGCGTTTTCCTTCGAGGCGGAGGCGAAGGGGATGAGGGAGGTCGACGGGGAAGGTTGGCGGTTCGCTCAGAAAAGACCGAGCGAGCTATGAAATACGACTCAGCTATCCTCGACGCCAACCGCCGCCCGACGTTTCTGGAGGCGTCGGCAGCCACCTAATGCGGATACAATGGTCGACAGTTGTTGCCGGCGCTTCTTGCGCGTCGCTTTTTTGCGTCGCGTCACACCGCGCCGCGCTGCTGCACCACGCCGCGCCGCGTCGGCCAGCTGCGTTCCTTCTTCCTTCTCGTCTCGTCGCCGCGGGAAAAATCTACGCGCGACGCAGATAAACGCGCCTCTCTCTCTTTCTCTCTCTCTTTCGCGATTTCTTCGACAGCGGCGTCGTGACGCGGCTCGTCTTCGGCAAAAGGAAAGGACTTCGCTAATTAGCTGCCGCTGTTATATCCCACGCGCCTTTAATCACTCTCTAATTGCCGTTCTAAATCTCTCGCGGCGCAATTCGTCGCGATGGGGCCTCAGTAAAAATATCGAGAGAAGCTTGCATCGCGTGGGAAATGTTTTCTCATCAATGATAGTTCCGACTGTTTTGTTGCAAGAGCTCTCTACGTGCCGAGTCGAAATTTTGATTCTTTGTTAAACCTCACAGTAATATGTTAGACCTACATACGGAGAAAAATCATTTGCTGGTACGGCAAATTTTACCCCGTCGCAGCAAAATCTGCACTGAAAAAAGATTTGGCAACAACTATCAAGATTTGATTAAATAATTTCAACTAAGTGCTTGCTTGGTTATTGTAATTAAATATTTAATACCATATACTGTATTATATAACATTATATATAATACTAAATGATTTGATTGCAGTAACCAAACAATTAATTGAAATTATTTAAATAAATCTTGGTAATTGTTGCCAAATCCTTTTTTTCAGTATGTCAATTACTATGTGAACAGCAAAACTGTTTGTTAAGAGTATAAATTGCCATTCGTTGGATTATTTTGCTGAAACTACAATTTTGTTGTAAGAACAAATTGATAAATGTAGGAAAACACTATTTTGTTCTAACAAGAAATTAACATGCTCTAAGGACAAATTCATTCGGCAGAGTATTTTCTATCCTGGCAACAAAAACTGTTTCAGCTGTAATAAGGAATAATTCGCACAATTTAATTATGCCAACTAAATTTGATCGCTGTCGCAACGAATACGCAGTAGCAACGATGATTTCGCTGCAGCAACGAAATTATTTTTCTCCGTGCCCGTGTTTTTTTTTTCGCTTACCCCCTCTTCCATGTTTTGTGCAAAACGCTATAGCTCGTTTCTATTCCTCTATTACTCAGAAAAAAGTTGGGTCTATTTGACCACTGTTATTATCAAATCCAATGAGATAAATAATTTCCTGACGGCAACCAGCCCGTAAAGAAAATAAGTAAAAATTGGCAGTAAGTTTAATAAATGCAAGTTTAGTAAATGTAAATAATTAAAAGAAAATGCAAAAACCATGATTTTTATCATGTTTTGTAAAGCAGGCCCGAGAGGCTTATGATGTTACTTTCAGCGTCAAAAACCTCGCGGATGTTAACACATTCTCAGTTAATACGCGAATTAATGATTGACACGAGATAAATAAAAACTCGTAAACAGATCGGTTAAATATTCAGGAGATGCAGCGAGATCGGAATCGTTGATCGACCTCGACTTTTTACGATTCGCCACCCGGATAGCAAATTCGAATCCATGTGACAGTTTCGGTGGGGGAATTTCGGCCGAAAAAATTTACGATAATTCTCTCTTCGCTGGGACGAGACTAAGAGTTCCCCGAGCGATAAGAATAATAATAACGAATGATAATGAATGTTCTGTGTGTTGCCTCGATACGGGGTACCGGTCGGAAGCCCGGGAAGCGCTTAAATCATAAGGGGTATAAGTGAAACGTATAAAACCATTACGGTTATCCCGAGCTAAAGCCGGCAACGTCATTAGGATCCGCCCAATGGTCGCAGCCGTATTGTTGCACGCGTTTGCGAGCCACCGTCGTCGCCGTGGCCGCGTTCCATTTTCACGTAACGCACACATTTCCCCGACTGGGTTATCCCTCGCGGTCGTTTTATCGATACGAACGACGCCCGCGTGCCTGCAGATCGCCTGATTACGCTCTCCGGAAAATCATCAGCGAACTTCCCCGACATTCCGCCCCTCGCCTCGCCTTCGGAAACTTCGCCGTTCGCGAGCCGCAAAGTAATTATGTAGCCGGCGAAACATCTAACGCGGGATGCGCGCAACGCGAGCAGAAATACGTGACGAGACGCGAGTGCACGCGAGAGAAAGAGAGATGTGAATGCTCGGCGTTTTTGTCTCGCGAGATCGCAGCTCGGCGATCTCTCTGTCCAAGAGAGTCCGTTCGCGACACTCTGATGAATCACAGATCAATTCTCGGTAGCCGATCATAAATTTTCTCGCGATTCGCTTTTTCTCGCAACGTAACGGAAATCCGATCGACCAGACGGAGAAATTGATTAAATTGGCGCGCTGTGGGAATTATCATTCTCCATACATACACACACACATTCGTACGCAACACACGCGCGCACGTTGCGGCATTCATCGTAACCGACACCCGTTGCCGTTGATGCGACATCGCCGCGCATGATCGCAATGGTCAAGATTGTTCCCCGGGTAGATAAAAGCATACGTGCGACCCACATCGTATCTACGATTAGTGGCCAGCGAACGGTAACGCTCGCCGTATCGGCGGAAAGATGCTCCCCCATTGGCGGGAAGTGTCGTCTGACCTGAATCCGATGCTCCGAAATTCCACGCTGTCGAGAACGGACTTCCTATCTTTCATCTAATTGTGAAATTTGGCCCCGGCAACGCGCAAACACTCGCGTACGTTATTCCAGGGTATTCCGCGTGTTTTCGCGGACCGGCGGCCATCGAGCGCGACGTTTCATCGGCATATCTTTCAGTCTCGGGGCGTCCCGCTATCTTTTCATCTCGATCTCGTTATCCGACTGACCGAGGATCTCTGAAATCTACGATATCTCTCGAACTTTAACGCACCCGTATATCCGATAGCCGGCTGCTCCGCGAAGGCCAGTTACGCGAGAGGTTCGCTGACGACGGGCTCGTCACGGTTGCATTCTTCCCACACGAACAATAGAATTAGTTCCAACAATTAGAACTACCTTCTACAGCGAAAAATTAGCTATAGTTAGTTTTTAGCGGGAGTTGATTCTTTCCTTCCGTGCGACCGAGTGAAAATCATCCCCCGTCTCAAATAGCCCACCGCCGCCGCAGTGGTCGTCCTTTAATATCGCGATTCCCGTGAAGAAGGCCGCTCCTTCGACCTCTTCAGCCGTCTTCGACCGCCCTCGCAGCCCCCGTGCACGATCTGCCGTGGCAAAAACGCAGCTCGCCGACGGATAGACGCGAGAGCAAAGTATCGGCGCGACTCGTTCGCTCTCGAAACCGCGAGAGAGGAGCCTCCCTCGTCCACCCCTTCGCTCTCTTTCTCCTTGCATCGCGTTCACGCGCGCGCTCCTCCTCGTGCCAACAAACAAACGGCGTCCGCACCAGTCCCGGTGGCACGCCATCGTACACACGGTGTTTTATAACCGACGCTCCTCCCGGCGTAAAAACACGCACGATCGCCAACGGTTAGCGCCAGAACGTCGCTGTTGAACGTTCCTGCACTTTATTCCTTGCTCTCCCCCTCCCCACCCCTTCGTCTCTCGCTCTCTCTCTCTCTAGCGCGCGCTACCCCTCGATNCCGCGCCTCTTCCGCTTTTTACTGCCGAACAATACACAATTCCGTCCTGCCTAGAGATACATACCGGGTGAGCACGCGCTCTTGGGAATCGCGCCGCGGGTGGGCTTCGTTTACATTCGAGTCCGCAACTTAACCCCGAGCGAGCACCAGCGCGCGCTCAAGGGTTGTTCCGAGTAATCGAGGGCCGGTGTGTATCGTGCATTCAAGCGGACGCGCATTAATACGGAAACTTGATGAATATCGAGTCACCTGTTACCCCTTTCACATGAGCGCGCGTTCGTTCTTCCCGCCGTGGCCAAGTGGAGGGTGGGCCTCGACATCGCCTCTACAAATTGGCAATTAAAAAATAAGGTCAGATATTATATTCGAAGCTTAAGCTTTTCGAAACTTCGAATTTCTGAACCCTCGACGCATTACATTCGAATAATGAAATTTTGAAGTGTGAGCATTCCCGACATTCGGATATTCGAATATTCGAATGCTTGAATATTTGAAACTTGAAGAACTGGAAAGTACGTATGTTCGTTTTAAGCACAGTAAATAGTGTTTACTGTTCTAAAATGTGTAATTTTTTTCGCACTGCTTTATGCTGTTGCATATCATGGTAAAATTTGCATTTATCTTAAAATAAGGTTAATGAGATCTGTTCTTTATTACTTATGCTTTCTTTATTCACCTTGTTTTAAGCTGTACTGAGAAAAAATTTATTGATAAATAGAAACTTCCTCTCAATATTAGCAAACCGTTTTGTTTGCATTTAACTGTGAACGTATTTTTTTTAATAAGCAATTTATTTACTTATTTAACAAAAATTATTCTTCTATTAAATTAAATTATCTGCTAAATATAAAAAAATAATCTACAATACAATCAATATTTATTAAAATAAAAAAAAAACTGCTACGTAACAAATATTTACTGCTACGTAACAAATCTTTCATTTTTTAAAATTAGTTTCTATATTTATTACGTCTTTTTTATTGCGTTGCTTTTAAACATTGTCAACGATTTTTTTTAATCTTCTCAATTATGTGCCATTTAATCGATTCCATTTATATTGTATAATCAAATGAAAAAGATTTATATTTAACATTGAAAGTTTATATTTCAAACATTATTAAATTAGTAAGTACATTTACCGAAGACATTTTTTTTCTCAGTATAGACAAATACAAACTTCAGAATGAAACTAAAGATATCTAAATAGCACGTATATCTAAAAGACATCTAAAAGACGCCCTTTAAATATCTTATTGTCTTTACGACGTCTTAGAACATCTTAATGTTATCCGGGTTAAATTGATACTCTCTAGTTGCATAGCATTTTTTTGCACTCCCCGAAATTAGTTCTATCAACAGCTGCGATATTTCGAATCTTCGAATTTCGTCGTCAAATGAATTATACCGAAGTTCCGAAGCTTCGAGTAGTTTTGATCCTATTAAAAAACCCTTCGAAGTTAAAAAACGGACTCTCGGTGGACTCGAGCACGCGCGACAGCGAATTCCATTTTTTTTATCTCGACGATGCTCGATTCGTGTCAATTTGAATTACGCGACGGGGTTCACCTGTTCACCACCCCGACCGCGCGCGCCTTCCGAAGCTTCGCCGACGAGTCGTAGATTACGGCTGGTTCGAGGAGAACGGCACCCGAGTCCTGCGCATGCTCCGAATTAATTTTTATTTATGCCCCCGTCGACCAGGACGCGTTGTACTTCCCCCCCTCCTTTTAGCGGGCGAACCGCAACCCCCCGTAAATATCGCACGAGCGCACGCATTTACGTGCTCCGCTCGCGAACTGCAGTTTGGCAAACGTCCACTTCTAAATTCGAATTTACGTGGCATCGCGGTAAAGCCGCTCGCGCTCCCGCGCGCTCCAACATTATTTTAAATCACCGTCTATCGCCGGTCTATCGATCGCGCGCGGCGCTCCACTTCTAGGCGTATCGAACACGTGCGCGCGCGCACAATGTAACAAATTAAGTTCGCATTATGAATATCGTCGTGAACGTTCGGCTGCTCGCAACACACGCGACACGCTCGACTCCATCGTCACCGACACCACTTTTGATCGTGAATACTCGTTATGTTCGGTTTCCGGCGATTATATTGGACGGCCGTGTGTGTTTAGAGCGGGAAACGCTTTTCGCGTCTTCCCGACTAGAAATTTCCATCAGGTATACTCGATATTGCACAAGGTTTTAAGTAGGTGAACGTAAGGTAGTTCTTACCGTGGTAAACTTAATCATATTTCGGTAATAATTGAACAAGGGGGACCTCTGTAAGAAGTTATGATGATTAAATGCATTTTAAGACCTTAGTGTATTATCTTAATGCACCTTTTGCAGCAATTTTTTGTAGCTAGAAGATAGTAGATCTGGCTGATAAACTTTGTTTTTATAATTTTTACCATAAAAATATTTATTATTCTTGCATTATTTAAATCGAAAATCATCCAATTCTAACGATATTTGTGCTTCGATTTACATTTTGTAGGTATTTCTTACTAATTTAGCGCTCCCTGCTTTTAATAAATCCTAATCTAATTATCATCTTTTCTATTACCTAAGGTGATAGAAATTCGATGGTATAAACTGATGAGGATATTATAATGAATTCTGACTAAGGTCCTGATTACCATATAATATTACACTTCTTGTAATCCTATAATATAACCACAGATGGATGGAACTGGCGACAACCAGTTAATGTTAACCTAAGTTGGACCGAAGGGTAAATTTCAAGTCGGGCTAATCTAATCATCATCCTTTCCGTTACCCGAGATAAAACGTGATAGAGATACAATAGTATAACCTGATGAGGACATTATAATGAATTCCAACTAAGGTCTTCATTACCACGCGGCGTTGCATGACTCCTTAGGACCCGACAGTATATATTAAATGGACTTGGCAGCCAATTAAAGTCAACCCAAGCCATGGAGTAAATTTCTAGCCGAGTTAAAATTGTCCCGGTATACGCGTGCATTATGTGGGACTTAAACAATCCGCTTTAAATCGGATAATAAACGAGCGTGCGCGCGCTTCCGGCGCGTTCGCAGCGCGCGCGCATAGTTTTGCGAATCCGAGCGGAACTATGAACCGCAAGAATTAAACGACAGTGTATTTAACAATCGCGCCCAGGTGTTCGATTGCACAATTTTAATCGACGCTCGGACATCGTCGGGCGGGGACGGTCTACACGTTAACGATTGCATTCCGGATATTCTACGCGAGCGCAAATGCAATCCTACAAATACAAATATTCTACGCTTCCGCAAATATACCAACAAGCGCGCTCGCTCACGCGCTCGCTCGCCCGCTCGCCCGTTCGCCATTGTGTGTCTGTGTGTGCTTACGACTCGCCGCTTTGTAAATGGCTCGCCTATTTACGCTCATCGTGATTTGCTGCGCCGGAATTCGTTTGCGATCTATTTTCGCGGGGGAGTCGAACGAACGAACGAACAACGGCGGATGTGCGCGCACATGCGCGCATATGCGCGCCGCCGCGGAAGACGTAACGTTGTAAATCCGCGTTTTCCATAAGAGGGTGGAAGGGGGAGGGTGGCGGGGAAAAAAAGGACGAGGCAAGAGCGAGACGAGAGAGAGAGAGAGAGAGAGAGAGAGCGCGCCCGACGCGTATGCGACCTCGTCTGGCTTATCGCAACGGCTTATCGGTCGACCTTTCAGCGGCGGCGTTCGAGAAAGTCGTTATCCGAGAGCAACCCTTATCTCCAGCCAACCCTTTTACTCGCGTGGTAATAGCCGCGCGAGGATCCAGCGCGAAATCCGCCGCCGCGATTTGCCGCGCGCGTCTATTCTCCCGCCGTAAACGCGCGCGTCTACGCGCTTTCTCTCTCTCTCTTTCTCTCTCTCCCTCTCTCCTCGTTTTCGATTCTCGATTCGCGCGAGCGAGGTATCGGAGAATCTCGACAGAAGAGAGAGGATGAAAGGGGAAGGGAGATGAGAGAGAGAGAGGGTGGGGAGGTGGAGGCGAAGAGGGAAAACAATACGCCACCCTCGCGCCTGCACCGTCGTAAATATACCGACCGACGCGCAGCCCGGCCACGACCGCGAATTACAGCCCCGGCAAGTGGCGCACTCGCTCGCATCCGAATGCACGTCGTGTTCCAGGGATACTTGAAATAGCGGAGGACGATAAGAGATCGCTTCCCCGATACTTTGTCCCGGAGACAATTAACCCCGATGTAAAGAATCCGGCGAGCCGCGCGGAAGCGCAGCTGCGCGAGACTCTCTTTCTTCTCTATCTCGGGACGTAATACCTGTGTGCGTTTGTACGTATGTGTGTCTCTGTATGTATGTATACGTAAATTATGTTCACACTGGAATAATTCAAGAAGCGCGACGCGTCCGTGCCAGAGAGGTGGAGTGCACTATGTCCTTGAAAGATCGAACGATCTTGAGACACTCCATATTCATGGCGTCGAAGCATCTCGCAGTCCTTTCAGCCCTTCAGCCGTGGGACTTTCTTATTGCGCGCGGGTCGATGAATAGTCACGACGAAGCGCGAAGTGACGGTGATTTTCACGTGTAAGGAGGAGGGTGACCATAAAGCTGATTTTCGGCCTCCTCTGAATTTCTCTCTAAAGTGCCAGAAATGTTCTATTATTGTAAGAATTATTGAAATCAGGCGATTTTAGTCTGGACGGACGTATTTTAACGCCTTCATCTTGTAACGTTTATTACGTCGTTTATCTTGTAACTCTAATTAATCTCATTTCTATTATCAACGATCTTATATCACCTACATGTTATCTTTTTACGTTTATGTGTGTGTGTTTCAGGCAGAGAAGAAATTCGAAGACATGTGTATGTATGAATTTAAATGTGACTATGGAGGTAGATATATCTAGTTAGTTTTCAATATATTTTGGATATATACGGTCAGTCATAGGACGATTGCAACACTCTTTTTTATGAGTTTCAATGCATCTCGTGTCCAATAGGAAAATGTATCTCCTGAGGTTTACTAAAAAAATTAATTCTCTTACTGAACGTGGAATGCGTTCCGAAGCTTATAGAAAAAGCGTTGCAATCGTCCTGTGACTGATTATACATGCTTTTCGTGTACTGTTTGCTTACTAAAAGAATATTGATACTAAGAATGTTGATACTAAAAGGTACAAAATATTTAAAAATAATGTTATATATATATATTTTTTCAGTTTGTTTCACACACACAGATACACACACAACATTACGCTTAAATGTTTTATATTCTTTAATATCAATATTCTTGTAATACAGTATATAAGCCAAAAGCGTGTTCTAAAATATGCTGATCGCTAAGTGAACCTACCTCCGTGGCCACAACTAAATTCATACATACAAATACCTTCAATTTTCTTTCCTATCTGAAATACATACAAATGTAAAGAGATAACAGGCACAGTCAGCAAACTGACAATTGCAACACTTTCTTATTCAATGAGTTTTGCAAAGCACTTCGTATTTAATAGAAAAATGTATTTCCTGAGAATTATTAAAACACAGATTTTTCTTGGAATTGAATACGGAAAGCGTTGCGAAATTCATAAAAAGATCAAATGTCGCAACTTTTAACTTGCCGACTGTAGATGGTATAAGAGCGTTGATGGTAGAAATGGAATTAATTACAGTTACAGGATAAACAAGCGTCAAAATATCATTCATTCAACTTGAAAGTCGACTGGTTTTTTACAATAATAAGCATAATTAATTCTTAACGCCAATAGTTCTTACAATAAGAAGACGTTTCTGATATTTTAGAATGAAATTCAGAGGGAGTCGAAAACTAGCCTTATGGACTCTCCTCCTTTCTCCGTCCGTCGGAAAGGAGGATGTTAAAATGCATCGTTTTCTCTCCGCGAACGAGACGTAATAAACGCGACGTAATATCTGGGGAGACTGCGGCCGGTATGTAATATCACGAGACTTCGCGACCTCTTAATTCGACTTCATCCCCTCCCTGCACACGATACCACAGATATCTCGCCCGTGGTGCGGGATTTTTCCTATCCCGTGAACCCATCGGCGGAGGCGGCTATGAGTTATGGCCGATAATTATTTGAAGTCTCGGAACAAAGAAGGGTCGTATCGTGCCGGGGATTAGAAGGGGGGCCGAGTGAGTAAGCCGCGTAAATGATAACGGCGAACATCGCGAGGGCGCGCGCGCGTAAAGCGAACGATAAGACTTAATTGCGGCCTTGTTGTTGCTCGTCCCGACTCTCGTTTGTTCTTTCTCATCCTGATGAATATCCAGTCTTTCGGCCTTCCGCCGAGCAACAATCTCTATGTTCGTATATACGTATGTATGTATGTATGTATGTATGTATGTACG
Source organism: Dinoponera quadriceps (assembly GCF_001313825.1). Taxonomy (NCBI): domain Eukaryota; kingdom Metazoa; phylum Arthropoda; class Insecta; order Hymenoptera; family Formicidae; genus Dinoponera; species Dinoponera quadriceps. Next base: position 1,556,122 of record NW_014554899.1, on the reverse strand, counting down.
TATGTCTTCGGAGGATATCCGTTTTGCCCTCGACGTTGCGCGTGCGCAGGCTTCTTTCTTTGCTCCAGCTAGCCAAACTCAATAAAATACGGCAAGGTAACTCGCTAGTTTCTCCGGATAAAGTTAGATCTCGTTCACGCTGAACTCACGATATGCGCGTTCCCTCTCTCTCTCTCTCTCTCTCTGCTCAAATGACCGGGATTTCAGAAAGTCGGAAGACACAAAAGTGCCAACACGATAGAAATCGAAATCGTTTTAACGTCTGCTCGTCGATCGACCGCGGGCGGCGAGAAGCGCGCGCGCTGATTCGTGCTCCTCAAACATCCGTTTTCGCTCGCGTGAAACGCGCAAGTACCCTTTTCCGGTGTTCCCTTCCCTTTCAAATCCACTGCTCCGTTAAAGGAGTCGAGCCCGTAATTTGCGCGAATCTCGCCGGCAGATAATTTTTCATTTGCCTCGCGCAAGAACGCGCCACTAACGAAAGTTGCACGCTTTATCACGCGTTACGCAACATCGCGGCGCATTCCAATTAAATTAAATTGCGAGATGCGTCTAGGCTACTCCCGCTCGCTCGTTCGCGCGCGGACGCGCGCGAAATGCTCTAACCGCTTTAAAGCGTGTCCCCGTCGTCGCCCCCCGACGTCCGCTTTATTCCATTTTGTACAATGTCCGCGCTATGTCCGCAGGACAATAGCACGGAAGAACCGGCCCCCATTGTAGCTTCCCCATCTCCGTTCCCCGCGGCTACCAATTTAAAATTAATTGCAAAACTCGCGAGGTGCGCGCGAAGAGCTTCCTGTTCCCTCTGATTTATACCCGCGTTCTCTCGCGTGTCAAAAATTCCGCTCGTCCTAACCGAAGGCTCGCTCTCTCCATTCCGGAGCGAGGCGTCTCGCAGGACCAGAGGACTAGAAAAATATTTGACCGCAACGGACATTCAATCGCTCTCGAAAGGATGAAACGCGAAATATCAAATTGGAATTAACACAACCAGCTGGCTGGCGCTTATGAAGTTACATTTTACGATAGATGAGAAAAAGAGAGAGAATGCGGGGGGGGGGGGGCCAATTAAACTCGATAACTAATAAAATATTGTGTTTATTCGCCGTATCATTGAACACGCGATTTTTAGTTAGACATTCGCGAAACTAATCGAAATCTGACCCGCGGCGTTTGTCGTTTATTTTTATTCGTTGGTAATTAAAGTGTTGATCGAAATAGCGTAGCGTGAGTAAATTCTGACATCGAAATTCGCGAATGGAAACAGCCCGGCGAGCGCAGATGTCCGGTCATCATGTGACGGCCGGGTCTTTGATCCTCTGAGCGTCTCCCGAGGCAAACTTTCGGGGCGAAAGGGCAAGAGAGAGGGAAAGGTTTTTTTTTGTTTTTTTTTTTAACGTCGAAATCGAATCGCGTGATAGCAGATGCAGTCATCGCACATAAACCCAACGATCTCGCGCGTGCGCGCGCTCCGCAATTCGGTGGGCTCTCTCTTCTCGCGCGTTCGGTCCAGAAAATTAGTTGGAAAAGCGGTATGTAAACGCGAGCGATTCGCCGGCGATGGAAAGGCGGTTACGCAGACGGGATCGGCGATATCGACGCGCTCGATCGAGGATCCCCGGGATTTTTGCGCGCGCCCGTCGCGGTTTAGGAAATTACGGCCTCGCGTTGAAATTACAGACGCAGTCGCTCGATCCGAATCGCCGCGCGATTCATCGTACCGCCTCATTTCGACCGAGAAAGCTATCGTAAAAAGAGTAAAAAGGGAAAAAGGGCCGGGGAGAGATGGAGAGGGGGGGGGGGAGTTTCGTTGGGATCAGGCGGAAACGCGCACGGCGGAGCTGGAACGACAAATAAATGACGTCGATACGTCCGCTCGAACAAAGTCCCGATACAGGCGGATATTTGGTTTTGTAAAAGGCGAATAAAATCCGATTATTTACGAGTGGGATCGGCGTTCCGATGCGCGCGCGTGCGCGCGCTCGTCCAATGTAACTGTACGTGACATTTTTCCGACGCGATATAACTCTTTGTAAATGCTGCTTTGACGTCGAATTAAGTTACGGTCTTCGCGCACCGATTCCGCGTCCCGTGTTTTTGAGCTGTCTTCTCTTTGGAGCCATCTGAATTACGTGCGGTCAGTGCGACGTTAAAACTCTCATTACCCGCTCGCGGCCGCTGTCGTCGCTGCTGCGTGCCTAAATTTTTAGGTCAAAAATTTCCATAGCGATTTTTCCGTCACGTTTTACGCGATTCTGTGTCACGGCAATTGCATGAAACCCTTCTGCACTTTTCTGAATCCGATTACCAGGCTTGAATACGCGGAACGGACGAAAATTTCTGTTTTAATTATGTCGCTGCGAATTATTTTTGACAAAATAATTCTCTTTCCGAGTCTTACACCCGTAATACGCCCGGGGGAGGGGGACCTTTAAAAATTCTCGAGATCTTATCCCGGAAAGGATAAACTCGTTGAACGTGAAATTATAATAACAAGAATGCACACGAGGGAAAATAAAGTCATAATTAATAATGTACTGAATAAAGAAACTGCACGATATAATCAGTTCGTTTGCCCGTCGCTAAAACGCTCGACGTGAAAAGTACGGATCGAGCGTTTAAATAAAAAGAGAGAAAAAACAATGATCACTGGGCGTAACGAGGTGCGGATTAACGAGCGAGCGAGCGAAGATTTTATCGTTCCTGCCGGAGGATCGCGCGCGCATTTATTTCCATCTCCGGCAAAGCGATTTGTACGAGACGTTGAACAGCACGGCGCGAAATACGAGGAGCGACGAGATGCTTCGCATGCCGTTTGATTTCGAAAAGCGTCCGGCCACGCCTCCGAAGAACTTTGAAACGGCCGCCATGTCGGCGGCGACAGTAATGAAAATTAAATCGCATTCGCCTCGTGACGTTCCCTGAAAGTTCGGCGATTTCGACGCAACTTTTTAACGCCCGCGACTTTCCGAGCCGTCGTTTTGAGCGTGGATTTTACTGGCTGCATTCGGCACCGACGCCCGGCCGAATTGCTTTCATCAGTCGTATGGGTTCGCTTGTATACACGCTGAAACCCGGCCGAGACATATTTTAACGGACGGAGGTTTCTTCAGACCGTTATAAACCGATCTTTTTCTACTTCTCAACGGTAATAGTGTTGATAGTGAAATCGTATTAATAGTGAAATAGTATTTTGTAAGTATTCATTTATAGGAGATGTTATAATAAAAATTTTGTAGTGTAGGATTATATCGTACAGTGAAATACATTACTGAAGATTATAACACGTCATAATTTCAGTTATAATCCCGGTATGGTACAACATTATAAGAATTTTGTGGTAATTTTTATTACTGTACTGATAAGACTATTTTTAATGTCTTTACTGTATGAGAAACCAATTTCTTTCCAAAATCGGTTCCTATTATCAGAAATTTCAATTACTACATGAACAGCAAAACAATTTGTTAAGAACACTAATTGCCATTCGCTGGATTATTTTGCTGAATCTACAAATTATTTTGCTGTAAGAATAAATTAGTAAATGTAGGAAAAAACACTGTTTTGTTCTGCAAATGACAGCAAATTAACGTGTCCAAAGGACAAATTCACTCAACAGAACATTTTCTATCCTGGCAACAAAATCGTTTCTTCTCTAATCACGAATAATTCGCTAATTTGACTATGCCAGCTGAATTTTGACGTCGCAATGAATATGCAATTTTAACGATGTGGTTTCTATTTTTTTTAGAGATATTCGAAGATTGCAATTAAAAGGTGACGAATAAAAGTCATTGCCTCAGCCTGCATAATCTCTCGACGTATCGGCTTTTTTAATTCCTTATCTCGAGTCTGTCATCAGCCAAACGATCAAATCTTTTATAAATCAATCCCCGACCGAAATGACTATGAAAGTAGAAACTCGAAATTTTTCTGTGTGAAATACACGCGTGTTACAGCGCGCGCGCGCGCGCACGATCGTCCGAAATGTACGATTTTACACATCGCGCTGTTTAAATATTAGACGAACGGTCAATCTCGCCGGTTCACAAGTCCCGCGGACACACCCGGACTCCTGACGCACATCGCGTATTATGCGGGTGTATGCACAACCAGCACGCCGCATCAATTCTAAACGGATTTTCGCAAATTGGATGTTACGTTGTCTACGAGTGCCGATTGAGGATTACGAAACGATAAGCTGATCGATACGTAATTGGAAATATCTGGCCGCATTCGGCTCCGGTTTCGCCGCTCATAATCGCCGGAACGATGAACTCGTCGACGCCCGTTACACGCTCGACTTGCCTACTTTGTTCGCGCGGCAGTATCCATTAGGGAATCAACCAGCCGTGCTACGTGATAATTAGCCGTCGCGAGGAATGCCTTTTATAGAACGTACACCGTTGCTTCGATGCACAATACCGATCTCGTCGTTGTTACGAAGACAAACGAAAGAATCTGAGTGGCTCTGTCGCGAATAAGAGAGAAGGAAAGTGCGTCGTGCAAGCTGTCACCCGGCTCGAATTCGTCTCGGCGACGCTCTTCCTTCGAATCGGCAATAAGACAGGAACGTGAACTCGCGCTAAGAAGATTGATCTTTGTTTCTTGTCCCTGCGTCAATCTGTTCGTGAGTTTCGCTCCTTTAAAATTCCTCCACACGTCCGGTATCGGCACATGGTGATGTGCACCGCGAGACCTTTAAACTTGCGGACCTTTGAACGTATAAAGTGACCGCGTGCTCGAGCGGCCAGTGACAGTACGGGAGTGGAGGCAAAGCCACTTATCGTACATGTGCAGTGTAATATTTTTTTTTCCCCGTTTCTGATATCTTTGGAAATTAGTCCAATTGTTTGACGGAGTTGCACGGAAAAAGGATAATGTCGATAAGCTTTAAGTGTGTATTAGCACTTAGACTGCACGTCACCCATCCATGTGAACAATCTTAATAACTGAAATAGGAATAATTATATCAACTACTTACAGAGGTATTAAATGTGAGAAGAATAATTATTAATAAAAGTAGCATTTATACCCGAGTAATGACTTGTTTCTCACGAAGCCGCCAAGGCATTCAAATTTACGAACGAATCTCTCGCGCATCAGTCGCTCCTGATTGCTCCTCCTCTCTCACTTCGGCGCAAAAATACCCGGGGACGTAAAATTATCGTATATCATCAAATCCTCGCGAAAATCTGAATAGCCGGCGGGAGTGTTCGCGTGCAACAGCATCCTTCGCGTGTTTTCCGAGCGCGATACCTATTTACGGTACCGACAGTCGGCGGCGAGACCGCATCCGGCACGGGATTCCGGCTGCCAGGCGGAATGCCCGGCGGTCGAAACGAGGGATAAATCGATATGAGTAGCATTGTCGCCCGGTGACGTATGTGGTTCACGTCTTACCTCCGCCCGGCGGTGGCCTCTCATCCTCGCCCGTTCTTTCAATCCCCGGCGTCTCTCGCCGCTTGCGGCAGATAAGACGGCGAACTGACGGCGGTGCTGGCCCGGCCGATTCGAGAACTCGTCTATCTCGAAACTCAGGCGGAAAGGGGGTCACACCGAAGTACAAGCGGCCCCTCGTCTTCATTCCCGCATCCCGTCGTCCCGTTCTTCACCCTATCTCGTGGCTCCTTAACTACTTCGAAACGCTGATGCCACCGACCGCCAAGTCGTCCCCTTTAGACGCCGGGCCGCGTCGCGGAAATTTGCTGATCCTCGCGACTTCCCGAGGTATTTAAGCAGATCAATTACACGACGAGACATCCCGAACTCGCCTCCGCCGCGAGAGGACGGTAGAGGCACATATTACCGACTATGAGGCAGCCTCGACGCGGATTATCGAGAAGATGACGTTGCCTGACGGACGTTGACGAACGCAGGAGAGACGAAATCCGGGATCAATCGGGGACGATTCACTTGCTAACGCTGTGATAATTGACTGTTTTTTCACGGGATGATCTCTGTTGCACGTCAAATCGGATTTCGGCGACGCTCTCTCTTTTTTTTTCTTTCCTCCTCTCTCTCCCTCTCTCTCTCTCTCTCTGTCTCTCCGATTCTGCCTCTCTCGGCAGAAACGAAGCAGGCAGGATCGCTTCATCGGCCGTCTCCGCATTCCGTGATTTGCACACGCTCCGTCCGTAATTCTAATCGATACTTCATAAATTTGATCGCTGTCGGAATTATTCAGCGGCCCGTGCCTCATCCGAGGCGCGAAAAAATTTCCGCGAAAATCATAAATCCGTAGTCGGACTCTCGAGCAGCGGCGGGGCGGGCGGGGGGGATGCACGCGCGAAAAGTTTCATCGGCCATTCCGGATCCGGGCCCGGCGTAATCCCCTCGCGAACGAGCTGACATTTTACAACGTATCGCAGACAGGTCATTATTATTCCGTATCGAGTGCGAGCGACGGTAGACATTGTCTGTTCTCGTACGCTGCGACCGGCCGATGCGCTCATTTGGCTGACTCGACGGAATCGCAATAAAAAGGACGACGTCGACGAAGTGCTCCTCGCGACAAGAGGGACGTGCAGGGCGGAAGGGGCGATGGAACGAGGAAAACAGCCGCGGAGAGAGCACGAAGTGCCTAACTCCGATACGCGTCCATAAACGCGTTTATCGTCAGAGTCGCTGCGGGGCCGCGTGTGCGCGCACACAGACGCACACGTGCGCGCACCACAGCAGTCTCGCTACGTACACCCGCGGGTCATTAATATTCAAGAGACACTGGATCAGATTTTATTCACACCAGCCATCATAAACCTGGGAATTGATGTCCTCGCGGATACGGTTGCCCCGCATTCGGAACGGGCGCGACGCCGTTCGTGAGACGCATCGATTCCTCTCTTCCCTCCCCCGTCTACTTCTTTCTTTCTCTCCCTCTCTCTCTCTCTCCCTCTCTCTTTACTCACGATGTTGTAATGGTAGGCTTAAAATTTTTAGTATCTCTTACCCCCCTTCTTCTTGTCTTCACCCCCTCCTCCCGCATTCCTGAGAGACGGAATCGACTGCATCGCGCGCGCAGAGCGTATTGATTTCTATATAACGCGGAGATAAGCTCGAACGCACGTCGCCGTGTGACGACGCGAATTCACGGTGCGTCGTCGGTTTGAACCCTTAAAGCCCCAGGCCGGGGCGGATCGCGCGATCGCGCATTGAAATCCGAGATCGAATCGCGGAACGCGAAAGTTTCGCGTGACGTCGCAATCAATCGCACCGCGCGACGCGTATCGCGCGGAAGTTTTGACTGCCGTGACGATTCGACGGTAGATTGCAAGCCGCGATTGCGATCTGTCGTCCGATTCGAGCTTATCCCGCTTGCCCTGTCAAACGGATTGATAGCATCGTTATTTGCATTAATTTATGCCTTTCCTTCCCACCCTCCTTCCGTGCGCTGTAATTCACACTTGCATGAAAAGGTTAAATAAAGATCGTACACGCGCAGGCGCGAGATAAATCCCGCACGGGAAAGAAATAGTCTTATATAAATCAACGACAGATATTCTCATATATATGAGCAAGAATATTATAATAATCTTGAAAGATTTTTAGCCTTGAATTGAATGCAAATAATATTTGCATCAAATTCTGTATATGTGTGTGTGTGTGTGTGTATGTGTGCGTACGTGTGTAACGCGTTCCTTTGCAACGTCGTTAACGAGATGGGAGGAAAAGGACGGCGCGATCGATCGAAATAAAAATCGTCAGTTTTCCCTCCCGAAATGGGATAATAGCGCGAGGGGAGAAAATGACGACAGGAGGCACGAAATAAGCAGCACCGGAGAGAGCCCCAAGAGTCCCGACACGAGCCGCAATGGCATCGGCGGCAGATTCAATTTAAGATAGCCGCGAACTCTGGACTCTCTGAATGCGCCTGTACTATATTAGAGTTCATAGAAGTTTACTGTATGGCGCTGCACACCCCCGGTGCGGTGGTAGCGCCGGCTGAATTATGCCGCCGCAACGTTAACCGCCCCTACGATATCCAGCGAATTTATAATTTCGTATAAATGGACGGGCGGCGTTAAACGACGATTAAAGCTCCCACGGTGTAATTCACCGGGACACCGGCGATCCTGCGGGACATTCTCGGAGGCAACTCCTTCGCGGAAAATCCCCCGACGTGGCGTCTCGTATTCCGCGACAATTACTCCGCGAATGCGCGAGATTCTTTCGCTATCCGTGCGATCTGAACTTCTTGGAATCTCTGCGGTAGAGATGTTAACTGCGCGACCGATAAGGGAGGACGAGAGCGCAAACAGGAGGAGAGTGGTGTCGGTTGTAACAAAAAATATCTTTTAGGTAGTACCTTCTTTATTCATCGCAAAGAAACCAGGTTCATACGTGACATTAAGTGATTCTCTGACTTTAATTTGGTAACAACTAATATTGTTAATTAATATTAATAAAATGCAAAGTCCCGAAAATTGTATAATAATTTTAATGCATCGAAAAATCGTGGATACGCTGTAACGCGGCGTAATTAAGAGTTAAGATCCTCGACATCGACGTTTTCGTTATCTCCGACATCATTTTGCAATTATCCCTTCTTGCGCGTTGACGAAGGTCGACAAGATTAATGGCAGCCGTTTCTTGTAACGTAAATTCTCAGCGCGGTGCAATTTCGCAGAGCGAATCCCTATTTCGACTCTGCATTCGCGGATTGATCAGAGTTTTACCCCCGCGTGCTTTCCACGCGATTTCTCCCCTGCTCCCCCTATCTGTTCTGAAACGAGACGTAAGACGGTATCTCTTAGAGGATATCCCGGCGCGCTGACCCTCGTCCTCATCGCCGAGATCGGATCTCGCTTATTTAATCGAAATTGCGATCGCGGTTTAGAAGACACGCGCGATGTTTGCCGCCGGCTCCGAAAGAAGCCGCCGCATATAACGGAAAAGCTATAGAAAATACTACTCAAAATGATTAATAATAACCTGTGTTAAGTGAATTATTATTGGTTCCCTACTTTCGTTCGCTCCTGTCGTTTGCAATCTCTTTCTTTTTCGTTTTGTTAACTGGGACTAGTAAAGTTATTATTATTATTTTTATTATTATTATTATTCATATACACATTATCTTCTTTCTATGGAAACAAATTAACATTCAAAAGTTGTTAATAGATTCATATTATTTATTGGCTGTATAATTAACATATACTTGCGAACTATGTGTCAGTCATAAATTTGTCAATCATATATAATAAGCGTTGGGTACGTAGTAAAGTACAAATAAATAAATAAATAATGAATAAAGTAAATATTATTATGTTAACAGATTAATAGAATTATATATATATATATATAATATAAGAATAAAATTATATGTAAACTAATTAATTATCAAACATATCAGAATTAGATAAAGTTAATGTATATTAATTTCCAGTTTGACGCAAAAACACAAAATTCCACGTCTTTCGCATTTACACAATCATACTTACAAATCTTCGTTTCACGGAAGAACGATTCCACGCTCATCGACAGCGCAATAATTTCCCTTTTGCAACAGTTTTGTTTCAAGTCTCTACGACGTTTAGAAGCGGAGTTATTGACGTTCGTATCGACCCATGCTGTCGACGATCGCTACCATTTGAGGTAGGTCGTGCGTCGAGTGACGCGCACCTGAGCGGAAAACAATAAGCTGCATTCCACAGATGCGTTCCCAAAGAAACCAGTCTCGCGCTGTACGTGACGTCGCGCGGCGGCCTTGTCCCCACTTCGCGGCCTTGCCCCCACTTCATGGCCCAGACAAGCGTCACGTGACCGCGTCGGCCACGTGGTTCCACCACCACGCCAGTGGCCGCCTCGATCAGAGGGGCAAGTGCAGCATGAAAACAAACATAGTGCGCAGGCGTGAGAGCAAGTGCCACCGAACTAACATCGAGCCGAAACCTGACGTCGACGGCCGCGAATTTAAACGGCTGTAACTTGCTAATGAATCGACGTAGCGACATGAAACAAAAAGCAATCTCTTCGGCACGCTTTCCCGCACGCATCTATGCCACTCATTCACTGTTAATTTGAAAGAGAGAGAGCGTTCATGATCGACTAAAGCGCGGCGAACACACCTTTCTTACTCACGATAGAATTCGCGTTCAGGTTCCTTTTTTCGATTTCTCGTCTGTCGTAACAATGGCAAAATTAATATTATTACCGCGAATCTAAGTAAAGGAATGATTTATAACATTCTCTCGATATTTATAAATCATATAGTTATACATTGTCTGAATGTGTGTCTGAATGTAAAACCGAAATTTCGATACGGTGATAGGCGCTCGGCGAATGCGCGAGCGGAGGAGCAATGCGACGGTGGGGCTTCTTCTTTGAGAGAGCTCGTGGTTTCTCCGCGGGTCCTCTCGCGCGCTCGAGCGACCGAGCGGAAAATCGGGAGTAGCAATATAGGGCAACCGAGACAGAGCAGCGAGCGTCTTCGGGGGTGCCCCGGTACCTTCGCTTGGTGAAAGCCATTAAAGACAAATCTGCTCCCCCGATCGAGTCGATCGAGTCTCTCGAAATCCACCCTATGTATCTCTCTCTCTCTCTCTCTGTCTGCACCGCTCCTCTGCCCCTCCCACCGCCGAACTAAATACGTGATAAGGATAGAGGTGGGTTTGCATAGGATTCCCGCTGATCTAAAATTCGAAAAGGACCGAGAGCAGACGATGACAGATCAATACCGGCTCTTCCTTAGCCTCTTCTCTCTCTCTCTCTCTCTCTCTCTCTCTTTGGTTCCCATCCCATCCTTTGCCCAAATCGTCGCGAGGAACTCGCCACGATTCCTTTCGCGCACTCCATCCCGTATAATGGAGCGCTATATAAGCGTACGTTTTCTTCTCCCCACCGATCCGATCCTTTTATATGATAATTGCAACGTATTTGCCACAGAGCGCGTATAAACTGGCGGCTTTATTGAGGAACGAAGCGCCGTATTGTGCGCGCTAACGCGAGAGCCCGACGGATTCGATACGAGCCGCGCCAGTCAGCTTTCATCCCTTATAGCTTGACGCGCACCTCCTCTCTCTCTCTCTCTCTCTCTTTCCCTCCTCGTTCTTCGTTGCGCCCTCCAGCCGCGTCCGGCAGATTTGCCGTCGTGTCGGACGAATTCAAAGGGGAATACCTTTGCACCCGCCGCGACACGTATCACGCGTATATCACGGCTTCGGGCTTGTCGTCGCGGCGCTATCGGGCGAAACTCATTTATTCTGACGTGCGCCGCGAGAGGAAATTACGAGTCCTCGTTGCCGACGTCAAAAGCGAGGCCGCGATCATTAGGATCTTTGGTCCCGCCGCCACGGCTATATCCACACGTACACCCCAGCCGGGTGAGTTACATATTCGCCACGAATTCGCATTCGTTCGCCTTTCGTGCAACCCCCGCGCGTTGTCCGCGCTTCTCGACGATTTCCACGTCCCGCCACGAGAATCGAACGAAGCCTTAATTTATCCGCGCGACTCACCGAGCGCACTAAATATTCATGTAATGCCACTCTTAGGAGCGGCTGCACGGCGCCCCGAGGGTTCTAAGCAATTTCGAAGAGAAGATTATGTTTCCGCGGACAGCGGCGCCGCTGAATGAAGGAGAACGAGGCGGGGGTGGTTAGGATACGGTACGAGAGGAGTCCACACGCTGATGGGAACGCGGGATGGCGGGAGGGAGAGACGCGGGAAAAAGTGAAACTAATTTTCGTTCGCGAGCCTGAGCTTTCGCCCGGTTTTTCTTCCTTTTCTCCCCGTCCGCGCCATCGGCCCAGCCTTGCCGCCTCTTCCAACCATCTCCCCCTCCCTCTCCCCCCTCTCCCTATCACTCTTTCTTTCTCTCTCTTTCTCTCTCCGCGTCTCCTTTCCAAGCTTCTGCCTCCCCGCCGCCTTTGGAAAGTTTCCTCTGCTTACCTAGCAGGAAGTTGGTATCCCTGGTACGTTAATCCCGCAAATAGATGACTTTACGAAATGGTACGGGGCCGGGGCTGTCTGGGATCCGGGCGTATTCCACGGTAAAAAGGATAAGCTCCATCTCTCTCTCTCTCTCGCAGCTCTCGCTCGCCGGCAGAAGAGATACCTTCTCGTTCCTTTTCGCCTTCGCGGTACACCCCAGGCATGGCGGTAGGCTGATACCGTTCGGATACCAGCCGCGCGTCATTATCTTCCGCCTCCGCTTGCTCCTGCGAAAACCCTTCGCGGCGCACATCCCTCCGTCTCCGTCGGGTTAGCACGTATCTTCGCAGACTTGCTAAGAAATTTCGCGCGGTCGCGCGAGAGCTTCTCGCGCGCCCGCTACGTAAACGGGCCCGGTAATCGAATACCGCGGTATCGGAAAGGCTCGCGGATATCGATCGTATTCTGCGTGCACGTGAAGCGAGCGGAAGAGAGAGAGAAAGAGGGAGAGAATTCCTCCGGCTCGCCCTAAATCCCCCCATCTCCTCTCGTCGTGAGAATCCCGCGAAGTGACGACTCCGAGCGAAATGATTATCATTCTACTGTAACGCGCGATTCCGACTGCGAAGTTTCTACGTGGAAGCTGCGTTTCGCGTATGACGCCGGATGACCTTGCCGTCCCCGCTGCGGTAACGCAGCACCTTCACGACCCACGGAAAACCGATCCGCCGAGGGCACCCCCGCAAAGATCACTCATCCCCGCCGAAACACCGAGAGCCGCTTGTATATAATTGTGAATAAGCAAACCAAATAGATCATTCCTACACTACTCCGACTTCCGCTTCCTTATGCTCATACCTCGGACACCGACGAGCAGATCTGGCCACCAGGAAGTGACCCCGTTACAATACTAACAAGCGTACATCTTATACCTTCATGTACCTGTCAATTAGTGATCGCGCTCTTGCCCGTTTTAAATAAGATCTTTCGTGACTTTTGTCTCCATAAGTAAATATTAATACTTCCTAAAATGATCTTTTTATTGAAAATGTCAATTTAAATTGGAGGACCCACGTCATCCACGCGACCACTCGTTTAGACAGACCTCATTTAGATACGCGAGAGCACTCCACGCAATATCAGTCGATAAGTTGACAGCCATTGCTTGTGTCCGGAGTGTAACCGGAAGAAAGTCCGGTCCAACGTGGACACAACGTCCACAGCGCTCAGTCCGAAGTTAACTAACAGATAATCGCGAGGGACGCTCCTGCCTCCAGCTTTTCCTTCCGCGGCGCCGTCTTTCCGGTCGCCTAAAAGCGATCTTAACCCGAGAAACGCGTTCCGCGTCAGACCTCGGCGCGGTACCATTGTAACCTACAAGGGTAACAGGCGAGGAAACCGACAACAAAAGATACTCCTCGCGCCGCGGGCTTCACAGTCTGTCTCTCTTTCTTTCTTCCTCTCTCACGTTCCTCAGTCCCGACGACTGAGAAAAGCGAGCGAGGCGGATGGCAAGGGCGGAAAGGGCGGGTTTGCGTGAGCACTTTAACACTCTGACAGTTAAATTTAAACTACCCCCTCGTCGTCGTGCGCCGGCTATCACGGTTCTGATCTACGGCGTCTCTCTCCGCGAGAGAGCCGTCGTTGCGAACGCGTTGATTTTCCACCCGCTCGTTCCCGCGGCGCGCAATTTACATACAATCGCACCTGTGCTCGTCAACCCGCGCGTATTTACACGCGCGACGCTGTCCGCGCGCGCGAAGCTATCGGCGCGTTTATACGCCCAGAGCGAAGGGTAGGAAGGGGGAGGAGGGGGGGAGAGAGAATGCGAGTTTGTACGTACCGCTTCGGAAGGAGCGGCCGCGGATTTTACGTGCGCGCTTCAAAGCCGGGCCCGTTAATTGGGCGATTTCGCGTACGTTTATTTTATATACGATGACACCGCGTGGTGAAATATTTGCACGCTCGGCGAGAGGCAACTTTTGCTTCCGCTTTCCGCTCGCTCGAGCTTCACCGGCTGACTCCGAGCGATCGCGCAAAGGTTCTCATAGGATGAGTCGGAGATTTTTGCCGATGAGATTTCTCGCCGGCCTCCCCGTTAACGATTCACCGGTGGTCGTGTCGTCGGGCGGATGTTTCATCCAGCCGGCGGCGAGATTTCGCGCGGCGGCTCACGTCTCGCGGCTGAGATTCCACGCGGACGCATCGTGCGCGCGGACGAGTTAAAGGCGTGTGCGTGTTCGCGCGAAATTACGCTATAAATTATATATCATTTCCGCATATACGTCCGTGCATTTGTAACCACTATAAATCAAGAGTCGCCGGGAACGGCGCACACGTACGTTATGCTTTCAGCTTGCATCCGGTGGAATACGAGCAGTCACTCCGGCCACCCCCTCCCTCCCTCTCTTTCTCTCTCCCTCTCATTCATTCACTCACTCACTCCCCTACAGGTAAATGTCTTTCTAGTCTAGCCGTCTTTCCTGCGATGTATTCCTTTATTCGGGAATTACGAGAGAACGTGATATGTACGAAGTTACGAGACGGCGCGCGAATCAGATCGATCGAGAGCGGCACGCCGGCGGAAAGTGGCGCGGCATTTAACGCCGGATGACGAATACGCGTGCGAGACGCGCGCGCACTCCAACCTCCTTCATTATTGCCGGGGGGCGCGTAACGCAAACACAAAGGGCGAAGGTAATTCTTATACGGCACGCGAACGACGACATTGTATCGGCGCTGAATGTATATCGAGCGCGTCGCCCCGTCATCTCCAGAGTATCGTGCCGCTGCGAAATGTTTTACGTGTGTACTTCTGCTTTATGTACCCCCGGCTGCGACGCAAGCACCGCCGCCCTATCTATCTATTTGGTTCGCGCGGTGTGCGAGTGTGTCTACTCAATCTGTCAGAGACTCTCCCGATATCCTTCCTCCCCGAACGCATTTGCGTTAGCGGGACTGTAAAGCAGATGCAAATACGTCGGTGTATTACTCCGCTTCCGTCTCTCTCTCTCTCTCTCTCTCTCTCTCTCTGCCGTCGAAGAGCGAGGCGTATAAAATATTTAACACCCGACCGGGGCACGCAGACAGACAATACAACGACCCGCGTATCTCGTACAGCACCACTTCGACGCGGTCGATTCTTCCCTCGAAAAGGAAAAAAATAATTTTCGCGACGTAACGTTTCCCGTTCGATTCGAGACATTCGAGAGAGGGTGTGAGACGATTGGAATGAGAACACATAATGTTCGATTCACACTGTCGGTCGGGTCGCAATTCGGTCGAATATCGTTTCCATTAATTTCAATGCTTTTTCGAGTTTGCATTCATATTGTCGGTCAACTCGACGGTCAGAACCGCGCACTGATGGAAAGTTATAGTTTTGGCGCTAATATTTTATAGTACTAGCAACATGTACGTAAAGTTATTATCATTGATACTATAGTAACGTTTTACTAAGAAAGAAAAACGGTTCTCTTGACTACTTTTGTGGTTAAAAGGTATGTTTGACGTCGAAACTAAGTATAATTTTCTATCGGTGTGACGCTTCACGACGAGATTCTTCGAAAGAAATTCCGACCATGGCGATGATAGTCAAATGAAAATGTGAAACAATCAAAAGACGATCAGCAGATGGTGAACGAAAGTTCAATAATAAGGGGAAACTTATCTTTCTCGTCTAAGATAGACGAGAAATATTTATAAAAAATATATAATCATAAATATTTATAAGATTTTGATTCGTTGTCTACAAGTCCGGGATATAATGTTACGAATTCTCCTTCTTTCTGTTTTAATAATAATAATAATAATACCTTATTGGTCTAGCAATTTATATATCGCATAAAAATCTGATGTACCCAAAAACGTCTTCTTTTTTAGACGTTTCCACTTCTGTTCTTCGTCGTCCAAAATTAAAGCGACTTTAATAAGCGAAGACTTGGAGAGCATCTTAAAACAATGTATTGACACAGATGATACCGCAAAGCTGGTCGACGGAAGATTGTCAAATGATCGAAGAGTGGAAATAACGTGAAAAAACCGCGACTTGACCATGATCTGACCGTGCTTTGACCGTGTAATAGGAGCCAGCTTTAAGATCTCTGCCGCCCCAGAGCGTTTCCGTGATCGTTGCACTTTTGTAGCATCTCAAGGAACACGTTTCGCCGTCCATCGCCGCCAACATTCTCACGGACGGAGAGATCTGTCGCGAGACGGCGATCGCCAGGTGACATCAGGCGATCAATTTCGCGACAGTCGACGCGCACCTCCGCGTCTATGACAAAGACAATAAGCCGAAACCTGCATTAATCCTTTGTGTGTCGCGATGACGAGCTATTGCGTCTCCCCCCGGACCTCTTTTGTTTCGGAGCTGGCCTTTCCGGGCGCTTTCCGCCGCGAGGGTGTAGACCTTTCCGAAGAATAGCTCCTCGGTATCGGTATTTAATCTCGCTGTCTCCGCCTGGAATTCTCGGCGTCTCGGAGGAACCCGCGCGCGTCTCTCTGTGTGTACTCGCGCGCGTACGTGTCCATGTTTGTCTCTCGGTGTTTTTCATCGCTCTGCCGTCGCAAATCAAACGGGATCCAAGTTCTATCCGCCGCCTTCGCTCCGAGCTCTCCGAGTCCGAGCACGTCGGGGAAGGAGAGGAGCAAAAATTCCCAGCGAGTCTCCGGGAAAAACTTTCGGTTGGCCGGTCAAACACTCACGGCCGATTGATCCGCCGCGAATTTGTCACGATTATTATTTATATATTGTATGAATAATAATGATTTATATCTTACATAATATATGTATATATATTATATAATTATTATATAATATATTATGATATATTATATATCATTATATCCTATATAAATAATAATTGTATTATTTAAACAATCTCTCGTAGCGCCGGTATCCGCGTGCCAACGGTGAACCACGTTTCGTGAGTCGTTCGGATTGGATTCTCCGTCGGCGGAAACAACGCGTCGTGCGGCGCCGGACGACGCTTGGCGAGCGAGAAAGAGAGAATGAAGGAGAAAGCGGGGAGACATTTTACGATCCTACGTGTCTCGGGAGAAATATTTCGATAAAAAATGAAGCGAGCGTCTAGCCGCGTCCGTACTGATCCCCATCGGCGTGCCGGTCGAGGCGAAAATCGTCCGGCGAATAGGCACGAGCGTGCGAGACACTCCTCATTCAAATTTCACGTAAAGCCGCCGCGCGCTCACGGTCGCAGCTTTCCAATCCCGCGTCGTTCGGCGAAATCCTTCTTCGAGGGGGGAGAGAGGAGGGCATGATAGAAAGAGAAAGAGGGAAAAAGAGGAACCCCGTCGGAACGGGAGTAAATCCGCTGTGCGTCCACTCAATCACCTCGGATTACATCCAGGTCGAATGTGCCTTCTTACGGGCCGATGAAGCCGCGGGTGGTTAGTGAGAGCTGCGAGAGGCGTCGGAGAAAGCAGGCAAGCAGACAGCAACGGACGGATATCCGTTCATGCTCACGTTCGATCGTATGCGCGCGGTGGAGGAGGTGACGAGGGTCGAGGGATGCATTGTCGTAACGAGTCGTAAAAAGGGAGCCCTAAAGGTAGAAACGCGCCGAGGTGGCCGAGTCGGCCGACCAAATGGAAAAGAGGTCCGCATGAGGTGTAAAAGCGCTTTGGCACGGCGCCGTTTCGGCTATATCAAGGAGAGGGCATTACCGCGCCGCTCGTTGGTCGCTCTTAAAGGCACGTTAGAACGTTAATAGACGCGACGGGCGTAGTGGAGGAGAGAAGAAGGACGGTCCGGGAACGAGCGGGATGCCACTCGAGACTCGCGTGGAAAGGGCGCGATTTGGGCTGTAGGTAAGGAGGGTAAAACCGGTGGATTGACGAGGGAAGCGCGAACGCGAGAGAATAAGAGCAGCCGTTTCGCGCGTTCAGAGAGAGAGAGAGAGAGAGAGCATCATTTATCGTGCGCTCTGGGATTTAATTCCCTTAAGCGCATTCAAGAAAAAAATACATGTGATAACTGCCATGCAAAAATACGTAGATAATAACACATATGGTGGATAGGAATTGAAAAGCGGGATTGGAAAAGTCTGCACAATTTTTCCCCGCTTGTATTTAGACCCCGTAAAGACAAGTTCACATTTCGGCCCTTCACATAAACGTAACGCTCGTACAAATTAGGGCCACACTTGTAGATCTAACTAGGCTCTATCTTGGTACGTCTGACTAGACCATATTTTGTTATGCTACCAATTTATAAGAACATTCAAACGCGAACCTGTGTGTTGTAGACTGCTTGCGTTAGATTCTTTTATTTAAACACTGTTTTTGAGAAACAAAATCAAAGCTAATTCGGTCTTATTTCGATCTTATTATGGTCAATTTCACTTGAGTCTCTTTAAGATCTCACTTGAAACTATTTCAGGAATTGGCTAACTAGACCCTGACTGAGCCCTAAATGAATACAAGCCTTATTAGGGGCATCCGCGTCAATTCCTATTCAGAGCCTATTCACGAAATTCCATTCAGAATTTGCCTTTTTTAACTATATCTAAGCTCAACGAAGGTAGGCTTATTTTGAGGCATGCCTACCTACTACGGACTTGATGTCCGTTCTAATTAAATTTCTATCCGAGTGTTTTACAAGGAATAAGACTTGAAATAAAGGTACGTTAGTAATTATCATTACAATATGTGAGAAAGAAAGAAAAGTAAAAAATGAAAAAAAAAACGAAGGAAAAAAATAAAAAACTCGGCAAGATCGACTAATACTAGGATGTCAGAGAAAAAGAGAGAGACAGAGAGGGAGAGGGGAGAGAGTGTCGGACGAAAGCGCGAGAAACTCGTTATTTCGAAAAAGATTCGGTTAAAGTAGGACAAACTCGCGGGGAAGCGCAGAAACGTTATTTCGCAAGGTTCGCGTAAAACCTCAGGTGCGCGTGCCTTAAATTCCTTAAACGCACATCTCGCTGTCCGTATAAACGCCGAAAATTCATAGCGGCATTTTTACAAGCGCGCCGACGCGCGTTCGCGCGCGCTCGCCGAGTGTGAATACGTATACGCCGCGCACACGTCTTCGCGTATAACGTACAACGCTATTCCGACTTTAGCACCGACGGCGGCTCGCGTGATCCTCTCAGATATCCCGCAAGGACACGTTAGCGTCCGAAATAGGAAAAGCGTTGGCGTGCAGCCCGTAATTTGGGCAACTTAAAAAAAGATTTATCGCAGGCCCGTAACGGCATAGTAAATTCCGCGCCCCCTCGGCTATCGAGCGAATTTTTTTTTCCGGTGCTTTTCTTTTTTTCCCTTTCCTTTCCCCCCTTTTTTTGCATAACGCTGTAAAGGGATCCGGGATGTCGATAGCGTGATTTTTTCCTGGAAAGAGGGAAGATGAATGGCGGAAATTTTCGCGCGAATTGGCCGAATTCTATCTTTCTCGCGGGCGCGATACGCGATGAGATTCGATCGAGAACCGTCGGGGAGATTTGGGTCGCGTAAGATTCGCGAGCATGAAAATTGGTAAAGTTCACTCTCATTCGACAAATCGACTCGACTGCTATTAGTAAAAGTGGCGGTTGCAGGCTCTCTCTCTCTCTCCCCCTCCCCCTCCTCCTATCTCCTTTCTCTTTCGCGCGCGCGCGCACGCTTCCGCGTGTACGACGTTCGCGATGTAAAGCATTCCGGGGGGTAAACAAATATCGACGTAGCAAAGTGAAATGTGGCGCCTGCCAGACGTTAGTTGCCGAAGCGGGGTGGTGCAGGCAGCACCCCCGTATTTCGCGAAAGTTGAGAAAAATGCTCCCGCGCGCGTGCACAGCTTGTATGCATATTTTACGCTTTTCTCGCGACTCGCGCTCCAAGCTACTCCGGACGAGGTCGGCCGGGAGGGAGGAGAGGAGGGCCGGTTTCCCGGCGTGTGTGCAGCTTGAAGCTCGTTTACGTGAAAAATTCGGCGCGCGACCCCGCCGATGGTCGCTGCGTTCTCTACTTAATCGTAAATTATCTCGATGGCCGAAAAACGGCTCTGAACGCTAAATTACTCGCGACGACCGTAGTCGGAGAATAATTCCGACGAAGTGTTACATCCTCGTAATTTACACGCGTCTCGTCGCGCCGAAATGTATTGCGGCACGTTCGTTACCGCTTTCTTGCATTACCGCGCCCGATAATATTTTTCTCTCTCTCTCTCTCTCTCTCTTTTTCTCTATCTATCTCTCGTTACGAGGTATCGGACGTTAACGGTCCCGTCGTTGGGAACATTTCCCACATATTTCCCGCGGTATTCGCGGCCGTGCGGAAACAATTCGTGAAAAACGCGAGCTCCCTCTTCCCTCCCGATAAATAAAGCCTAAAGTTGACCGACACGCGCACACACGTACGCACACGCGCGCGCGCGCGCGCATGTACGTGGCGGACGCGCGAGAAGGAAATGAAAGGCGCGACCGAATCCCGACGACGTCGCGTGATTCGAATGCTCGCGTAACAATGTTTCGAGAACGAGTAAAGCAATTGATTTCCACGTGGCAAAGTTCCAGCCGGGCGAGAAACGGAATCGAGGGTTGCGAAAACTCCCTTCCCCGTCGGCGCGTCTAGCCGCCCCCGCCGGCGCGTAAACCCGCCGGCCGACCCCTTTGAGGCGAAAGCAAATTTGTCATCGGCTTGGACAAGCAGCGACGCCGGACCGTGCGTCTCGCATCATAATTCTTCGACATCCTCTACTTCAATTCCCCGGCCGAATCTCGCCGCCGATTCGCGCCAACCGATGGCGGCGCGACGCGGATCGTCGGCTGTCGGGGAACTTTCGAACTCGCGTGAACTTCCGAGCGACTCGATCGTGGAGGCCTGTCGGAAAATGGAAGAGAGAGATAGATGCTTTTATTATCATCCTAAGACCATTCCTCCGCACTGAAAAACCCATTTAGTTGACTCAAACTGAATGTTTGTTTGGATATGGGCAAACAAGTGTTTTGGTTGTGAGAATCAAAATTTGCTTCTCCGAACCAAAGGTTTGCTTCCTCAAACTAAAACTTTTTTCATTCTTGTTTCAGAGATTGTAAGATTTTTGTAATTGTTAGATTTTTGGCACACGTTTGTTTGACACGTACGGAAAGCAAACACATTGCCAGTGATAGTACAGAACGTGTTCCCTCCCTACCTGGTACCGCCAGTCTCCAATCATTAGCTAGAGAGAGAGAGAGAGAGAGAGAGGGAGAGAGAGAGATTCGAATTAAAGTCAAGCCTGACGATTCCCGGTCGCGAAAACAAGTCGCTACTGCGCGAGATATCACGTCTTCCGTGATCCTGAAACATGGAATTACATAATTCTTTCTCGCAATCGGTTAATAATCCGTGTAACAGGATATTAATTACATACGTAACAATAATCGTATACGTAATTATCGTTAAATATGTAATGTGTATATTATTGCAATCGTAATTATAATTCTCATAAAACCGTCGACATACATATTGATAATACATTACGATTTAATATTCACATTAACATTGCAGTTATTAATGCAATTTACAATCACATGAAAATTATCTCGCATTCATGGAAATGTTTCGCCGAACTCGAGCGTGTCATTCGCGAAGCTGTGCCCGCGTCTCGCCTCGCCAGCCGCGCCAGTCACACGGAAAAAACGAATTAGCTTCCACAGTTAAAAACTAGCCATCCACCCGAGTAGAAATGTATCTAGTCGGCCTGAGTCAGAAACTGGTAGCTATCTAGTACAGGCTAGATTAAATGTTCTAGCTTGTTACTAGTTCGTTATTGACTATTCATTTGACTGATTATTCACTAAAGTGTAAAATCGGTTTTGTGATATAGCCTGTCTATTTGTTATACATGAAATATAATAAAGTAAATGGCACTTTCTATTCTAAAATATATAATCTAGCTGATATGTACCTATTACTAGTATTTAAAAATGAGGTAGCAAATAAAAATTGACGGTGTACGTTATTTTGTAAAAATTTGCAAAAAGGAGAGACGAGCGTTATATTACTGGCTGACAATTAATTATAATTTTTCCATCTCACAGCTGTAGCTTCTTTTGTTTAACTATCAGTTAACTTGTTTGTCTAGACATTATCTAACTATTATACTAGGAGAAGTGAGAGTGCAACATTACTAGCAACGTTAGACACAAATTTATTATCTCGTAGCTAGATGCACACGAGATTTAATTTTTACCAGGGCATGTGATGCAACTGAAATTTATTTTCCAGGCCTAGTTTTTAGCCGGAGTCTAATTCTTATGAGTTATAGTCGTACACGGAATAACAAGAATTAGCTCCCACAGCTGAAAATTAGGTCTGGTAATTAAATTTCAATTGTACTATATAGATAGCTAATTTTTAGCTGTTATAGCTGTTATTAGCTTAGGGAGCTAATTCTTCCTTTCCGCACTTTTCCACCGTCGATCCAGAATCGTCGGGCACACGGGTTCCCGCGCGGTGATCAATGCGGGATTAATAATTACAGAAAGCCATGGAGCGCGCGCTATGCTGCCGCCGCCGCTGCTGCTGCGCGCTTACGCAGCTCTTCTTGAACGAGTCAATCAATCACGCGGATTAAATCCTTGTCAGCAAAACTCTCGAGCCGGCCGTAAATTTTAAACACGCAAGATGCAACGTCGTCAGCCACGATCGATACCTCCTCCTTCGCGGCGCGTCCCTCAAGACGCCTGCTCACGTTAATAACGTTACGCGATAACCGTTTACGTATATTAAGGGTATCATCAAATTTGCGAGGTAGAGGCACTTAAGTCATTAAAGTACATTCTCTTCGTCCGCTAGAATCCCTCCAGAATCCCGTCTTCTTTAAGCGTTGATTCCAACGGCAACGCGTTGTTGGAGTCAGTCGGGGTCAACTGTACGCAGCAGGTAGGTGTACGTATTGCCCATAACTCTGTGTGGGAGGCAGGGGAAGGGTTTATTGTCTGTGAAATGTATAATCTTGAGGTGAAGAAAGTTAGACATACACCGAATGCAAAGCGCAGTTGCGATAGACAAAAATACGATAATGCGAAAACAAATAATTTTCTTAAAAGTTCCGTCGTACTTCGTGATCTTGTTATACTTTAATTGTTCGACGATAGAAGGTAATATGTATTTATATAAAAGTTACATCGTTTGTCAATGTTTTACAAGAAAGAAAGTACCAGGTTATTCTATAGTTTAGAGGTTAACATTGTTTCCAGAAAATGATGTGCTCGGCGCACGTAAGTGTACGTGGAAGCTGGAAAAAAGAAAAATAAGACAGAAATAAAGAAAAAAAGTTTTTATGAGAGAATTAGTCCTCAATAATGCAGGGCCTTCTGATGTTAGTTTTAAGAAACGCTCACACAATAAAGAGAAAAAAACGGGAGATGAATATTTTTTTCCACTTTGCCGCGAAAAATGTGAGGAGCCACGTTTAAAAGAACGAATAGAATGCATCAAATGTAAAAATTGGTGCAATGCTCAACCTATGAGAGATGTTTTTGTCTGCGATTTGTACAATTAAAATTGTGAACTCACTTGCCCAACTTCTATGCGCACGCTTATTTTTAATGATGTCCCTTTTCGTTAAATTACAAAAAATTGTAAGACTTTATATTTGCTTTGATTTTTAATTTAGTTTAATATAGAGTTCAACTAAATAAATATATTATTGTTTCAACTACAAGATTTTTCATTTGTTCATGGTGCAACGTGGAATTTTCTCAAGTGCATACACCCACCCTCTATTCACTCAACTCGCGACAGCGGCATCATCGACGCGCGGCCAGACGGTCCGATTTTTACGCCGTCAATTCCGTCGAACGCGAAATGTGAGAGAACGAACGGAACGTTCATTAATCGTTCAGTCACGCGGGACGAGAAGTTCCGCGCTAATATCGCGGCCAGTTCCTGGCGGAATCGTCGAGAGCTGGAACCTGACCGAGAAACTTGCAATCCTGGAATGGCTGGCGGACCGGGGATAGTTTGTTATAATTAGCGGACCAGACGGTGACCGCGATACCGTGTCGTCGTTTCGAGCCGCTGTGGCGCGCGATGAGGCTAATGCCCGCATTCAAACACTAATTCCGGCCGAAGTACCGAGCGAACTTCAGAATCGCGCTTTCTACTTGAGCCCGCGCTACGACTCCAGTAGGACAATAGCGGGGGTTACTTCGGTCCGGACTTAACGATCGGCTCCTCTGAGTTGCCCGCAATACCGCGAGCGTGATCCGCAAGCACATTCGACTCCTCGCGTGGAAATACGGGAGCGTCCGGTCGATAACGTAAAACAATGCACGGCCAACCGAAATGGTCGCCGTCGCTGGAGCGTCTGTAGCTTTGCGGCGCTTAAACTTGTCTTGTTAGAATATAGTTAACCTTTTCTCAATCCCACTTTTTTCTGTCAGCAGTTTCAAATATGTATGTTTGGTGTCACATTGTGGTGGTTGATAAGTAAGTTAAATGCTAACACAAAAGAAATTACTGTGGGACCCCCAATCAGAGCGAAAGGAATCGGCGGAGCGAGAAAAATATAACGCAAAATTCTCAAAGTTCAGCAAAATATATAATAATTGTTGGGCCCAGAAGCAACATATTTCTCTAAAATGACAGCTTTTTTTAGAATATTCTAAAACGAAAGTGAGAAAAAAAAATTAGTTTCAATTTAAGACTATATACTTATATTCTAAATATAAGCAAGATAAAATTCAAACTGAACTTCGAATAACTTCGAACAGATACGAAAATGATTTTCTTCGATCAATTTCAAGCGCATTTTACTTTTACGGAAGTTTACTTTATGCTTTAGCTACAAAGATATGTTGAAAATTGAAAAGTTACTACGAATAAGGACCTTCCTCCACATTCTCGTACTTGAACTTTTGTCCTAGAATATACCAAAGAATCCGCCACGTCAAGGACACACATTGATTCCGGAACATCCTGTGCATCGATTCTTTCATATCTCTCATTTCTCCTAATTCCGACGAATGTTTGCGACTATCGCTCGCATTTCTCAGCGAAAACGAACGTACCGCATACACGACGACGAGATATTCGCGGCGGTATCTTTTCGGGAATGCGCTGCGAATGCGTTGCACGGCGGATTTTCCAAAT
This sequence comes from Dinoponera quadriceps, assembly GCF_001313825.1. Classification (NCBI taxonomy): domain Eukaryota; kingdom Metazoa; phylum Arthropoda; class Insecta; order Hymenoptera; family Formicidae; genus Dinoponera; species Dinoponera quadriceps. The sequence goes on along the minus strand of NW_014554899.1, from coordinate 1,531,171 downwards.
ATCGGTCCTGGAGCGCGCTCGGACGCGATATCTCGAGGGGATAAATTCGCGACTCGTCGATATTTGCGTATCGCGGCGGCACGAATTAAATTCCGCACTCGGACAAAGGCGGTGGGGGAGACGGGAGTCAATTTGGAACCGCGGTCGCCGGGGCGAAATCCATGTGCGCTGACGTAACGAAATGGATAGACACAAACGCACCGGTCGCTTCGATCACGCGAGAATCTCCTATTCATTTGGCGTAAGGACAGACAAATGAGGATTCGCAGCAGTCGTGAAATCTTCGTGTGATCCGACGACTTCGCATCTCTCTCTCTTTCTTTTTCTCTCTCTCTCTCTCTCTC
>NW_014554899.1:1367618-1530794 GCF_001313825.1 Dinoponera quadriceps | reverse complement strand
GGGGGGGGGGGGGGGGGGGACGCGTAACAATAATCTAAAACTTGGCCGCTGAAACTTCGCCCGCCGTCATTTAATTTTCTTCGAGTTCCGTCGCGCTCGAAAAAGAAAAGGAGAACCCGCACGTCCGACTGAAGGTTTCTCCATCTCCGTCTCCCGGTATCCGTCTCTCGCCGTCGCCTCTCGCTCTGTCGAGGCGCGAGGTTAGACTCTGACCCTTATTTAAAGTCCTCCTACCAGAGAACTCCTCCTAGCCGGCCGGGACCTCTCGAACCCGCCCGCCTTCTCGCGCGGGCTTCTTCTTCGGCTCGATCATTTAAAAGTACAATTTGTCAATTTCTTCGACGGTGCGACGGCCGCTGGCACGTAGCCGGCGAGAAAGGGAGACCAGACGTTCTAAGAGGATGACGGAGGGCAAAGAAGAGGGAGAGATGGAGAGAGAGAGAGAGAGAGAAATGGAGAGGAGCGGGCGTCCAGTGCGCAAATTGCCGTATTTTCGAGCCGACCTGCCAATGAGCCAAGACGAACTGCCGGCCAATTTTACTAATTAATGTTTACCGACGCCTTCCGGTTAACGTCATAAAAAGTGCGACCCACATCGCGCCCGCCCGTCCTTTTTCTCCGCTGCTGGCTTCTTTCGTCGCACTTTTGCCGTTCCTTTTCCTCCTGTTCTCGCTAGCTCTCTTTCTATCCTCCCCCCTCCCCCCCTCTCTCTCCTTCCTCTCTCCTCAACGGTGCTTTCCCGGGGATTTTTTCTTGCAGAATCCCGAAGACCACCGAGGTAAACTTCTTCCCTCGGACATTGATGATTAATGTTCCGTCAGTGACGTCAAGATTGCCGGCGGGTGACGTAAGATTTTTACCGCAGGTCCGACCGGGTTGAAATTCTCGAAGCTGATTTACGAGTTTCTTCACGCGTTCGCGCGCTACGCCATCGGCGGTTATCGACGGTTAATTACGTGTAATTATGCGCCCACGTTAAACGGCGGTCGGTTGTGAAAGACCGTTTTACAGAGAACGCTTGTCGCCACGTAATTGCCACGCGTCACACGGTCAAATTGTCGGCCGGGCGAACTCCCTGTGTCTTTGCTGCTGCAATCATAGCCGCGCGCAGCCCGGTGGATTTATTTTTTATCATGTCCGCCGCTCCCGTTTGAGATAGAAATAAACGGCAAATAATTATTCATTCTCGCGTCTCAAGGGAAAATAAATTAGCTTAATTACAACGATTTCTTTGAACGGGCGAGAGGCGTACGGGCTCTTGAATACATTCGTATTATTCGAAGCATTTCTTAATTAAAATTAGCCCGGCCTCCGTAGCTTTGATATTACGTTTTATTCATTAATGCGACGATTTAAATCAGTCTCGAAGTTCGCGCCGAGGTGAGCGAGAGGAAGAGAAAGAGAGAGAGAGAGAGAGAGAAAGAGGTGGGATCGCTGCGCCTCCGGGAGAACGTGAACCCGATTAAACGTCATAAATCGCGCGAAAGTATGAGACGGCTGAAGCGACCACGAGCACACGTCCTAAAACCCTCCGCCCCCGTTGGCGATAACGTCGGTGACATTCGGCGCAAATTTAGCGTCGCTCGCTCGACGTATCCGTTCCGGCCGTCGCGCGAGAAAATCCGCGGTGTTCGTATCCCGCGAGTGAATTTAACGAAGGGGGATAGTTCGAGGATTTCAAATTACTCGGCACCCCGGCTTGATCGGCGGGGAGCGGAAGCGGAAACAGAGAGGAGGAGGGGGAGGCGAACGGTGGCGAACTTACGGACATAAACTTACTAACCGGCGTCGGCTGGACGACCATAAATTTCGAATCACACAGCTTCCCATTCCCTACCGTTCTTCAGCCACCCGTTCCGCGCCCCCGGCCACCCCCCGGACCTGGCATCACCCTCGAGAACCGAGCCCCTGCCACACGGGGTCGGCAGAAATTCCGCGAGAAATGCCTCCATCCGCGCTCGCGTTTCTCATTGATTGCATTCTTTTGTACTTTGCGGCGGTATGAAGTTACCGTCTGTCGACCGGAAACTTACTCGGTCGGGCGAGGAGGGGGAGGGGAAGGCGGGAGGTGCAGGAGGAGGAGGATCGGCAGGATATACGGGCAGGGTAGGACGTCGGTGAGTGTCGGAAGTAGACGGTGGCGGAAGTTTTTCCTCGTAAGTTCCGTTCGCGCGGGTTCGGGCCTTCGTAAGAAACGGAGGAGTGTGCCCGGCTGGGATCGTTTCGAGCTGGGTAGACAGGGTGTAAAAGGTGGAGACGTGATGCGGGACGGGGCGCGAGGAGGCCTGTCGGTTAAGGAAGTTACGCGAAATTAGAGATCCGATAAAAGAGTCGGAATAAATGGCGAACGAATTTCATTAGACAACCGTTCGGTTGAATATTCCGTTCGCTTCGGCTCTCCGGTCCACCGTTGTGTCGCTCTGTCTCCCTCCCTCTCTCTCTCTCTCTCTATCCCTTTCTCTCGTCCCGGCCAGTAGCCTTTGTTCCTGTCGCGGTCTCGACGGGGCTTGTGGCGGTTCTAATTGATAACTCACCGCACCAAGCGAAACTTTCGGTAAATAGAGACGAAGGCGACGCAACGGCCGTCGAAGTTTCGCCACGGCCGTCACGATACCGGAATATCGATCGCACGAGAATACGATTATTTAAATACGACGCCGTTGGATTTATTGTTACTCGACCGCGCGACATTTTTGCGCGACTCTTACACGCGACGTCGTGCTCTGGATCCTTGGCTCATTTTCGATTCGCTTTCCAGCTCGCGATCACGGAAAAACGATGCAACATCATGGAGAATTCTCCGAGCGCATCGCGGTTTCGCGAGTCTCGCAAAATCCACATTTTCCCGAAAACATTTCGGAGACTATCAAAAGGAATCGGCGATCTCTTTATTCGTCTTCTCTAATAATAATAATACTTCTTTACTGGACGTTAATAATAAATAATTACAGAGTCTAAAAATATTGAGAAAAGTTTTACAACTGGTTTTACCGTGTATGCCTTGCCTAAATATATATTAAAAATTTTCGCCGATGTTTTGTTATTATAAAATAATACAAGAAAAAGAACCCAGCTAAAAAGTTATATTAAAAAAGCCTTATTCAGAATAATTATACCTCGACTGTTATATTAAAATTATTACGAAAAGAATCCAGATAAAAAATTATATGAAAAAATTATTATATTGAAATAACTTTATTCAGAATATAATTGTACCTACGAATACTCTTTACTGTTATACTAAATAAATATTAATCTTTAGCCATACGAAAACTTGTATTTGCTACAAAAAATTTATGACGTTAAGAGGTGTACGTCATGTATGAATGATAAATCATTAGTTTTCAATTTTCAATTTTATGAATACAAGTTGCTTTAGCAATATAAAAATTTGCGGGTAAAGAAATGTTGAGAAAGGTATTGTATAAAAGTAAAATAATTACTAATCGAATAATTTTGAAAGAAAAAAATAAAGATTTACACAAAGAGCATTTGGCACGTCCAGATCGCGCAATGAAATACATATCAATAATACCAGTATCTTGATTTGATTGCCATTAATTCCCGAGTAAGCGTCCTCAAAACAAAAATATTGTTTGGCCAAGTAGAAAAAGTACGCCAAGTGCTTTCGATTTATTATAACAACATTGTAACAAACCTTGGAGGCGAATGTAACATAATTCATCGTCGTGGGACAGCCATTCGGCAGTGGACGACTGTTCAGAGTACGGGAAATTAATTTTTGTCGGACGGATAAATTGATAATGAAAAAAGAACTCGTAATGTTAAGTGGCTAATTAGCGCCGAAGGCGTTCGTTCGCTCGGCCGTGATTAAATCGCCGAGCTTTCAACGCCGACTCAATGTCCGCGCCGTAAAATTTGCGTTTTCCTGCGCAACAAATTGCAAATTATACCACGCTCATTATGATTCATGGAGTATCCCCTAAGCGCGACGGCGTGTATACGTTCGCTCGCTCGCTCGCTCGTGTATTCCCCGCGCACCGCTGGGAAAGACGCGAAAAGCAACAACCGAGCGAGCCCGCGGAGTTTCCACCGTCGTCTCGTTGCGGATGTGCGGAAACATTGAAACCCTTTTACATTCCGCGCCCGCGGTAATCCAGCGCCTCGCGGGGCGTAACTCGCCGCTGTAAATTTTCCAAGGAATTCTCGCGAGTTACCCGCGCGCCCCTTTCCGCTCGGCGCACCGCGCGCGCAGCCCGCGGTATCAAGCGGGATGATGTCGGCGCGCTCCCGAAGGCTGCTCATTAAAATTCGCTGCATTGCATGCAAAGCGAAATAATGCGCGATGCAACGCGTTACGTCGGATTCTCCTGCTTCTACCTCTTTCCGGCGTTCTTAGAAAAAGAAGTCGCGTGTCTCGCGGAAGAATTCAAGACTCGCGCGTCCTCAAACCCCGCGTGCTACCGCGTCACTCACCCGTAGCTGTCACTCGAAACGTCACGACGAGGATATAAATGTATAAGATCTCCATTACGCGTACAATAATTACGCGTATTAATTAAACTTATTAACTTTTTAGCTATGAAAGGTGTATATATATGTGTGTCCTGAAAAAGCTGATGTTCATATATGAAGGATTATTAATTATTGAAACTGGCCACGTATAGAGACTTCTTTAATTAATAATTCACAAATTTGCGTGGTTGTGTGCAAAATGGTAGAGAACTTCCCACATACAATGGATGCACGTCATCTCAAGTGCGCCGCAGCAAAAAGGATAAAGACGCATATTAATCACACATTCATCTTCGCGTCGAAGCCTCGAGACCCGCGGCAGCTCCGNCCGAAAGAGGGGGGGGGGGGTTCCTCTTTAGCGAGACGCATAATGCACGAGAGATCGCCGACAGGTTTACGAGCGTGCCTGCAACTCCTTCGTCGCAAACAACCGACGCCACGCGTCCGGGGGCAGAGACGGGCGTCTAAGCGCCTTCGCCGCCGGCAGGTGCACCGAAACGCTGTGCCACGCGCGGCGAGTAAGTGGTGTGCATCTTCGTAACGACCGGCACCTGCAAGTTTCGTCGATAGAAGCGAGGTCGCCTCCCGCATCCCTCCCCTCTCCCGGTCGAGAGAGATAGCGGGCGGCACGGGTCGATCTTCCCGTTTCGAGCGACCTGGCAGGACCGGGAAGGAGAAGGGAGGTGGTGCAAGCGAGCAAGGGGGACCACAATTCGTGCTCCGTCGATGGTCCGTGCCACGGATGCTGTTCCTCGCGGTGTGCAACCAGGACGCGCGCATGTTCGATATCTCGCGACTGCAATTCCCGGAATTAGCAGAATGCGGAACGGCCTCCACGGGCGATCGCGCTTTGACGCTATTCCCGCTACGATCGTGCTTCCCCTCTCCTCTCCTTACCCCTCTGCCTCTCCTCTGTCTCCTTCCCTATCCTCTCTCTCGTTCTGTCTCACTTCGAGGCCAATCGGATACATAATCGCGACTAAAGCGAATCCGACCCGAATCCCCGTGTCCTGTACAACAGGTTGCCATAAATCCCTTGCGGTGGGCGGGCGGACGGACGTTGCAAACGCGATATTAATTCGACCTGGTACGCGTCTACTTTGCGCAATCAACAACTTTCGCGGCCGAGCTTGAGCGAACTGCGACGTCACCGTCGAACAAGAACTGCGGGGAGGCGCCAATTTAGTAGAGAAGTTTGACTTTCGAAGATCCAGCGGGGCATCCGCTGCTCCGAAGGTAATCGATTAATCCGCTGCGAGAATGATTACTTGTCGATTGGAAGCTCGCGTCCGGTGTCAATGTGAGGGACGAATCAGACGTGGCTTCGTGATAAGTGGAAATTTTGCGACGAACGTGCGAGTGAGCTTTGACTCGATGGCCCCCTTTACGTCATTACGTCTTAAATATGAATGGTTAATTGTGCTCCCCCCGGGGAGAGCCCCATTGGGCCTGTGCGCGTCATACAACAGGTTGCCATAAATCATTCATTCGCCAGCCCGTCCATTGCGATTTCCGACTATTCAGGTCCCGCTTACGTCAACGATCGAACGTTCACGCAACAATCAAGGACGAGAATTCGGCGATGTAACGCGGATCCGGTGAATTTAACGACGGCGAAGTCGGTTGGCGCATCGGTACCCGCTCTCTCGCGAATCGCACGCGTGTCGTCCGATTTAATTATTATTATTATTATTGTCGTCATTATGGATACTTTGAGTACGTTAAAAAAAGGCCAATGAACTCAGCATCATCTAATCAGAAGCGAGTAACGCATGCAAAAGGAGAGGGCATCAGCACCGTTCAGCAGAGACGCCGACTACCCGACTATAAATTGCCATCAGATATATTTGATGTTGCATAAAGTTCTAATTAGGTGAGTGCTAGGTGATCTTTGATAAACTTACGTGGTAAACTTTAAGACTAGGGTAAACTTAATTATATACTGAATATAGAAATTGAATAAGGAAGACCTCTAAAGTAAGTTATAATGATCAGGTACGTAATTTGAGCGGAGTTTGCTCGTCGATGATTTTCTACACTGATGATTTCGCACGCGCGTTTTCCCGCGAAATCGTTTATTCGCCGACAGATCGCTTCCGCCCGGCCGCGCGCGCTTCTCCGCCTTTTAAACGGTCCAGCACGCAGCGTCGATACGGCGGAATAACTCTCGTCGAAATATCCCGTCGTATCGAACGAACGTACGTAAATCGCCTTTGGTAATTCAGTACGATAGCGTCGGACTCATAAATCCCATAAACGATGATATACCGCCGGCGTCCGGCCGAGCGGTCTCTAACGCGCGCTCGCGCGAGAGTGCATCTACGTAGCGTAACTGGTAAAGCCAATCAATTGTTTAAGCCTTCAAATGGGCAAGAGGCAGGGAGAGAGGGGGGAGGGGGAGAATAAGCACTCGCAATTTCCCGAGTCGCGTCGTTACGCCGCCGAGTATCGCGGCGGCGAGTGGAGTCGCAACTTCGGCAAAAAAGAATAACGCACGCGGCGGTCCGCGGAGTAAACGCGCTGCCGAGCGAAAGAGAGAGAAAGAAGAAGGAGGGGGGGGGGAGAGAGAGAGAGTTTTGGAAACTTCTTGCACACCTCGCGTACGCGCGGGGCGTGCAGGCGCGCGAGCTAAGTCCGGCAACAACTTGAACGAAAAACATGATTTGCGAGGGAGGCGCGCCTGAAATATCGACGACGCGGTCGCGGCATAACAATGCAACCGACAAGTTACATCCTCGCGCAGCGAACTACAATTCGTTATCGCGGCCGCAGCTTAGATCGCGGTTCGACTACGTTATCGCGGTCGCGAAATTGCGAGCACGTTTCGCCGCTAGTTTGTCGGCAGCATTAATCGTCGCCGTACTTTTGATCGCATTAATATCGGCGCCAATGACGCGGCCGGTTCCTTACGAGCAAAACACGGCCGCGCGTCGACACGTGATATTCGAAGTGGAATCGCAAAAATTCCATCGACGAAGAACGATCCGCCAGATTGCGGTGGGAAGAGGAGGGGAAGAGGCAGCGGGAGGGACGATTCGGCGCGAGTCTTTTCGCGAAATATTCTTCAGATGATTTAATGCCAACCTCCCTCTCTCTCTCTCTCTCTCTTTTCTCTGCTTTCTTTTTCTCTCTCCACGTAGGGCGAGATTTTCCGAGAAAGTTTAATTACGGGGATATTCAATGTGTTGGGAATAAAGGGATTTTTGCGAATTAAGCTTCGGGAAGGGGTAAATGGCCGGCGAAACTTTGTTTCTCGGGTAATCTCGGACGGACTTTACGGTAACGTTGAATTTCATTCGAGCTCTGCTCGCCGAGAAATTTAATCCGAAAACTTGAGAGTTGCGAAACGAACGGTGTCTTTTTTATCGCTTTCGGCCGAGGGAGGGATCGATCGTCGATCGGCTTAGGGGAAGCCGTCGTTAACGAGTCTCCCGAGGAATAATGCGGAGAGATCATACCGCGAGTATACCCGGACGAAAATGCGTTCGCTCCTCGCAAGGGGAGCTGTTTTTGATGTCGACTGCGAGGCTGCGCGCAACATCATAATACCGTAATCCTGCGGCGACGGTATTGTAACTCCGTAGACGTTACGATCTCGTTCCAAGTGGCAGGCTCTGACGTGTCTGGATTATATTAAGAGAATACATGGTTGATTCTACTTTAATTAAATCTTGTTGATACGATCGATAATGCCATCCTGTTCTCTAATAAAGGAGCCTCCATCGTGCCGCGGAACAGCCACCTACCCGAGCAGACTTGCCTGACGCAACACGAAATCTTATTAGACCTTAGATCTATCCTTACCCAAGTCAATCGCACCGCCTGGCACAGAGAAGCTGCGGTTAACATTAACGCGACGCTGTTAACGCGCGGCTGATCAGCTCCTCCGCGTTGCGGATTCCTCGCTATTTGCAAATCTCGAATCTCCCCGCAGCGAGACGAACGCTCGCGTCTCGTTCGTGAAAGAGAGAGAGAGAGAGAGAGAGAAAGAGAAAACGCTCCCGGCTAATGGGAACTACGGAAATTTGTTAATCCGCGTCATATTTATCACGCCAGTTGGAACCCGTTGTCGTCGAGAACCCACGCGGAATACAATGAAAAATCCCATCCTGTCGATTCGCGTATTACACACTCGGCTCAGCCGCGCGGGGCTTCGCGCTCGGCGGAACAGTTCCGTTCGTCGCGATATTCCCGGAGCTCTCTCGCAAGTTCTCCCGAGATATTTTCTCCGTGAAGAAGGAAACTCGTGAGGGAGCGAGCTTTCAGCGAGCCTTTCAACGCGCTCCTTTTTCGGCCTAGAGCCGAAGGATCAATGAAGTTGATTAACCGCGAATCGGAAACTAACTAACTCGAAGCCTACGCTTCCCCCGAGTGCGATATGCCCTTAATCGGAAGCCGGTGGAAACGGGAGAATTACTACAGGTAGCGCGGGAAGAAACACGCGGTCGAAGAGAGAGAGAGAGAGAGAGAGAGAAAGGGAGAAAATAATAGTAAAAGCAAGAGAGAAACAGAAAGTAAAGGAAAGAGAGATAAAGCGTTTATTTTCGCTCTAAGGCTGAGTCCTCTAAGAGTGTTAAAGTAGGTTACAAGTTTGCAAGTTGGGGAACGGAAAATATGTTACAAAGAATTAGCACGATTGAATCGAAAAAGAAAGTATTTTTTTTTTTTCTACAAAATATTAATATACTTATATACTTTCTTCTTAAACTCTCTATAGAGTTTAATTTACGAATATATACAGTTGAACGCATGACATTATCAAGAGGTTATCGAAAAGATTGGAGAGAATTTAGAGGTAAGTAACTCATTGCTATCTGAGATACGCAGAGAGAGAAAGAGAGAGAGAGAGAACCGATGAGATAGCGAGGGGAAGAGATAGCGAGAGAGAAGAGCGAGATCAAAAGAGAGAGAGAGAGAGAAAGAGAGAGGGAGAGGTAGAGAAGGTTTATGATACTACCCCAAAGCGAGGTACATCGATCGCCGAATAAAGCCGCGGTTCAACGGCAGACCTATTTCCTCTGTCAGGTCTGTTTGCCAGTCGCCTACACGGTGTTTTGTGATGAGGATTCTGGCGGCCGTCCAAGCTCATTTCAAATGGACGTATTACATCATGAGTTTAGCGAATCAATGTTTTGTCGGTACATAACGCGGCCGCGCGTTTACGCGCGGTCGCGCCGTGCTTATACAGCGTGTACATTCAGGAATGTCCCAGGATCAGGCGAAAGCCCTCCCAATGATGGATCCCGCCGACGCGATTCGCGCTGAATCGCGCGCAGATGGAAATAATATATACCGTAGGAGGGAGGGGGAGGGGGACGTGTCGATCGCGCGACGATTCATCGACGCGTCCGATTACCATCGGACGTTATCATCGTTACAGCAGCGTCGTCGTAATCGCGCGATTAATTCCTCTTCGGCGAGATCGCGTAGTTTCAAGGCGGCTGGAAAAAGTTGAAGTTAACGCTCGACCCTTAAACTTCATATTCACCCTGAGGGAAAAAGTTTACGGCGGAAGTAAAGGGCATCTCTAAACTGCTTTAAGCCGGCGCTCAGTCTTGGCGCGGAAATCGATTTATCCATTTGAACGTGAACTCCGGACTTGATTTCGTTACAAGGCAAGACATCGTCGGGAAGGTAACAATCTTCTGGGTGAAGAGAACGGTTTCTCGATTACACAGGCATTCCTGCGAAGTTTTCTAATTAATTGTTAACGACAATAAGGAGGATAATCAGCCGCTTCGTCGTCGAATCGGATGAGAGCACGGTGGTACGTTTGAGACGCATGAAAATCTCCCGGAAGATGAGAGGAATGTTTCACGTCCCGGGTATTATCCCGATAATGTAGCGTATATCTGAGATTACGCGGCGAGTTTTACGCGTTTCCATCCCCCTCTCTACCCGGCCTCCGTCGGAGGAAACTCGCGGACGGAGGAGCGGGAGAACCCGCAACACACTGGGACCGTTCGCTCGCTCGCTTGCGGTTCTCTCTTCTCGTAAAAATGGAATAAAGATGAGACGGGGAGTTTTCCGGACCGGATACGGCAAATACGATACGCGAGCGCGTATCCGCCGATTGTTTGCTCTCGCATAACTTTCGGCCGCGACGCCGTCCGTTACGTCCCGGAGGAAACTGCCTTTCCTGTTTACCGTTCTGCGATCGCGGGCGATTTGTTCGCACGCGCGGTCCCCGCGAACGTGAGAATTTCTAAATTCCGCCGATAATGACTTTCGCGCGAGGCGACGGGACGATGTGGGTAAGAGCAATCTCGCGAGAACGACAGCGTGAATTGACAGAGGTGAATTGGTAATTGAGGTGCGATACGAAGATGAGGCCTTAATATAACGTCTGCAAATTTCACGCGTAGGACTCTCTCGATCGGCCGTGTTATTAAACCGTCAATTGTGTGTTAAAATCGGCGTCGATTTAAGAAGAAAAAAATCATCTCCTTGGCCGCGCGAAGACGAGCTCTCTCGGCGCGATACGCGAGATGTAGGCGAGAATCTCGGGCTTTTTTTTATCCCGCAACGATCCTCATGCACGACCTTCATTTTCGTTCTCATCAATTTTTCAATACCGCCTCGACTTCGGCCGACATCTCGCGACGCACGTTCCCGGAACTCTATTTGCCGATAGATGGGAGTTGCACGGGCGAAGTGAATTTGCCGGAGGAAGGCACTTACTCCGCGTTACGTCGGCAGGGAAGCACTTTTTTTAAGTCGACAAATGCGAGCCGTATCTTACGACGTGATGCGACGCCGACTTCCCTCTCGATTTTCAATATTGTCGCCAGCTTCCTGTTGTATTTTTGAGATTTTTTTTCCCTCTTCCACTAATAGTTTCCCCGAAGTAACTCGGCGGACACTAGGCCGGATATGTAAAGTATTTAATAATTATAAATATTCCCTTTCTTCGAGACAGATATCATAAAAATATTGCGAATTAAAAGCAAATCTAATTAATGGGACACGAGTTAATTTCTCTGTTCGTTGATCTCCCTCTTCTTTTCAGCTGCAAAATGTCTCATTTCGTTTCTAGACACGTGCCGTTATTTTTACATAGATTACGAAAATGTCGTCCGTCAAATTTTTACCGAACCTCTCCCTTTTTGAAAATGATAAAAGCCCTTCTGAGATTCGTCTCGCCAAAAAGAGAGAGGCAAAGAAAAAGCGGTGCCCCGAATGTACCGAATTTAAACAAAACCGAAGCGTGTTCGTTTTTTTGGGGGGCTACAACCAACGAGCGGTTCCTGCGTAGCCGGAAGTCGAGTCGCGTTCTTTTTCGTTCTTTCCTTTTTTACGCCCATACACGCGCGTTCTCTTCTCGAGAGCGTTCCGGTGGCGGCGGCATGGCCGTTATTAAAACGTTCGGCATCGCGAGATTTCGTGAATCTAGTGTGCCGCGGAATTAAATTATACATTCACCATCAGAATCGAGTTTTGCTGCCGACGCGATGCGACGCATCGCATCGTAACGCGTCGCGGTGCGGAGCAGCGCGGCTTTGCCCGCGACGCGCGCTCGGCGCGGCGTTTCTGTTTGTTTCGTTGATTTATGAAGCATGGCGGGGACACAAAACACAACGAGACTCTCGCCCCGCGCACTACGACCCATTCCTAACCCTTTCTCTCTCTCTCTCTCTCTCTCTCTGTTCTCTCGCTCGCTCTTTCTACCTCGTCCTCGACTGTCCTCGCGATGCCACGGCAAAATAGAACAACGGTGCGGTGACGTCACGTGTAACCACGCCTACGCTCGACCGGCTCTCTCTCTGGCAAAACTACCCTCCGGTTGCACCACTGCCGCCCTGTCCCTCGTCTGCCGCCTCTTTCCGCGTCCCCCTCGCGCCGGTCGCGCGTCCCGGTATAACGCAGCCACCAATTCACTTTGTGCAGTTTTATGCATATTCATTCGGCGTCGTAATAGCCCACGCCATTAATTCGTTGCCCGACCCCGGTGTACCCCGGCTACATGTAAATCCAATATGTCGAGCCCGTGTAACCGCTACTTGCACCCGCTCTCTCTCTCTCTCTCTCTCTCTCTCTCAGATGTCGCCGCAGCTGGCGTCAGAGAAGTTGGTTTAGCGAATCATCGACAGAGGAGCCTTGCGGGTTCCATTACGATCGCCGGCAGCTCGACCGGATAAACTTGACATTAAATAGCTGACGGTAAAGGGAAAACACGAAGGGAGGCTTAATTTCAGCGTAGAAAACAAATGAAAGACCGCGTTTACAATGACGTAGATAGATAGAGGAGGAATTGAAGGATCGAGGGGCACGTGTGCCATTCGTTTGCGAGGAGGAAAATACGCGGACCGGACGCGGGGAGTGCGCAGCGAGAGAAACGATACCATCGCGGGCTTCCAAACGGCACGGCCGTTGTCGCGCTCGTTACCCCGAACTAGCCGCCGTAGAGCAAGACGCCGGCGTCTACGACGGGCAAGGGTAGTCTGGAAAATTTAACGAAACAGCGAATCGATTTGGTCATGGAGCAGCTGGTCGGGGACAGAAGCAATCAGAAGTCAGGAGGAAACTCGTACCGGGGAATGAGGCCGCTCGGTCCATCCGAGTAGGGGGTGAGCGAAAGGGGTCGGTGGAGGGGGGNGGGGGGGGGGGAGAGGGAGCGAGAGAATGGAGAAGAGGAGCTTGCCGGGTATCCACGGGAGAAGGAGCCGGGATTCTAGGGATCGAAGGAGACCACCGAGGAAGGAGAGACCGTGGCGGATAGAGCACAGGGCGGCAGAAAGATAGGAAGACACGGGGATAAAGAGAGATAGTAGAAGAAAGGGACGGATACGGAGCGGGAGAGGGTTAGAACGGGGTGTGGGAAAGGGGCGAAATGAACGGAGGTTAGAGAATGGCTTGGTTTAACTCGCGCTATTTGAGATAATTGATAGCCAGGGCTCGCATCCCGGCTCTGGCTGCCTTATATATATGTATGTGTGTGTGTGTGGGGGGAGAGGGGGGTGAAAGAGGGAGACAGAGAGAGAGAGAGAGGTGCACCTAGATGCACACGCTCGGACCCCGACGCAATTTCCTCCCGACTGGACAGAGCGAGGACTGCATTAGCGATACCGAGCCACCGGCGGAACCGTCCTCGCCGGAGAATTCCGTTTACGAATCCCGTTCTGGGGCGCGATTTTCTTTCGAGATTCCGCGCCACTGACCGGAAAAAGGGCCGGCTGAAATATTTATTGCGCTCTCTCGGACTCTCTCTCCCGGGGAGAGAATAGGGAGGAACCGGGACGACTCGATTCTCGCCGCGCGACGGTCTAAAAGCAATGGCTCGCTTAATAGCGCGCCGTAACATCACTGACGATACCGGGGGATTATCCCGCTGACGGGACAGCGGGAAGTCGTAGCACCGCCGCGAAGCTGTAGCGGGAGCAGGTGAAATTCGAAGAAGCTTCCGAGGTCGTAGGTCGTAGGTTGCGGGGGGGAAGATCAGTGTACGAACGGATGATACGGGGAAATGTTGAAACGTGGATGAGGAGCCGCGAGATTCGGACGAATTACGGGACAATCTCGAGCGAGAAAGACCTATCTCTCCGTTCAATCAGCCCTCGAGACCACTTCGTCTCGAACTCTCGTGGCGTTATCGCTTGGTGCTCGAAATTCCGCTCGATGAGATCGCGGCGATACGGACGATGCCGACTTCAATACCGTTAATATTAAAGCAACGGCTAGTGAAACAGCCTCTCGTACAGGCAAAGTAAGAGGAGTCTTCTTTCCATTGCGGGCTGGAGAAGAATACCAGCGAATCGCCTGAAGAATTTTATAGTCCGACGAAGTAGTCCGCACTTTGCATAGGATTTCGGGATTCACGGCGCTATCGGTCCGCCACGAGTTCCGATTCGTAACCGGGGTGTTTATTGGAATTCGATTGAACAAAGGGATGAAGAAATTTGTCCCGAGAGCTCCCTTAATTCCCCCTATCGGTATCACGAAACGAGAACAACTCGCCTTTTATTTCTTTCTCCCTTCTACATATATCGTCTACGACGATAAGAAGACGAGTGTTCTGCACGGAGGGACATAATTACACGTGTAAAATCGTCCTCCTTCCGTTCCGCGAGCTTTCAGCTTACACGGGAAACGCATCGATTATTCTCGCGCCGAGGTATCGGTGTATTTTGCGATCACGCGATACATTAACGATGCAGCCAGGCCATTATGCGACTCGGCGATTATTCGCGTCGAAATTAATTGTTAATAAAGCAGCCGCCGACTGCAGCGCACGGTACAAAGAGAAAGAGAGAGTGCAAGAGGGAGAGAGGAGAGAGACAGCGGGAGTTTTCAGCGTTTATCGCACGGACGCAAAGTAAGGGCCGGACGGGATAATGAAAGCGGAGGGTGGAAAAAGGACACGCGAGCGTGAGCGCGCGCGCGAAGCCACCGATAACGTAACGATATTATCCTCGACGGGGGACGATGATTACCGGCACAAAGAGATATGCGGCCGGTATATTCCATGTAGCCGACAGCCCGTAACGAGACAAACTACTCCTAATTCCGGGCCGCCATTGTGAAAGTGCTCCTGCTACAACGCGGCTCGCTTGTTGTTGCCGGTGCGTCGCTGGATACCGGCGGTGAGCAGCAAATTGGATTACACTATCGACACCCAGCTACGAGCGGTTCCGAGGTAACGAGGCCGCGCGTAGGGAAACCAGCGTCGTCCTTATGTTCGCGAGATCGCTTCCGGAGATCGCTGGATGTATCTCGTTGCCCCGCGCGATCCCACCGGCTTCTCTTCAGACCGGAGAGTTTTGCACGGACACACCGGCGCGGTGAGAAAATTTCCTGCAAAATTCAACACATTTCACACCCACCGTACGGCCTACTCGAATTTTCGTGTTAATTTAACAGAAGGTGAATATGTGGGAAAATAACGCGAATGTAATCAGTATTGAGTGAAAAATTAACACCTTGGTATCATATGGGAGCAAATTGTATGTTAAATCGACATATTTATCATGTCGAATATAACAAATGTTATTTTTTCATTCTTAGAAAAATGTTATTTGTACCTTTGTTAAAAATCTAAGACAGAAATTTTAACGAGGTTCGATTGTAACACAAGTACGAAAGTTTTTTACTGAACAAATTTTTCGCTGACGATTTTTGACTCTAGGCATTGTCGTTATATTTTATGGAAAATTTTCTGAACGGATCTGTCCTGGAATTTGTCTTTCGCGGAATTCGATGATACTCGTTGGAACGAGGGATATTTTCATTACGAGTACACGTGCGAGATGTTCTCGTTAAAACGGCGCGACATGGAATTCGATTCCTTTCAATTACAGCTGATTATCGGCTGCAGAGTGAATAATTAGTTCTGAAGGTTGTCGGATAGCCGTCGCTGAAATTCCTCTTGACAGTTCGAGGGTTAATATCGCGCGGAAGTATCTCGAACACGCAATGCGCGACGTCTCGAGAGCATGAAAGCACTCGTCGGGATTTTAATTGAATTTATTGCCTAATTAGAGTGCCTAGATTAATACGCAGATTTAATTTCGCGGCGTAATTAAAAGACCATTCTCGTCCGCGTACTTTTCTTCTATTAATAACTCGGCAATGAAGATATATACGAGCGTAGCCGCTCGTCGCTTTCTTTCTCTCTATTTCTCTTTCCTTCGTTCGCGGCGATAGGCGTACGTAATTGCTCTTATCTGCATTTATTAAGATAACTCGATGACAAATTCGTGCCATCCTCGATGGTAACTTCATTTCAATATTTAACACGCGAGGACCGAGAGATACGAGGCACGGTCACGTTTCTTGCGAGACGGCCGGAATTAAATTCGGACGTAGGAGCCGCGTTTAAAGGCGGTCGTAAAGCCGCACGACCCGTTTCGCACGCTGCTTTCGAAACGTCACTCCGCGAAAGTCGTCAGAAAGTCGATCTCTGACAGTCGACTCGTCTGAATAACATACATTGTCGGGGCACAAATCTCGCCTGCTATCGCAGATATCACCGTTTAAATGGAAGAAGAGAAAGAGAGAGAGATAGAAAATACGCGGAATATAAAATGTTCCGGCGCGCGTCTGTAAATATGTTAATTAAGTTAACGTTATCGTTCCTCCGAGCCTATTATCAGTCTCATTGAAAAAGTTATTCGATGGTTTCTGATCGAATAATTCCTCGTCGCATTCCTCCTTACGGCAAAGTGTTCTTTTCGATTACAGCGAACGGCTATTTATTAAATTCCACACATTCAAGAGCTCTCTTTGTGAATACCGTAAACTTGCGTCAAGACGGAAAGTAGGTCGAGCGTATTCCCACCCGATTGAATCGAAGCCCAAGGTAGAATTTCCACGCACGCGCGCGCACACGCGATACAGGAGTTCGCGTTAAGTTTTCCCCGAATTGAACGAATTAATGTCATTGTGCATCACGCTGGAGTCCCTGCAATAAGAATCTGGACATCGTATGTCTGATTTCTGACTGGTTTCGCTATGTTTGGATTTAACCCTTTGAGCGCTGAGTTGCCAGACGTTAAGCGTGCGCCATGGACCGCCCACTCCGCACGAGGCATCTCACCGTGGACTGCCCAATCCGTAAGAGACAGCTCACCGTGGACTGCGTACTTTTTACGAAAGAGCGCACGTTGAGCAGACGTTGTCGGCGTTAAGCGTACGCCGTGGACTGCCCACTCCGTACGAAAAAATAAATAAAATAAATTATTATGTGGGTTCATAACCTAAACTGAATGGTTGCGTGAGAACGCATATGTGGGTTCATAGAAAAAAACGAATGGTTATGCGAAAACGCATATGTGGGTTCGTAGCCAAAAACGAATGGTTGTGTGAGAACCCATATATGGGTTCATAGCGCTCAAAGGGTTAATTTCTGATTAGGATGTGTCAAAGATTGCTTTTCAGCGAGGTGCAAAAGTCGACACCAGTCTAGTTGTATCATTTATTATCCTTTTCTGTGCCAAATGCGAAATAAACGTATGATTACAACAAATGATGATGTAACTAGACTTGTGCCGACTTGTGTCTCTTGTTGGGAAGCAACCAGTTATCAATCGAGTGCACTGAACTCTATGCTGCGCTGAAATGCCGCAGGAAGTAACAAGCAAAATGAGATAGAAGAAAAATACTATATAAACCCTTTTCTAATGTCGTATTCCAGTTGAAGATACCAGCTCATTTCAATTATCGCATTCGTAACTTCCGTAATTGATAAAATTATAATATTATTGGAAAGGACTAGGATAAACAAAAAATATTTAAGTTGTGCGTCACAAAGAAATGTAAAAATCATGAATAAAAATAATAAAATTATGAATAATAACAATCGTAAAAATTATGAATGGATAACAATTGATTTGAATGGAATAAAGTTGATTAAATGCAAGGAAATCATTCTCTCTTTATGCGTCAGGGATTCTATGTTGCACAGGACTCGTCGGATCTCTCTCGGCTCCGAGGAGCGCGAAGCTCGACTCGCGTCTTCCCGCGACATGCGAACGTCGTCAAAAGCGACGTGTCGAATAACGAGTACGTTTTACCCTGAAATTTGCACGGGCTTATCGCGATGAACACGCGCATCATTCCACGGAAAAATCCCCGCCGCTGACGCACAATACTTCTCTGTCTCCGCGCGCGACGAACGTACATCAGCCGTTGTTGCGCGAATTATTCTCGCTCTCGTCCCGCGTTAAATTCACCTCGAGATATCGTCCATCGCACGCGTGCTCGCTCGCGAGACAGAATTATTTCGGTCTGCGAGGCCGTAATTATTCGATCTAATCGCGCATTATATCCCCTCGCTGTGCGCGTTCGCCGAGACCGGCCCCGTCGCCGGCACTCGTTTCCTCGAGAACGTATGCCGCGCCGAGATTTACGATACGCGCGACAGATTTACTCCGATTTCAAACGTGGTCCACCGTACCACGATCGCTCTCTGTCTTCCGCCCTATCTATCCTCCCTCCCCGCCTCTCGCTTCCTCGACCTTCCGGCCGGACGGAGGAGCTACGAGCGGAATATCGACTCGCGCGCGGCAGAAATTAAACCGCAACGCGCGCGTCCATCATCCCTCTTTACGACGGAAGGGCAGCGCACGTGACGATCATTCCGATGCGCGGGCCGAGTGTTTCTCTGCCGACGTCGCTCTCGGACGACTGACGAAAAATTTACGACGTGTAAAACGGAGACAGCCTAATTCGGGGGAGGGAAAAACGAGGATATCGCCCGCGGCTTTCCGGCCGAATGACCCGGAGAGGACGGCTACTTGCGCGCGGGTAAGTGGATAGTTCGTTCCAAGCGGGTCGGGCTGTATCGGCGCCGCCGTCGAGCAGCCTTTTGCAGGAGCGCATGACGACGTGCAGGTATTAAGGGCGGGCTCGCCGGGAAGTTTCGAACCTTTATCGTCGGCGGAATAAATCAATACGCTGGAACGAGAAGAAACTGGCGTCATTTAGCTCTCGACTCGGAACGGACGATAGGGAAACGCGGAGGTGACGCGGTGTGGCAACTCTTCCGACACACACGCAACTCGCACACCCAAGCCGCGGAATGTTATCGGTTGTAGCGTGATATTGAAATATTTCTCGGCGCTAACACCCGGTCGCCGCGCCACCCGTTGCTACATTTCCATCGTTGCTAATCGCAAGCGCGCGCTCCGTACGCCGGCTAGGCCGCTCGATGATTCATACTAGCGGGAAGAGACTGTACAAATTACAATTCGATATCATAACATGTAAACGAGTATATTGGATTTTATAGATAAATAATGCATGATCCGGCCGGGTTCTAGGTCGTCCCATATTGCGCCATGTTTACGTTTGTCCCGGTGCAGACGCCGATGAATATTCATACGCTAGTTTATACATACCTAATTTACCATTTTCCGTCCAAGCGTTTACCCTCCCTTGCCCCGCTCTCTCACTTTCTCTCTCCTCGGCCGCCCGATCGCGTTCATTAAACCCGATAAAACTAATAACCAGTCACCCTCTCTTTTCCTCTTACGACGCGCGTCGAGAGCGCGCACTTACCTCCCGTATAGCGTGGTCGAAGTAACCGCGACGTTTCGCGAGTTATACGTTAACGCGGCGGTAATAGCGGTGACACAGTAGCGGACGCTACGACGACGACGGCTTCGTCCCATTTTCTCCCTACGAGATCGCACGCGTGTGTGTACGCGTGTATGCGCGCCTGTAAAATAGAAACGCCCCAATTTGGCGCACGGTCCGCCCGGGGCTCGACTTTACAGCCGCACTTCCGGCGTCATAACCGCCGTCCGGAAAGTGGCTGGAGGTCGCCCGGCGCGGATAAGTGGATACGCTTCGTCCCGAGGTGACCAGCTGTATCGGAACGAGCGAGTTGGATATTAAACCGAGCCCCGGGCCGCTGCTGCACAGGTCGAGCTGTGTGTGCTGAAACCTGCGCGCCACTCGGCCGTCGACGACCTCGTCTTCCTCCTTCGCATACCTCCGGGCTAACCTTGACGTCGCGATATTAACCGGCTCTTCCGTCCGAGTTATCGCCGCGGGCCTTATGTTAAGAGCCGCCACATGAGCCGGGCGTATCGCGCGACGACCGCCCCTTTCGGCCCATCGGCCGAGTGCGGCCTGTTTATTCTAATGCGCGGTGAGCGAACGATCGGTACAGCTGCCGCTGCATCGTCCTTGCCGTCGATATACATCCCCTTGTGCGACCGGTCTCGACTAACCGCCGTGCGCCGGCCGTAAAACCCCGAGCGGCCGAAACGAGCTCGTTCATGTCCGATTACATCGATGTTCTCCCCGAGCGGATCGTTCGGGTTATTTTGTAAAAGCGAGCACCGCTTCTCGCTCGTACGTCTCTCTTGCGCCCTTCCTGTTCTGAGTCCGGGGAAATCGCAGGTGTGCATCGCGGGAAGAGCGAGAAGCGCGACGTGCAGGTGCTTATATTGCCGTTACGGCGGTGACGCGTGATAACGCTAACGAAAAGGCGTATCGCGTGAGTGTTTCGCCTGAGATCTTGCGGCGCGCGAGCGACAGCGGTTGAAAATATTCCCGTGAACGTTTCAGTCTCGCGGATTTATAGCCGTCGTTTTCGCACGCCGTTTTCGCACGCTCGCCGGACGACTATTAGCCGGCCGCTGCGATCGAAAACGTAGTGAGTTTATTCGCGCTGCTTAGGACGGCGCGACGCGTCGGTTAAGGTAGTTGATCCGTCAAACTATTTTCTTGAGAATCCTTTGAAATTTTGGCTGTATATCGGTGGGAATGCTATCCATACGTTTCTAAAGTTAGAAAACGATTCATCATTCGGGAAGTGAGGCAACCCGTAACTGAAGATGACGTTTTCTTTATACATGTCCCTTGAAGTCAGTGTCCTGTTTTTAATTTCTATCCTTAGTTTCTCATAAACTACGTTTAGAGTTTTAAAAGAAGACTATTGTGTTATAAAACAAAACTGATATAGAGACGTTATACCAAAATTTCAGAATGATTGGCCATTTTATTTTGAAAATATAGCAATAGGAAATTTACAATTTATCAGAGCTAAATTGCGTCTGTTGTAGCAACATATATATATACACTGTTGGGAGGATATAAATGTTCATCGTATATTACGTACGCACCGCAAAGTTTTCGTACAAAAATATGCGGTAAACCAGTTTCCTACGCATGAACTGACCTATGAATCTCAATAATATAGTTTTCACGTTATAAAAACCCGATAGAAAATAGTGATATATATATATATATATATATATATATATATATATATATGTATATATATATTTATTATATATACTTAGATAGTTAAATAAAGTTATAGGAAAGTATATTTTTTCGGTGAATAATGAATTTATGAAGGGGCCCCTTAATGTTGCGATTGAAAAATCCGACATCACGGACCAACAACTTGAAAGCTCGCGCGCATTCGAGCCTGTCCACGCTCGAAATTAAAAAATTCCCCGGTTAACCCTACGCGTCGCATGGCGAATAAATTGCACAAGATAAAAAGCAGGAGTCTGTTTTTCGAAATAAAGTTAACCGGCCACGTCTATCCCTCGAGAGAGCGAGACAGAAAGAGAGAAAGAGAGAGAGAGAGAGGACAGCGAATCTCATTATTTCCAACGTACCGCGCGTCGCGTCTCAAAATGGGTCAGAGGAAACGTCGGGACGCGGTGCTCGTCAAAAAGTTTACTCCCCGCGCGTTCCACAACAGAGAAAGACAGAAAGAGAGAGAGAGAGAGAGAGAGGGAGAGAAGGCAGCAGGCAGGCAATAATGTTATCACGGCGATAACTTTTTCTTTTTTAACGAAGTAATTACCGCGGCCATTTAAACACCGTTTGTTAACTGCAGCCATTAAAAGAACGAGTCATCGCGTGAGCGGGCGCAAGCAGAGCGGCTAACGATCGCGTGCGCGCCCTCCAGAATCGTCCGCTGTGTAGAGGTCCCCCTCAGGATAACGCGCGGGGAGTGCCGGCGCTCGTCACCTCCGACGAGGGCGACGGAGATGCGAGAGAACGACGCGGTTTTAACGCGCTCGTTGACGAGCTGATATTTCGGAGACGCCATCGTTTGATACTCCGCTGTGTTACGGCGCTCTCGTGTCGCTCTTAATTATCGACTTCCGCGATTAAACACGCGTTATATTGTATATACAGGGAGGGATAAGAGAAATTTGGTATTGGGAAAGAATGGGGCAGCGTTACTTTCTTTCCAACAGTTGGTAGTATACTTTCGACTGAAATACAGCTGATGTGTCTTCTACATGACATGTCTGAAAACTTAGTTTACCAGATTGCAAGGATTATAATTTCAAATCAAGGTAAGAGAAACCATTTTTTACTATCGAAAGTGATTATTTCCTTACTCTAATGTTTACGATATCTCTTTTGCTGGTCGCATTTTATAAGAGAGAGAATTTTATTCAGTATATTATATGTATATAGCTTTACAATACAAGTAATCTCACTGTTTAATTTAAAAGTTTTGCCAACTGTTTTAATGTAGAGAAGTCGATCAGAGGCAGTTGGGACATTTCACTTAGGGAGAGTTGGGACGTCCGAATCCACCCTTGAGATGTATCTTCACGCTTCCATAAATATTTAATCTACTATATCAGTCTTAATATTATTATTATTTTTCCACCAAACATTTGTTTTTGCCTTTTTATAACAATATTGATAAATAATCTTTATGTAATACTTTAATAAACGTTATTTTAATGAATGATATTCATAATATGTATAATATATAATATTTATATCATAAATGTTATAAAAAAAGAATTAATGCATTAATAATTAAAGTATAGCTACTTATATGATTTTTCCCCGATTCTTTCTATTTATTTCTAATACGGGGAAGATTTGGGACAAATCGACTTTTCAATTTATTTAATTGTCTTCAATTATTAAGATAACCCATTCAAACTTGCTATGAGCATCCTCAGTAGAGTAACAAATCAGTCTCAATTATTGTTATTGCGAAATTGTGGAAAACAAAAGTTACAGAAGACAAAATTATCCTAACGCTCCCTGCTTTCCTCTACGCATCGTGTTTCCCGTCGCTTTTGATGTCGCGTCTCGGCCCTGTTTCGCCGCTAAAGCGTCGGAATCGAGGATCGCCGAGGGTTCTAATGGAATTTGCGCGGCGCGCGATAAGACGAGATGCAGCGCGCGAGCTGCGCGCGACCGTCGTTTTTCCTTCTTTTACGGCGGAAATTATGACGCTTGTTACGAAAAGTAGTCGGCTTTGCATAAAGGCATAAAGTCGCGTAACGTCGCGAGCGGGGCGCGGTGAGCGAGCGCGGTAACTTACGTCTTTGCTTTATGCGCCTCTGCAAGAAACGATCCCCCGTCCGTATCATTTCATAAAACCGTAACGCGAAGCTTGCGTTTCATATTTTTTCGCAGCCACTCGCAGATCTCGCGTGACACGCGACGAGATCGGCGGACGGAGGGGAAGTTGCGGAATTTTATCTTCTCGGGCGAGAGAGAAGGAGAATACGGAAGAGAGAAGCGACGAAAAACGCAACGTCGCACGCTCCGTCCATGAAGAGACGAGTTTACGTTTCGACGACGCAGCGACGACGGAAATTGATGCATTAACGACGTCAGGCAATTCTCGCTCGTTATTTTCGCGCGGGAAAATCGCAGCATCACGGGGGCAAAACGCGGTGACGGTCGATCGGTTGGAGCAAAGAAGAATCCGGATATATTGCGCGAAGCTCGTAAAGATACTCTCTCTCTCGCACCTCGGCCACATCCTGCGCGGAGAGATATAAGGACGCACAGGAGACATTTACGGAACGTGCGTCAGCGTAATCTCCGTTTTCCTCTCTCTCTCTCTGTCTCTGTCGCGAATCCTTTTGCAAACGCTCGCTCGCGTTAGAAATAAGTGACGACTTAGTATCGCGAACACGGCCGCTCGAGTGACGACGACTCTCTGTTCGACGACCCTCCGCAAAATACCTCTGCATTTTGCCGAGCGCGGAATTTTTTCTCCTTCGCGGGGGAGGAAGGTGGGGAAAGAAATTTACACCCGGCTGGGGGCCGTAACTTTCCGCCGGAGAATCGCGCCCGAGAAGTGCCGATGTTATCGGAGATTCCTCGCGCGGAAGCTCGTAAACCGGGCGGAAGCAATAGCGAAACGAACACGCCGAGCTGCCGATTCGTTAAAATTCCTCGGGAACGGCCAGCCGGTCGGGCTGGCCGGATCGCACGCTTTTCGTAGCGGCGGATGACAAACTCCCCTCCCCCCGTCGATGATAAGACGAGCGATCGCGGGACGCGAGTCGTAAGAAATCGAGTTACGGCGCCGTCGATGATCGGTGTGTAATAATTTCGTGCGCAGAACGACGCCGAGCGATTCCGCGGGGGGAGTCCGCAGGTGGGTGGACGCACGGGCGGACGGACGGGTGTACGGACGACCTCTCACGCTCGTCCGAAGGTGAGCGCGCGCGTCTAAGGGTAGCCTCGCCGAGAGAGAGAGAGAGAGAGAGAGAGAAAGCATCTCTCCGTCTCGTTTCAGCACCGCGCGACCGAAGACGACGAACGCGAAGGATGCCGCTTGAGCGTATGCGTGACCACGGCAGTCAACATTGACGCAAGCCGCACGGCATACGTTAACGGTGATTACGGGTCGTAACAACAGTCCTCTTATCCGGGACACATTGGCCGCGATCTCGTTACACGCACTTAGCTCCGTGTCCAGTCCGACGAGCCACCCCGCGGAGCAACTACGACCTGGAATAGCTCCGCGTCGCGAGCGCGTAAGGCGCTCGTAACTCATATCAGCTTGACCCCGCCTCACCTGAAGCTCGCATTTTACCTGAGCGACCTGCCTACATAAGATATCGGCCAATCCTCCGCAGCCTTCCTAGCGCGAAGGTTACCGAGAGAGAAAGAAAGAGAGGGAGAGAGAGAAGTTCCGATAGTTCAGATTCGCCGACGTAAAACGTTATCGGCTATCTGTAAGAGCGCGGCTGAAAATCCCGGCGAGCGCATTTATCGCGGCAAGGACGCGCCTCTCGCGACTACGACGACTAGATCGCATCGATCGAGAGAGAGAGAGAGAGAGAGAGAGAGAGCTAGTTAACTCGCTCGCCCGCTCGCTCGTTCGTCCGTTCGGCGAGGTGACCGCGACTGAATTTTAACGCGCTCGCAACGGTGTATGATCATAATAATGGCGGACCGCTATGATAGCGCCGAGGTACGAGAGGTACACCTGGCCGAGACCGATATAATAACAGCGAGGTATGAATATTCAGACCGATGCGAGTCCGCGCGCACGGCTCTCGCGTTGCCCACCGGGGGTTGATATACATATTGGTGTCGGTACACGCATATATGAATCGAGTATGCCGGCGCATTCTGTCAGCGATGTGGTAACAAAAGTCAGTGTTTCCACTCGTTTCCTTGAGAGCCGTTTGCGCCCTGACGGCGACATATGGGAGTAACGTATAGCGGTATTATTCAGCAGATATACGCCTGAATATCGCGCCCTTCCCCATCCTTATTTTACCGCCGGTAATGCTACGTCAGAGTCGCCGTGGAATAAATAAACCTTGAAACTGACACCGCGTAATCCGCGCGTCGGCGTTATCGCGCCGCGACTTCCGGGCCGCATTCATCACTCGGGACGATGCGGAATCGCGTTAATTAATGTTGTTAATGCGCTACACGCTTGCGAAAGGGGGGGGGGGGATAGCGCGGCATTCGTTAAACTGCCGAATCTCTCGACCGATATTTCACCGATATCGGGATTTACGCGTTAATTGAGACGCGAGCCAGCCCGGTGATTTTTAATAACACGACGACTCGGGTGGAAATTAAAAATGGGGAGACTCTGGAAAGGCTCTGGGCATTTTTTTTCTGTCTGCACTTAGGTCCTGTATAGACAAGTCCTCTAGGCCCACAGAAATGTAAATTTACAAATCTAATTAGGTCCTATCTTGGCATGCCTAACTAGACCCTATCTTGGTCTGTCTAATTAGACCATGTCTTGTTACGCTACCAATTTATAAGAAAATTCAAATACAGACTTGTAGAGCCTGTTTGTGTTAAATTTTGTACTGAAACGCTACTTTTGAGGACCAAAATCAAAGTTAATTCATTTGGTCTTATTTCGACCTTATTATGATAGATTTTTCTTAAATCTTCTTAAGATGTTCACTTTAAACTATTTTAGGAATCGGTTAACTAAGCTCTGACTAGGCCCTATGAACACATGCCTTGTTAGGGACATCCATATCAGTGCTTATTCAAAGTTTATTCAGAAAATTTCTATTCAAAATTTACGTTTCTTAGTCATATCTAGGCCCAACGAATGCAAGCCTATTTTGGGGCATGCCTACCTATACGGAGAAAATATTACAGTAAAATTACCACAAAATTTTGTAATGTTGTACCACTACAAATTTGAGACACGCCCCGATTGATTTTTACCCGGGAACTCGCAACTTTTATAAATTCGTCACTTTTTTCATGACACGCGTCGAAATTATTACGTTTGCATTGAGCGCCGCAAAAATGTGCATCTGCAAAGGGGACGCTTCACGTTTAGACTTGCTGAAGATTGAAGAGTAAGAGATACGCGGATGCGCCCAAAGACATGAAGAGTGTCGTTTGCGGATTTATGCCCGTCCATTCGGTCCTTTCAGCCGCGCGTCGTCGGCACACGAGCAACAGATTAATCGGCCGTGTGCCTGTAGCGGACATCGATGCGCGTAAGACGCTCGTAATGCGCATCGATCCATCTTTGGTCCATCGACGCGTAACCAATCAGTTTGCCGTCCTCGCCTTCGAAACGACGGATCGAACGAGCGGTAATTAATATACATCGAGTCCGGTAACTCGACAAGTAAAACTATTAATCGCCAGCGAGTGAGACAACCCGTGCGCTAATAACGCATTGCGCTGCTGATATCGTTGATTTCGGTTATCACATCTGTGCAACCTGTTGTGACGTTACAAACGTGACTGTCTGGATTCGAGGATCGCCTGGATCATCATTTTCTGCATCTTTCTTCCGAGCTTTTCGCTCCGCTGAAAGTAATTATAATTTGTCTCACGTCGTTTAATCAGTTTGCGTTCAGGTAAAACCATAGAAGCAATTTCAAAGGGGGAAATTGGGCCAATAAGAGCGAAAGCTCAGGTCTTCTAGTGCCATTAATAACGACCAATTTTCCTAAGTTCATGAATCTGTGATTTGCGCGTATTTTGACGTTTAATTCCGTTCTTAATAACTTAATTTTCAGTTCGATATATTAATTTGATTGAAAAGCGCCTAAATAGGATCGAAACGTTTGGATCTCCTATGCTTATTCAGCAATAATGTTTAATTTTACATTTATTGGTTGTTATTGTTATTATTATTATCTTGACGGAGTATTGAACAGTAGTGTTGATTTATCACATCAAATTAACGAGGGATTGGCGTATTCTAACTACGAGGTGATAACTAATCGCTATTAACTAATCGCTATTAACTAATCGCTGTTGATTAACACACAATTTTATTTTGCAATAGAAACAATTTTAACGCTGATGCCAAGTCTTTTGGTTGTCCACCAATGCAATTATGTGTCACGTCTTCTGTTATCAAAATTTGTCAACCAATACAATTGTGTTATTTTTATTATTATTATTATCAAAAATTTTCGCCTGTTTTACCATGGCTGCTCTTTTAAAAAACCTATAATTACGAACACCTGCGGTAAACGATTGATTCGATTATTCATTAATCGAAAATATCCCCCCTTTCCCCTCCCTCTCTCCCTCTCGCTCCTTTTGTGCCCTGTCGTGTTCGCCGGGGGTTTCTGGAGCAACAGATCAAGCAGCTGTGTATGCTCAGCGGCAGAATGTGCGCGATGTGTAATCTATATCGATCCATCTTAGGTGCATTGACACACGACCGATTAGGCCTTCCTTGGCCAATGAGATGATGTATCGAGTAAACTAAGACGCGGGCAGCTCCTCTCCTCTCCACGTATGCTGTCAAAATTCATCAGAAGTCGATAAGCGAGCACCGCGCCGATCGATATTGATTCACGTTCCCTCAGAAAACCGTCGCGAGTCCCGTCGCGAAAATAATCCAATCGGGATTACTACGACCACCGTTAATATCATCATCGCGATATTTAATCGCGGTGTCGCGCCTTACGTTGACATTACGCGAGTGTTGAACGCCGACCCAATTTCGACCGAGGAGGAAGAAGAGAGGAAGCCAGCGAGCGACGCTCGGTCACGGCGATCGTAAACGCCGTAATTAAAAAAGGTTCACATCGGATTCTTGTCGAGAGTAGCTCGTGCTACTCGTCCGGCCGTAAACCGCGACGGTCGTAGTCATCTCGGGCCGGTATTAACTGCGGCAGTCGCCGGGCGAAGGGTCGCGCCCCCGTAATCCGGAGGTGACGTGACAAGAAAACGGCACGACCGGCGGCGACGACGACGACGGTTTAGCGCTAATTGCTGCGCATCGCACACCGCGCGGGAATTCCCTCGGATGAGGTTCTTTATCGCGCGTCTAACGAACGTCGCGATAACGCTAGGCGCGAGGGTGGCGCGCAAGAGACGAAACGAGACGACTCGGGCCGAAATTAATCACAGGGGTGATATCGTCCTCCCCGGCATAAAACGCGCCCTCGAGCGAATTCCGCGAGCGCGCGAGATACTGCCGTGTTTGTCTAGCGAGATTCGCTCGTCGACTGGCTGGCTGTCGCGTCGCGAGTTCGTCGATGAGCAGTCGCGAAACTTACGAATCCCTGTTTGTACGAGGCGGTTTACTCCATTTGCCGTGCGGATAGAGACGGGATGCGATATTGTCGCGTCGAGCGATTCATTCTCGCTCACGCTTTCATTCCTCGGAGCTAAGTCAATCCTCGACGAGGGGTAAACGTCGTCTAATTTAATGTTCACGCGATCAAAGATTCCTTGTATTATCGCCCGAATATAGTCTCGATCGATCTTGGATCTCAGACACAATAGAAAACATCTTGTATTGAAATCGACCGTTAAAATTTTCTTAGAATTATTATAATATTCTTGCTTATATGTGAAGCTATCTATCGTTGATTTAAGACTATTTAAGACTTTTTTTCTCTGTAAAATTTTAACTAAAATGTCTGATATATAAATACGATATTTTACAATATTGTGTTGATATTATCTCAATATCTTCTCTAAAGTCAACATTCAATATAAGTGTTAAAATAACACATTTTATATTTCAGTGTCGATTAACATATTACGGATATTAATTTTGTGTGTTCTTTTTTAACATAACATTTGTGTTACTTTTCAATATATTCACCTTCTGTTAAATTGATATGAAAATTTATGTAGGCCGTTTGAAACCCGTGAAATGTCTTAAATTTCACACAAAATTCTTTATTACGCACGTGTATGCATACTTAAGAAGGAAAGATTTGCGCTCGCACATAATTTTTCTCTGCTTTCTCTTTTCTAAATTTTTAAGAGAGACGACAGCGTGTTTTAGTTGCAAAGATTATTCATTCAACTGTGACACATTAATACGCGCGCCGGGGTTTCGACCGACGTCCCAGGCGGAAGCTCTAAATAATAACGTCACGGGTTCGAGTGTCTCCGCGCGGCGTTTAAACGACTTGAATTTATAATTACGGGAGACACGCGTACACACAGATCGCGGAAGTTGAAAATGGATTTTCCGCCGGCTCGCGTAGCCGAGTTACCGGATTACTACCCCTCGTTGTTCAAGGGCCATCCAATTTGCGAAAATGATTTTTGCCGCGCGGGCTCCGAGCGTCGACGACGACGACGACGACGACTAGTCGTTGCTCGTAAATCAGAGAGACTCCGTTTCGCCGCGATCGTTAATTGCTGTCGTTACGCGCCGTCCGTCGTCGTCCTCCGTGTAATTTACCGGCAGGTGATCCTTTATCGAGCCTAATGAATCCGATTCGGCACGGACGACGACTTGGGACGGACAATTCGGCTCGCGATGAAATCGACGGATAATCGAGGAATCTCGAAGCGATCGAGTCGTCGAGAATCGCCGGCTTAGGAAGGTATCCGGGCAGCGGCGAAAGCGATCGCAACGACAACGGTGGTATCGGAGGAGAGAAGGGTCCTCGAAGCACACGATGTAGCGACGATCAAGTGCGCTCTCCTGGAGCACTCGCCGAGTGATTCGCGTCCATACAAATCGGCCGTGAGGCGACTCTTTGGTATCATCGTTCTGTGAATCGCAACGCGACCATCGTTCGCTTCTTCCCCCTCTCTCATTTACTGCCTTTCTCCTTCTCTCGCTCCTTCGATCTCTGAACGCACGAAGCACTCGATATTCAATCAGCGTAAAGTTCCGCTGCTTTTTCGATACGCGTTTCGTTCAGCAACGGCACGACGGGAACAAGGTCGCACGAAAATCGATTCTTCTGTAATCGTTATCATCGTGCAATCAACGAACGACGAGTAATCCGGTGGAAGAGGAATAAATAAATGATAAGCGCGATCGTACAGCTTCTTCCGATATATGACACGAGAGACGCTCGAGATAACACCTGCGAATTGAGATGCCCGCGAGATATTTCAGTTTGCCTTCCCTTTTAATCGTAGAACGTCTCGGACGCGCTCGATACATTCCTATCGACTTCCTTTCTATCCTTTTTACCGAGAGTCCTCTCGTCGGATTCGCCTGATTCTATATACCGTGACATTTTTGCGGAACGTTAGAAAAATAATCTCCCGAACATATAAAACGGATTTGCCGCAGTCCCTTTTCCATTAAAAAGTCCGATCTCTCTTACTGATCGATTTACCGCTTCTGCTAATCGGCTCGCGATGCAATCCCGGGCCGCGCCCACGTACAAACGCGTCGAAAACTCGATACTCTCTGTCGATTCGCGATCTATCCGGCCTTTTCGCCGATCATTTTAAGCGCCTCGTCTCTTGTATAGCCCATTGTGTCGGTAACGCGCTATTACGACGCCACAATGCAAGATTGAAATTGGAAACCGCTCTTCACGGACACAAGAGGTGTACGTTGCCGATCTCTCCAGAGCCGCGATTAATTTGAGCGAAAGGTGAGCGACATCAGCTCGATGCGCGTCCAATTAAACTCGCATTTGAACCTCACAACGACAAAGAAGATAAACGTGGAGATTTAGATACAAAAATGAAACAATAAGAAATATAGGCTAGTAAGAACCGTCGCTGTGCGACGTGATGATTTTAAAGGCTCAGACACGATGAAACGAATAAGGGAGGAACGAGAAATTAAGTACAGCAAATTAGGAATAACATATTAGAAAGCAGGTTCGGCCGAGATGATTTTGATTTTTAGCTGAATTAAAAGATAAAAGTTACCTAAACCACAATTAACATATCGATGATCATTAGACATTTTGAAGATTAACTTTCAGTTTAATTATTAAGCCCTGTAAGTATACAAGTTGTAAGGAATAGAATTTCGATTGTGTTTCTAATTTTCCTTTCCTATTCCTTTATTGTGGATTGAAGCATGGTTACGCATATGTAGAAATTTAATTCTTTGTTCCTCCCTATATTTAACTCCCTATATTTGATTCCTTGTTTCTTGATCCTTTCATTGCGTCTGAGTCCTGAGTCTTCGCGGGGGGATAAATTTGTTCGACAGTACGGAACATACTTCCCATTTTCAGTGGCTTCCTTTATTCATAGGAAAAAAGGAGGATATGCGGCACGAAGGCAGTGTCGCGAGGTGTCATTTCCCACGCACGGTGTGCATACTTCTTTTCAATTAAATCGATCGTGCGTCTCGCTGCGATCATTGTGGCCTCCGCACGTAACAGGTCGTAACGAAGAGACGCGGATAGTCGTCGAATGCATTACGAAGGCCCGGCTCGCGCGCTTCCAAGTTTTTGATCTGCCAAGTTTCCGGTCGGGTGTCGCGTACATACGAATAGGGCCGACCCTCGCCCTTTGGTATGCGCGCGTAGTCGCGCGCCGCGCACCTCGAGAATCGCAACGTGATCTGGAATTGGCTCCGAGCTCTCGAATTTCAAAGCGTATTCGATACACGATATATACTAATGCAACTTTCGCGCGTCCGCCATCATTTTCGATCCGTGCCCGCGAATACCGCACGAGCTCAATTACCCGCGAATTCCGGCTGATTTCTCGGATCTCGAGAGCCTCCCGGCTGAAAATCCATTATCTCCGTCTGTTCTCTCTTTCTCGCGGATTTTCCGGGGCGATCGATGAAGTTCGATCGCGAATTCTCTTTGCGGCGGCGAGCCAGAGGGGAAAAATCACGAGCACCCGCGTTACCGCGCCGGTTAGCGTTCCGTCGACTTACGATTGCGAGAGCGCGGTCTCTTCGTTTCCAGGGAACGGCCGGTTTGCAGATACGACGGAGGAAAGTCACGGTTGGCCGAGCTAAACTTTTTAGCATAGTGCGTCTTGGAATTGGAGCGCGACCTCGAGTCGCGCGCGCGCCACGGCTACGTTTCGGAAATTCGATACGTCCGCCGTCGACTTCCGCCACTTCCGCCACTCCGCCGGCGTTGAACGCCTTCCACGTTTTCCAAGTCCGAAGAAAAGTGGCCGAGGCATCCCGGCGTCTTTTCCCTCGGAAACGCGTTTCTCTGATAGAAGGAAAAAGTTCTCGCGCTTTCGGCGTACTTTTCTATCAAAATCCTAGTGTCGGGTCAAATAGTCGGTAACGCGCGTCACTCTTCTTTTTCCCTTTGCTCGCATAAAGACAACCGGAGACAGATTTCACATAAAATGTCACGTTTCACTCTGCCAAGTCTTTAAAAGATACAACGGTTGTGCAACAGAAAGCGTTCTCTCTCTCTCTCTCTCTCTCTCTCTCTCTTTTTACCTTCCTTTCGCCTCCTTTCTCTCGGACCTCGAATTGTATCACAAATATAATACATCTTCGCGATGCAGGCGGAACATACGGGATCGCGGGGACGTCCGACGCGCGGGATAAATGTACGACGGAACTGGAAACATGCAAAACGGTACATCATTCTGTCTCGCTGGTGGACAAACCAGATCCACGGCGGTGCGGTGCACGGCTGGGCGAAACAAACCAAAACGAACTGTCGAAGTGTACCGCGGAAGCGAGAATCCTCCGTCCTCCACCTTTCTTACCTTTCCCGTGGACAACTGGCTGTTCACAGGAACAGCTATAATTTCTCTAGTTTACACCTGAGACGTGTGGAAAATCCAGCTACTTTAGTATTATACAGAGTGTCGGATAATTTTCTCAGCATCCGTGGCGCGAAAGTAGAACGGGCGAAACTAAACAGAAAAGTCCACTTTGCAAAATTTGCAGTAATTAATGAGGAATTCATTTGTATGAGCTGATGAGCGCACGGGGAAACGGCAGGCCGGACTCTGCATAAAGAAAAATGGCATACTTCTCAAGATCTTCTAACAACGATGAGCATCAACTATTTTCTAGAAGCGGAGACACAGCGAACGGTGAAACGATATGTGACACAGAGTGATACGCCGAAAAAAACACGCCTCTTGTTATCGGTTGATACCCATCATTGCTAGAAGATCTTCGGAAGTAAACCATTTTTCTTTATACACTATCCGGCCTACCGTTTCCGTGTGCTCATTAGCTCAGACAGATTAATTAATTCCTCATTAATCCTCTGACGGTAAAGCCGGAGTCGGATGCGACCTCACGGCAGTTTGTTTTACAGCATGCGCTGTTTCTCTTCTTAAGAAACGTTTCATGTTATTATTTACTTCCTTTAACCATTTCATACACAGATTATATGAAAAATGAACAAAACAGAGCATGGGCTCAGATCCAACCTCGTTTTCCTGGATACGTTGAAAATCCATCTTGCCGTTAAAGGATTAACTATTGCAAATTTTGCAAAATGATACATGACTTTTCTGTTCAGTTTCGCCCATTCTATTGGCACACCGCGGATCCCGAGAAAATTATTGGACACCCTGTATACACGCTCGATAAAGGACATACAAAATAGAAAACTTGCAAAAAACAATTGATACAAAGTAAATCAAGTATAGAGGCGCACGGTTATTAAGTACGTGTCACGAAAGAGCGAGAGAGAGAGAGAGAGAGAGAGAGCCGGGGATTGAAACCGAGTGGGAGTCCAGTCGCCGGGGGAAACAAGTGGCTATCGGTTCCGCGTAAATAATTCGCGAAAGGGTGAAATACGGGCCGTTCGATACATCGAGGGTCCAGGACACCGCGGAGAGATTATGCTCTCGAATCGAGCTGCGTGCGCGTTCCCTCCGTCGGACTCGGGCTCACCTCGGATCGGTGAGGATTCCTCCGGGCGAAATAGAGAACGAGAAAGGGAGAGAGACAGAGAGAGAAGGGAATGAACGAGAGAGAGAGAGGGAGCGCTTTCCCGTGTCGGGATAAGCTTGGAAAACAGCGATTTTGTAGCTCCGGCCACGTAGATCGGGTTCCTAGTGGCCGTGGATGCTAACCCGCGTACTATCCACCTCAAGGTATCCGATTCGAGCGTATGACCCGAAGTCGAGCATCTACTTTCGCATACGGTCCCCGTAGTGCCGTCGAGGGTCAGGGGCTACTTTATCGCGCGGGCTCCGAGTGGAAAATTCAGTAAAGATAGTCGACCGCGTCCGAATTGACGGCATTCATCCTCACGAAGTGGCCTGGCTGGCTCCGCCGCTCGGCCGGGGGATAGTAATTCGGCGGTGATAACCGAGGGTGAGGATATGCATGTGCGTGCGTATATATCCGCGCAACTATCGAAACACAGCGATGCTTCGCTCAAACCGCTCTCTCGTGCCGCGAGCTGTGATTTTTACGCGAGTTTAATGGAACCGTGCGAGTGCCTGTATTATTTTCTAAGAATCGTGTATATTTTGCCAACCGAGTCGCACCGGTACTCGTCAGGCGAGTCGCTGCCGTGTTCTCGGAAAATGCCAATCGAGCGGCGATCAAGTGCAGCGATGCGAAATTAGAAAGGTCGAGTCGGCGATATTATCGCACTCGCGTCGAGAGAACGACGTCGGAAATACGCTCTCGGAGACTGGGATTTCCCGTGTTTCGCGCTTGTTTGATGCTGATGATCGCGCGAAGTGCGCGCGACCCTTCGCCCGGAGGAGAGTCGCTCGCGCGGTTTTTCGTCACGTTTCAAAGTTGCGCCGTTACCCGCGGTAATTAGGAAAACGTCGGCTGCCGACGACGGGGTAGCATTATCTCGCGTATCTTTCCCGGCTGTGCTCCTTAAATCCGGCCACGTCGGGCGAACGAGAGCGCGCAAATGAGGCCTGTTCGCGGCGAGATACCGGCGTGCGTCACTGCCAGATGGACGCCGGCGGAGTGGTTGTTCGGGAAGCGTCGTCGAAATAATCGCCGGTCGAGATAAAAACCGACGAGCGAACGGGGGCGGAGAAAGAAGAAAGCGATGACGACGAGGACGACGAAGAAAACGACGAAGATGAGGACGACGTAGGGAGGGATAAGATAATACCGTGCGCAAAAGAGTCGACAATGCCGGCTCGTTATTGCATTCACACCGTTCTTATTCGTGCGACGGGCGTCAAGCCGCGATGGACCAAAGAGAGATCGCGACAGAAGGGGGGGGGAGAGAATGAGGGAGACTGGAGGGTGAAGAGAGAAAGAGAGAGGGAGGAGGAAGCGCGTTCGCCTGCATCCTCGTTCATCTCGCTCGTGCTCCAACTTATTGAAGCAGATTGGGCTTTTTATAGGGGCGTAAAAACATGAGATAACAACAACACGCGGGGGAGGGCGAACGCTACCGTGTCGCTGATATAGAGAGCAAGCCGCTGCTCATGAGTGGCTGTAAGCTCGAGCTGGCGCTACCAGGCTACGCGGATGAACTTAACGAGGCGTTTCGCTTCACGGAGCAAACTACCCCGCCGAACTTTCGTAATATGCGAAATTTTTGCGAGCCAAATCCGGCTGCCTAAAAAGTGACGCGGCCGCTTCGTCGGTCGCGAGGTGTGCTACCTCACCTTACGTCCAACGAGAACCGACGTTGCAAGATGGAGTTGTTTTTCTCTCCGGCAGGTTCCTTCCTGATGGGCAATCGCCAGGGATAGTAGACTATTCGACATATTTAAAGTTTGGAAATTTTCGTATAATCCGACGACTGACTACGAAGTCCGGAGCTTCGGATAATTCGACTACGTAGATTCGGAATATCGAAGTTATTATTAAAACTAATTTTGGAGAATGCGACAATATGCTATGTATAATATTATAAATGTGAATTTAAATATCTTTAGGTCCCAATTCGGAGATTTGTATCTGTCCGTTTAGAAGCAATGTGAGTGAAGAAAGCGAAAATAATGTCTCTCATTAACAACAATTAATTCAACACGCAACGTTAACTCAATAAGCAAGAAATCTCGTTAAATTTGTTTGAAAATGAATGCAAGTTCCGCCATGATATGTAACAGCATGACACAACGCAAAAAAAATTACATTCCTTAAGACAGTAAATATTATTTAGAAGGAAACTTTCCACATGTCCGTAATCAAAGCGCACATATTTTCTGCTTCCTGAAATTTCGAATATTTAAACATTCGAATGTTCGAATTTTCACACTTCAAAGTATCATTACTTGAATATAATCCGTCGAAAGTTAGGAAATCCGAAGCTTCGAATATAATTTCTAACCGCAATAATTACTTGCAATTGATACCGCAATTCCCAATCGCCCGGATTTAGCACGCCCGCCCTACGTCCGATAGCGAGGTGTCGCGATTTTTCGACGGCTCTCGGCACTTTCACGACACCGTTCTTGAGAAATCGGTAGCTGCTAGCTGCAGCCGCGACACGCCCGGAATAGCGGAATGCGAGGAACTCGCGGGGCTTTGAGGGAAATTGAATCGTAAAAATGCAGTATTCACGTATGAAGGAGCCCCGTTGAAGCGTTCACAACGGAATTCATCCTCTTGTCGGAGGAAGTCTTAAGGTAAGGAGCCGAGCGAGCGTATACAGGGTGTGCGCTACTCCGTCATCGGAAAATCTTTTAACAACGCATCGAGGTGTGGATCCAGCGTTGACTCTTCCTCTCTCGCAACGAACATCTTCGGGAGGGTTTAATCGCGTAGATAATTTGTAATTTCGCTTTTCGATGGATCTCAAATTGACCGCTTTGTGACGAGAATCCGACTTGCCGAGAGATTTAACCGACGAAAATAGAAATTTCGCGACGGACGACGAGTCTCTTCTCGCTGACAGAAAAGTGCACTTCATATCATTGTGGGAAATTCCCATCGAGAAGTTACCCAGCGACACCCGTGCGATATTAGCGTTCACGATCGTTGTAAAAACAAGCGAACTCTCGAGTGTCCGTCTCGTGGACGCGCGCTTCTTTCCGTTACATTTTGAAACGCTCGTCACCACGGTCACCGTCGTCGCGATAAAATCTCCAGCCCGGAAACTCCCCAAGATTTTGGCCG
Organism: Dinoponera quadriceps; assembly: GCF_001313825.1. Taxonomy (NCBI): domain Eukaryota; kingdom Metazoa; phylum Arthropoda; class Insecta; order Hymenoptera; family Formicidae; genus Dinoponera; species Dinoponera quadriceps. The sequence goes on along the minus strand of NW_014554899.1, from coordinate 1,493,452 downwards.
CACTCCAAGCTTTTACGTTCCGGTTGTTTCGATCTTCGTACACGAGAGCGGCGGCGGAGAGTTACGAGGACGCGAGGCGTGGCCGTTGTAACGCACGCCGCAGTCGCGACGTTGTTCGCGAAGAGCGGCTCGCCGACGCGACGACATCGATGTCGCGAAAAATCGTCGTTTCGTGTATCGGACTAACCGCCTGGAAACAGTTAATAGCGTGACAATTGGAATTACAAAAGGAAATTGTAACGAATATTGACCGTCTCCTCAACTCTTTCGCTCTTCTGTTATTTTACTTTCATTTATAATTTAGAAATATATAAGATTAGACAATAACTATATAATCTAAGATATGTAATGTTTACGATAATACAATTGTTTATTGCCTCACACAGTGTCCAATTAATTATAAAAAGCGCGATCGTTCACTGGAACGTGATTACGGGACGGGCGCTCTCGTCTGAGAAATATCACGTCGAACTCCTGCGAGACCGCGACCGATCCCGAAAATTCAAGAACGGAAAACCGCGCGAGGTAACTCGCGCCCGCGCCGGGAGAATCCTTTCTATTCTCTCGTATCGGTGAACATCGGGCCGAAGCTCCGACCGACGGAAACGCGAGACGCCGTGAATGATGGAAGACTCGCGGCAAGGTGTTTCGCGCCGCGCCGAATGAATAATTTATGCTTCGGCGGCGGTATCGCGCGCTCGCGCGAAACCAGGGAGAGAGCGTTAAGTAGCAGGTGTTGCGGTCTGAATTCGTTGTTTACCGCACCGCGCCTCCTCTGTTCTCTCCACGACGCCGTGTCGTTTTCTTCGCTGTTCTACATGCAACGTCTACCTGCACGATCGATCAGCGTTAAAACGGTACAGCGCGCTCGCTTTCTTCTCAGGGTCACCTGGCGTACGCGAGCAGTACAAAGCCGCGTGCAAGTGGTTCCCGTTAGTTACGATCTCGACGAGTCGCGCGTTGGTCAGATATTAAATATTGAAAACGTAATAAAGCGAGAGGGAGAAAGAGAGAGAGAGAGAGAGAGAGAGAGAGAAAAGGGGAGAAAGACACGGAAACACGGCGCGTAACGAAACCGCGGCAGCCACTTTATCGCCCTCGTAAAATCCATAGTTTCGTCGCGTACACACCGTGCCGGAGTGTAAGGCGAGAAATATTTTAATTGTCCTCGCCACATCGCCGCCGAAAGCGCGCCAAGTTTCGCGTCGTTAGCGCGAACTTTGACGACTCGGCGATTCGCGCGAGTTGAAATCACATGTCGTTTCAAGCAGTCCGCTCCAACTTCGGGCGTTTCGTAGAAAAATCCTGACGTTTTCACGTTTCCGTGAAGAGAAAGAAAGAAAGAGAGAGAGAGAGAGAGAGCGTAATTTATTGAGCTGAGGAAAAGAGACCCTTCAAGCGCTAAAAATAAAATATATTAAGAAATGATAAAACGACATTACAATAGAAACAAAGACGGATATCGAAGCACAAATCAAAAATAGCGATCGAAAAGTATTAGCGTACACAAATAGCGGCGACAGGGTGAAAATTTACATGACGATGCGAGCCAGTGTAACAAGGAAATATGAAATTAATTTTATACGGGTTAAAGAGGAATTTTTTTCCCTTTCCGATCTGAGGTCAAGATATGAAAGGCTTCGAAACTGTGCTATAAGATACTTCACGTTCCGGTAAGAAATTATAACAAGCGGTTTTGAATTCCTCTAAAATACGAGCTGTAGAAGAGAGAGTTAGAAGAAGAAGGGCACAGATCGGCGAGAATAATAATGACGCGATATCGTTCATTCGCTAAAACTCGAAATAATCATCCAAACCGCACATAATCCCAGCTTAATCGCGCGATTACACCTAGACGTTCAACGCACAAGCACAAATACATAGACGCAAACGCGCGTGTGCGCGCGCAGAATCTATCCCAGCCGGCTTTTGGCGCATGCCGCGCGACGGCCGAATGATTTATACTGTTTACCGAAGTACGATTTCTCCAGGATATTCAATTACAGGACTGATTCGCGACCGTACGAAAGAATCGCACGCGCCGCCACGCAAACCAAAGCGGAATTGTATTTTTAACGATTTTCCCGTTGCGCGATCGCGGTGATATATTTTCCGCGCGGAAAGCGCGCGAATCGATCTCGCGCGGATTTCTCGGGGAAATGAAAACGTCAGGTGATTTATTCTGTTTACCGAGAGAGAGAGTATGATAATCGCGCAAACAAACGTCCGTGTTATCGTCGCGCGATAGGTAGATAGGCAGGCAGGTATATAGCCTAGGTAGGCGCACGGCAACGTATCCGTCTCTCGCTTTCGCGACTCCGCAATTAATAAAATGCGCTCCTCCCGACATAAAACTAATATTATTGGTGATTTTTATTATTGCGCCGTTGAACGGGATTGCGCGCGGCGGAATTTAACGGGCACCACCGAGAGGAAATGGGCTCTCACGCGGCGAAGAACGACGACACTTCGCGATGACAGCCGCGCGCGCGTGCGACGTACAGCCGGTAAATCGAATCGATCCCGGCCGGATTCCGGGCGAGATAGAGGCGGACGAATGATTTAGTTTGTTCAACGGCGTGGACACGGGACGCGCAACGGAATGTCAAACACCTCGTGAGAAATCGAGGCGACGGAAGTGGAACAATGAATTTACCGCCGCGACGCATTTCCATGCCGGATTTCGTGCGCGCGCCCGCACGTCCAGCCGCGCACGACCTTCCTCGTCACGGCAAGTCGGATGACGAGTGACCCTTTCGAGTTACCATCCGCAATGCGCGAGTCCGCGTGTCCGAAGGGCAAAACCCGAAATCGAAACATAGCGTCGGTGCGTGTGTGCACTGAAAAATAAAGCGCCGCCGTTCAAGTTTACATGACCTGCTAAAGTGATTACTCCAATACTCCGCAACGAATGTTTACTAAAAGTAGAGATGTAGATGACTAATACGATGTTTCCTTCGTATAAGTAGATATTTAATTGTATGTGTTGAAACGTTCGCGATGAATATTAAGCCACACTGAGGTGGCAAATGTAGGCGAATGTGATAATAACAAATGTGATATAATATAACATAGTGTAACAAATAATATAACACACGTGATCAATGTAATTTCTAACGTTCGCCTACATTTGCCACACAGGATGGAGCCGGCTTTATGGTGGAAAATACCAGTGCCCGGATACACATGTACGTCAACCTGAACATTCTTATTGTTTTGGTCATACCAATATTTAAACTTTCAACACAGATTACGTGTATATGTTCAATATCTACATATACATTCTATATTAAATGTTGAAATGTTCGCATTTAAAGACCAAATCAATAAGAATGTCCAGGTTTTAGATACATGTCCAGATATTTGTACTTTCATCTTAAATTCATTATACTGAAAATATAAGAGTTTACTTTTAGAAGATATTTACTGCACGAAAAAATTTTAATTTAGAACCAGTGTTAAAATTTTAATTTAGAACAAGTTTCTTCAACGGAAAAGAAGTATTACGTCGTTCTAATAAATACTCTCTTAAATTTAGAACCATTTTGCACTTACATTCAGAATTTATTTACAAATTAAGATATTACTGCATACAAATATTTACCGCGAGCTATTAAAATACATTAATTAATACATTAAATTGACAAAAACATTATTTGATTTAAATGACTGGAAAAAATAATTACATTTACTCGATTCTATCACTTGTTTTTTTTTATATATATATATTTATATTTCGCGCGGTGTCATCGTTGTTCCAGTCATTCACCGATGTATTTATCGGACGGTTTCTCGGGATAAATTTTCTCTCGACGGAAATCGCGTACGTCAACTCTTGATCCCGCGTGATAAATATATCGGCCCCAAACACGCGTGACGAAAACGTAGCAGCGTATTATACGTGATAAGTATTGATGTCTTTCCCTTTTTTCTAACGATTGTTCTTTCACTTTTTGCAGGTAAGCACATGAGACACACCGCCGTCGAAGATGATTAATTACCCGATCGTCCCTAATGTAAGTAGCGATCCCTAGTCGACACGCTCCGGCCGCCCGCAGCGAGCTTTTTACGCGCGGCGCGCAAAGATATTTTTTTAGGACGGGAGAAGCGAGATACACGCAGCCTCGTTCGCAGCAGTGTTTTAGGATGAGGCCATCATCTTCGGCCGTGATTTATGATATCTTCGCTCGTTTCCCTCGGCTCGGCCCCCGCTATTGTTACGTCTCGGCAGTATTTTTTGGTTGACACCCTAAGTGGTGTTCGCCGCGCATAATGCACGTCAGACTCTCGTAAGGAGTCCGACACGGCGGGGACGCGAGGAGAAGAGCTCGATCATGATGTCGGACGCGCCTCGATCGAGAGACGCGGGCGGGCCGTGCGAAAAAAGCAAGAAAAATGAAACACCGTCGGGACGGACAACATTATCTCTCGCATGCGCGCGCGCACATTCCCGAGGCACGCGCGATTCGCTAAAATCCGAGTTACCGCGGGGTCATTGATAAAAAACGGCATATTGTGCCGCGAAAAACGGTATGATAACAACGGTGACCGCACAGCTCGCAGTGAAATTCATGAAATTTTCGCAATCTCGCGAGCATCTACGCGCAGTAAATCGGACGCTTTTTTCCGAGCAAGGGAAGAGGCGGGCTGGGCGAGGAGCAAACACCGGTAAATTCAATTGTATTTCGGGCATTAATGCAATCGCGATAGTTGGACTGAGAGAACGTGCGACGCGTGTGCGTGTCCACGAGATTTCGCAGTATCGGTTCGGGGAAAGGGGGGAGGGCAAAATCGACGCGACATCTCCATAATTCAGCGGAATTTCTGAATACACCGGCGCTCGCGTTACGTTTAAACTCGATCTCTTCTGTAACACGGATCTGCATACTTCCTCCGCCTCTCTCTCTCTCTCTCTCTTTCTTTCTTTCTCTGCCTTTATTTATTCTCGGGCGAGGTCTCGGTCGAGGAGGAAACCTCGTCGTGATATTCATCGACGCGCCGAGATACCGATGTCGCCATCGAGGTGCAGATTATATCGCGTTATCGTTCTTTCCTCCTCCCTCCTCGATATATAAATTTCGCTGCGGAGGCGCGCGTCTATCAAAATGCAAATTGCAAACGGCGGCACCGCGCCACGGAGGATCGTTTTTCCGACTTTTCTCCTTGCAAATTACCGTTCGATTCCCCGGCGGACTCACGCGCGTCACTGACGATCGGTCACGATCGCGTTGACACAGCGCGCAATGACTTTTTCTCCCCCTTTTAGAAAAGCCATTCGTATCGGCGTACGGTTTTACGGCTCTATGGTTCTATCATCTGAATTCCGCCAGCAGCGATCTGTTCCACCCATTCTCTCCTCCCTCCTCCTTCTCCTCCTTTTTCTCGCTCTATCTGCTGCGCCTCTCCGTCTCCCTCTCTCGCCCCTCTCTTCCTCTCGCTCGCTCTCCCTCATCCCTCTTCGCTCGCCCTGTCGCACGAGACACTACGTAACTATTGTCCCATGAAATTGGACGTCATTCATGTACCGGATGTCCATGACTCTTTCACGGGGGCACACCGCATCGAACGCTATAACGACCGAGCGCGCGCACCGGCTACACGAACGCTCCCTCCCCGAAAGACCTAATTTCTGATATTCCGAACATAAGCGCGTAATCCGATCGTGCGCGCGTTGTTACGCGCGAAATCGCGAGACCGCGACAGCCACGTCGCAATTCAGGAGCGACGGAAAATCCAACAGCGCGAGCGAGAATCCCCTCCTCCCACTTCCACTCCGTTCTACGAACGCGTTTCCAATGCCGCGCAAACACGCGTTATCGCGAGCACTTTCGTCTATTTGTCGCAACAATCGTTTCGCCATTTCACCTCGATATATCGCTCATCCTCGGAAAAATTATACTTCACCGAGAGAGGCAGCGAAATCCCCGGATTTTTCTGCGGAACACGAGGAAAACACTAGAGATATCACTTGGCTAAATACGCTTGCCGCAACAAAATACTGACGTTATTTTTCGCTCACGCATGCAAAAGAGTTGTAGAAACCATATCTGTAGTATTGTAAAAATAATCTACATAATTGCCCCCACTTTAATGAGGATAGTCATAATAAGGATGTTATACACAACTGACGATATCGATAATATATTTGCGGGGAATTTGAAAATGCATTTGCATTGTATATTAATAAAATATACTTTAGAGCAGTACCGGAAAGAAAATGCACTTTTCAGCCGATTGTCGTTGTTGACACAATGAATCGCTTGAAATGAGCACGCGGATATTAATTATACAATAAAAAATTTTGTGTCAGAACGGCTCACTGAAATTTTTGTTTTACTTTAACAAGGTGAATACGTTAACACGTAATATGTTAACAAAATGAGCATGTTACTTTAACATATATTTATATATTTTTTAACATATCTCCCATGTTAAAGTAACACGAAAATTTCAATGGATTTCAATTTTTAACACAAAATCTTTTACAGTGTGCGATTGTTTGGTGGTTCATTGTTAAAATGATGAACAGTAAGATTATTGCTATGGAAATCGGACAAAAAATTAAATTCCTCCGATGAATTTCCACGACAAATGAAATTTACTTTGCCGCGTTCTGTGTGCCAAAGTCATCAGTATTATATCGCATAAACAAACCCTACCGGATCTCTCAACCATAGTATTTATTCTGCAAATAACAGAGAGAGGGAGCAATATTTTCTTAATTGAAGCAATTATACATGAGGACACTAATCGAATGTTACGTGTTATAAGAATTATGGCCGCAAGCACTATATAGATGAACGTGTGTCAACGGCAATTTTAAATATCTACTTTTATAACATGAAATCATATTAATTTCTTTTCTGACCACCAGGAAACTGTGGTTGATCCCAAGCAGTTTTCTCCACGAATACATATTTTTCGCACAAGTTCCGCCGAATTCCGTCTTCTCTCCTTTTTTTTTTCACACTTCGTTTCCGCGGCCACCTCGACTTTAGGGTTAACGGCCGAGATTAAAATCGCAACCGCGCGCAAGCTGTCGCGCAAGCCGGGACAACGGCGCGATACGGACGCAATACATGCACGTATATATATATATATATAGATATATATCTACAAGGCTGTACTGTGTGTGTATATATATACACACATATATATATATATACACACACAGTACAGCCTCGTAGATATTTGCGACATCGTTGCTCCTCCTCGTTGCAAGGTGCACGCAGCACGGCTCGTTCATCACGACGATCTAATAACCCTCCACCCTGACGACGGCGCGGAAACGTGCCACCTAGCGCCGGCTAGATGGACGGCTCGCTTTGTCGTAGAAATTACGGGATTCCAAGCACCGACGAGTTTCCCCTCCCTCTGTCCGCCCGCCCCCCTCCTCCTCCGTCATCTCTCGCTGCAACCCCTGCCCGTCCCGCCGTGTTACCCCTTTTCCTCCGATATCCGCCATCCCGGGCTACTTGCCGGTGGCTCTCTTCGACGTTCGCCGCGTTCCTTTTGTGCGCCTCCTTTTGTCTACGATCGAAATGACCCCGTCCGCGTCCACTTTTCAAGAACGTCGTATACAGAAAGCGAGAGAGAAATAGATAGATAGATAGATTGGGAGAGGGAGAGAGAGAGAGAGAGCCGCGCTTGTTCTATTCAGGCCGCGAAACGATGCACAGCCCGGCGAGCTGTTATACGGTTCTCTGTAATACGGGACTCTTGCCTGGCATGAGTGTTTACTTCCGCGAGGAGACGGGATCTCGTACGAGCGATTGTACAGGACGGCCGGAGTAAGACGGCAAAAGTCCACGGCCTCTTCACGGCTCTACGATGCTTGCTTCGGACAATCTTAAAACCGTAGGAAACGATCGCGACTCGAAGGGAAATCGGATATTCGCGCGGTGAAAGAAAGAGGCGGCCACGGAGAAGCGAGCATCCGGCTGCTCCTCAGTCCTCTCGGTATCGTCGCGTCGAATCGCGACGCAGGAGCTCGGCCGTCGCGCGTTCGGCGGGATAAAAAATTCTGCAGTCTCGTGCGGCTTTCATGTGAAACATCCGAAGCCGGCTCGTGATAGCAGCGATCTCGTAAGCCTCTTATCACGAAACGTCGCAAATATATTTCCCAGACGAGACGCGAAGCACCGAAGGCGATCGCGCAGGAGCATCGCAGCGCGCGCGCTCGAGACAAAACCTCTCTTGCATCCCTGACTTCTCTTTCGTCCGCGTCTCCGCGAGATTTCATCGTGTACGTCGGCGTCATATATGCTATATCATTTCTCAGATCGAGATTTATATATATACCTTTTCATATACGTATACTCTTTATATATACATATATTTAGTAAACAAATTTGTGTCCGAGAAACGCTTCACTGCAATTCGGTGTTACTTTAACATGGGAAATGTGTTAAGAAGCACATAAATATAATGTTAAATTAATATATTCACCTTGTCAACGTATGTTAACAAGGCTAAATTAATACATTCATCTCGTCAATATATGTTGAGCGCAGCCGAGAGATGCGCGTCGCGACCCTACGAGGGTGAGAGAAGCCGACCATCTCGATGGATATTATCCCGAAGTTAGTCATTGACTTCGCTTCAACGTGCTGACTGCGCTCGCAATCGGATCCATGCCGCATTGCGGGGTGCATCGCCGCATCTCCGGGTTACCACCCTCTCGCTCACCACCCCCTTGCCCCTCGCTATCTCCGCCGCATCACTCCCTTCGGCCTTTTCTACTCGCATCTTCCCTTTGGGCGTCCGCCCTCTTCGCTACGCGTGCCCTCTTCTAAGACTAGACTACCGAGCATTCCGCGACGGTCCTTTCAGGCCGCGCTCCTCACTCGTATTTTGCCCCGTAATTACCAAGGAGAAGAAATCGTCGGTGGAAGGTATGTCGTCAAAAGACCAAATCCCGGATGAAAGGCGGGGACCGGCGTCTGCCGGGGAAATTTTCTGATTTCCGCGGGAGCGAGTGACTCCACGGCTCTCCAAAACGGCTCGCACAGTATTTTCGCGACGGTTTAATTTAAAATCAACAGGGTGGCTCGCGGAGAGCAATATTTTTCGCGTTATATCGCTCCCACGCTTCATCTCATTCCCGTTCCTGCGGCGCGGCCGCCTCGCCACCTTGCGCTACTTCCGTGGACTCGGTCACGCGGCGTGCTCGACCTTCGCCTTTGTCTAATTAATTGCGCGCAAAACGTAGCCGTGACACGCGCTTGCGCGACGGGTGGAAAAAATGCTCTGTAGTGGATTAAAGTAACACACAATTTCAGTGGAGCGTTTTTAATATGAAATTTTTTACTGCGTATACTTTTGAGGCTGAATTTCGATCTGCGAAATGGTAAGACATATATGACGCTGTATGTACGCATGACATACGGTTGAAGATGCTCAAGTAACTCTGGTTATAATGGCAAAATTACGTGGAGAAAGTATTGCAATAAAAATTAACACATTTTATAATGTTGGATCATTACGACTGGAATTATGACCGGAATTGTGACTTGGAATGTGTGTTGTATATAATAAAATGCATCATTCAAGATTACAATAGATATCATAATCTCAGCCGTAACCCTCCGGTATGGTCCAGCGTTACAAAATTTTGTGGTAATTTTTACCACACTACTTCATTTTCACTACTTTCCCCGTGTACAAACGAAAGACTGAAAATTTCCGCGCAGCGGATTTCACATCAGACCCGTTCCGTTTTCCTCGCGTTTCGCACTTAAGGTCGCGTTCGCGCGATTCGCCGCTTCCCTGGCACTTTAATCGACTTCTCGATATTCTTACGCTCCTCATTTTCATTAATATCCCGATGGTCAGGTGGCAAAGCGATTCACGCTTTACGTGCCGCTCCTCGGATCCGGACGATTAAAGCGCTAACTAACTAACTAACCAACATTCGCTCGTAATTCTAGACGCGTCCCTTCCGCCGTCGTCCGTTACAACGAACGTAACGACATTAATTGAAAGAGGAACTCGCAAGAACTCGATAACTCGCCGACTGGAAACCAATGCGGCTCGATAATAAGTGGCGGGAATTGGTTTCTCGATTTCCTCGTAATTACGTTGTGAATCACAAGAGCGCGATTCGGCCGGCGTGCAGGAACGAAGTTGGAATCCGGTTATTTAAATTATGAATTCACACAGAGGCAGAGGGATTCAAAAGTTCCGCTTGCGAGACAGAACGGGAGAAATAGAGTGAGAAAGAGAGAGAGAGAGAGGGGGGAGGAGAGCGGAAACGGTTTCGTCGGCACCTCGCTCGTGATTTACGTTCGATGAGAAGTAACCATTTGTAAAGCCCACGCCTCTCAGCAAACACGGTAAGACGTAAACGAGAAACTTACAACCGTGAACTTTCGCGCACAGCGAAGAAGCATCGATGTGTTTACCGCGGCGGAACGTCGGAGGAACTTTTCATAAACATGATGTTGTTTATCGGGAAATTCAAACGTTTTCGCAGGCCCGCTTCTTCCCGAGCACGAGACGCGACTTCATTCTTTGACTTCGACATTAAAAGAGCCGTATGCGTCAAAAGGCGAAGATCCCGCGCGGAAGCTACTTTTCCGGATAGTACTTTATTTCGAGAAAAGAAAAAGAAATAGGGGGGACTACTTTCGTTTCACGTCGTAAATGTTACCGCGTAAATAGCACTTGCAGCCCCTTACAATCGCATTAATCTTGGCGCGTGAAAGTTTTTCCCGGCGAAAATATAATTTTCCGAGAATACAGTATCCGCGCACAGTGTCTGTTTCGCGTCTCCCACGTGAAAGGGGTGGAATCGATGCTGTAATTAAAAGAAAAACAAGGAGAAACAAGGAAAAACACGCCGGTTGAAAGATCTCTAATCGCGATGTAGTAAATTATACGATTCGATCGCGCGACATCGAATACGCGTTCCTTCTTTTTCTCTCCTTCTATCTCCCTCTCTCTCTCTCTCTCTCTCTCTCTCTCTCTCTCGACGGTCGGGCTATTTTTGCGGTGGATCGTCGTTTCTAGAAAGTTTCGCCAAATAGGACGAGCGCCGGTAACAATACGGGTGCACTCCGGATGAAGCTGCAAATATTTTAAACGGCTTTTTTTGCCAGCGCTATTCACAGGAAGGACGAGCGCGCTTGTTTTCTCCTCTCACCGACCGCGAAATTTATGTCGCCACGTCGAAAAAGCGGAGCGATGACAAATCATTCTGCCTCGTCTCTCTCTCTCTCTCTCTGTCTCGCACGCGCGCGCGCGCACGCGAGCGCGCGGATCCTTCCGGATCGCGCTACGTGTATCGCCCTACAAATCACTGTCCATTTTTTCCGACATTTATCGACACGCGCCTATCTGGATATGTTGTGTCCGGGGCTTATTGAATACCTCCGATTTCATTATACGAAGGAGCGACGTTCCGATCTGCGAATCGAAGGTCAACCTGATCAGCCTACGAAAATAATACCCGCAACACCGTGCGTCTCTACATTACGTTGACGTATTACACGTGAAAAATATTTGATATCTGTGTTAAAATTGGTTCTTGTTTAAATTTTTATATCAAATTTTTAACATATCCGTGTGTTAATTTATCATATTGCGTTATCTCAACATTTTGTATTATGTCGATTTTCAATATGTGTATTTTAAGAACATTCCCATACGGAAATAAACTACAAGAATACGAAACAATTACTGGCGTATTATTGAAGAATACTATTGAAGAACAACAATATACCAATAATTTTTTCGTATTCTTGTAGTTTATTTCCGCAGGGGAACGCCCTTCAGATATTTATCCGTTAGATACATTTACCCCAAGATGGAAAATAACCACGGCTCTAAGTGTTAAAACACGGCTCTAAGTGTTAAAACAACGCATTTTATACTTCAGTGTCGATTAATTTTGTGTTAATTCTCGGCATAATATTCGCGTTTTCAACTTTTCAACGTATTTATCTTACGTTAAGTTAACACAAAAATTTTAGTGGACATGTTCGGGACATGTGAAATGCGTTAAATTGAACACGAAATCTTTTGCTCTGCAAGATTCGACGGGGGTGAAGAAAGCAAAAAAAAATACAACACGCCGGAGTTTCGCGCGGAGAAGGAGTGGATTATGTCGTTGGCGCGTCGTTTCGACTGTGGCGATCTCGAAAACCCCGCTGGAAAGCCCCCGGTCGTGTCGCTCGCTCGCGATCCGCGCTTCCATTGTTAAACGCGACGTTCCCCAATCCTATCCGGAGCCAGTTACCGCGTCGCGATCGTCACCCAGTATACCCTGCAGTCGTTGCGTCCGGGTGCAGCGGTACCAGCCGGCGCGGAGCTGGTGAGTATTGAGCGTGGGATCGGAGGGTGGCTGGCCGAAGGGGTTGGCGGTGGCGCGAGGGTGGGGTGCCACGCTGTCCTGGCACGCCACCCCTCGCCCTACGTCTCCCGTCCATCCCACCCTTGCCTCGCGCGCGCACTGTCCTGCAACCCTTTCCCTCTGTTCCACCCTTCACGCCCCCTTCACCTCGCCTCTCGCCTGGCCTCACCCCGCCGCCCGTCGGGGATTCGCATTTATATCGCGAGACTAAGCTAAACCGAACCCTGACCATTCCCGTTTTACACGACGACGCTCGGTCGAAGAGGCACGACAGATATCCCCGGCGAAGTTTCGAAATTCCGCGCTGCTACGGCGACGTGCCAGCAGTAGTGACTCGTCATCTTGACCCTTTGAAACTCGAGACCCCGTTTCCCTTCTGGAAATACTCGGCCCGCTTTAGAGTTACTCGACGACTTCAGACGACTTTAGAATAATTGTGAGTCTTTCGTCGGGATTTTTTTTCATTATTTTCTTCTTATTGAGTCACTAGCATCTGACCGACTCTTGCTTATTTCTTTGATAGGAGAGGCTAATTATCTCTGCTATTTTCTAACGGGTTACAGAATCGAGCGCAAACAGGGGTTTCATGACCATTGGCATGTTTGGAATCTCTACTTGCTCTGTAATCTGTTGATAAGTAGCAGAAATAATCGATCAGCCAACTTACCCCTTTAATCAAATCATCCCGATCTCCTCTTACACGTAGACTCAACTTCATTGCGAGAGCGACTCGGGTCTATACTCCTGCTTGGAAGTGTCGCACGATGTGTCGTTCCTCGCGATTCGCGTCCCGTCGAGAGGCGTCCCGACGAGTCCCTCGAAAAAATATTTAGCGACGAACGAGTCGGCGCGAAGGGGGCGCACAGAAGGTGCTCGAAGAAAGGAGCAGGTTCCTATTTACGCGAACGTATTCGCATCCGCGCTAGATGGACGACGGATATCGCCGGAGAAACATAGAGGGGAAAACGGGAAGGAACGAAGAAAGCTGCTACCGCGTAGCCGCCTGCTACCTGGATCTGCGAAGTCGGGCAGAGGAGGAGGGGGGAGCGAGTCTAAGGGCGCGCGAAGTAAAGTTGCCTCTCGGCCGGGTCCGTAAATCAACCGAAATGCTTGGGAATTGAGTTGTGGCACCCGCGGGGCCAACAGTGCCTTACCACAAACTACGCCTGCAGGGCCGGGACGCGCGGTACTTCTAGTTATACATACGTGTCGCTGAAGAACCGCGGGGTCGCCCGGGAGCCCGGCTACTGTCCGCCTGAACGCTCGAATCCCGACCGCCGCCGCACCGCCCCGCCGAACAATTTTCCACTTTTGCGCGCGGAAATGCTCTTGGAAATAGCGACGAATACACGGTCGGGCGATACGATCGTTCTCGCAGCGTCGGCCGCTACGAGTCGCACGATTCGGACGAGACGAGATTGAATTTAAATTTCCTAATGACCCGCGGATCTACTCTCTTCTCCGCGCGCACGATAGAGAGAGAGAGAAAGGGAGAGAACTTTTGCCGCAGTCGACGCGAATTTTTCGTCTGCGCAGTTTGACGGTTAACGAGATGATTTCTTTTTCAACTTTTACTTTTCCGCTCACCTTCAGCCCGTTTGTTTTTTTTTTTCATTTTTTCCTCTCTCCCTCTCTTTCTCTCTCGTCATACACACATTACGCGTTGCTTATCTCTTCGCGCTCGCGTCGCGATTAAGCTCCTCTCTCGCATTCGATTTATTCGCGAAACCGCTCGCGATGTCGCTTTGTCCTCTCAATTTCGCCGAAATAGATTTCGCCCGGGCGATGAATATCGCGCAGCGTTATTGGTGTTTTACCGATTGCGAACGGCGGGGAGGATGTATCGTTTATCAGCCGAAATTTCTGCATCATCCTCGCAGCGCGAAGGCCATTACGAAACTTGACCGGAATTATACGCTCGCGATTCGCGGATTAACGTTCCTGTGGGGAACTTTTCCCATTTTCCCAGCGTGACCCACATCCCCGGCCCAGGCTCGTCGTTCCGCGCACTTTTTCCGTTCGATTCTTCGGGTAACACCCGCGAATATACTCGAGTTCCCTCGTAAACCCACCCGGCCGTCTCGCGGAGGAATATATCCCCGGCCGCGATATTTCAAAAGCGATTCTTCCCCCGCCGGCCTCTATAAATAGAAAAAACGCAACGACGTAACGGGCGAGTTACGGGTGAAAATTAATTTCGCCGCTGTGGTCGCAACACCCCGCCTCCTCCGTCCCGTCGGCCCGCTCCGGCCGGTGCATAATTGGAAAGGGAAAAAGAAAACTATCACGAGGCGAGGACGCAGCGGACCATCGTCATCGGTCGTTGCAGAAATTAATTTCGCCAGCGCGCGACGGTAATTTATCGCCGTTGAGACGCCGATTATCGCGGACGCGTTTCACAGTGGAGGATCCGCAAATTAGTCGGCCGCAGAAGTAAAAGGGGAAACACAGAGCGGCGATCGAACACCGGCGGTTCGCGCGTTTAGAATTGGCCGGCGCATGACGGCCCGCACACAATACGCGCGTGTCACCCTATTTATATGCGCGCGATCGCGCCCAAAATGCACGTTTCGCGGCCGAGGCGCGAACACGTATGTACATACGTATAGCGTATTAGCATTGCCGCCATACATAGGACGAAACGCTTCGGACGCGAGCTTGCGCGCCCGTGTGCTCGGCGCGTATAATTAAAGTATAAATATTTTACGGGCGATCTAACGGGAATAATCTACGCGCTCGCGAGAGAACGCACGGTGGTGTAATAAAATTTCTGATAGCGCACGCCTCGGTGTGCGTGTGTGCAATAATAATTCCCGATAAGCGTTATCGTCCGTGTTGGCGCGTATAATTCGAAATTAGCGGCGCTTTAAGGGATTGAATTTACTATTTTATAACATTCGCCCCTCTCGTTAAATCTCGCGGAACGCGCCACGATTCCCTTTGTCGATAATCAGATCCGCGTACTTTATCGACCACCGACGCGGGATTAATGGGCGCAAATATTGGCAACGTGACGGCTCAATCTGTCAGATAATTCAGTTATTGTTCCCTCCCTGCCAGCCCGCGAGCGACGCGGTAATTTTTATTTTGCCGAACCAAGCGAGACCCGCTCTTTCCCTCTCTCGCTCTCTCCGTTCGCCCAATTACGCGATTACGTAAAAGGGACTTTTAGTCGGTTATCAAATATTATTAACCGTCCGCTACAGGTGCGGTTTTACGCGCCCGCGCTATTACGGCACGTGCGCGCTCGCCGCGCTCGTGTCAGGGTCACAAAAGAGACATACAGTTCGCGCGAGTACATACTACCTTACGGGTGCACGTAAACGCGCACACACACACATACACAGCCGCCGGATATATCGAACCCTTATGCATAATGTATTAAGGGATGACGGGAAATATGGATATATTACTCGCCAGAGGCCAATGTTATTCTCCCTCGCGTCTCACTGGCTAATGTTGATAAGGAAGCAACGAAGCCGCAAACGCCCGCAACCAAGACGACCGACGTTCATTAAGGAGTAACTTACGATCGTTGTCATTCTTCGGGAACGTCTTGAGGTCGCCGTCGCGGCCATCCGACGAGAGCGGTCGCGCGTCTCGAAAAAATCGCTCCCACGTAAATCGGCCCGGATTTCGCAGCGGAATAAGCGGAATTCGATCGACCGAGCGACCCGATCAAGAGGGAATCGCGGGGCTGCGTACGAAATATCTCGCGAATTTACGCATTGGCGATCTCATGTTCTGGTCAACACGCGAATGGAGATCGCGATTCCCGCCGGCGGCTCGCGGAAATAACGCGGAAATTTCCGCTGGACGTGACCTCTCGCGCCGCGCAAATCCCGCAAGAAATATTAAAACCGGGCGGTTAAAACCGATATCGAGAGCATAACGCGTGTTTCCCGCGCGACTCGGGCTGTTTCGAATGATAAAAAAGCAACAGCCGAGCTCCGTTGCGTCGCGCTCGTACGTGCGCTTTTTTCCAGGCGACACAAATCGTCGGACGAATCCCCGAAGCTTGACTCGCCAAGTCGATTCCCGTTCGTTTTCGGTCAACGTTGGCTGACCCAATTACACTCCGGGCTAACCCCCTCTCTCCCTCTCTCTCTCTCGCCGTTTGGTTACCGTTCGCGCGAGTTTGATCCTGTTGAGAAATGAATTTCGCCCTCCCGGCGGATGTACGGCTCTCGCAGCCATTAGAAGGAAGCACGCAAAAGTGCGGGAGGACGGCCTCGTCCGCTCTCTGATCTCCCAGCGGAGACCTTGCTTTTCGAGCTGGCCACAATTCATCGTTACCGCCTAACGTGCGCGAGTTCGTCTCCACGGGTTACGAGTCAGTTTATTCAGCACCTGTGCGCGCGGCCGCGCGTTTGCCGAGGATGATCGGAAAACACTTCCTTTCGGAAAATCAACCGCTCGCTCGCGTCGAAAGTATTCTCCCGATGGCCGCAGAGGTAAACGCGACGAATTTCGCCCAAATTGATCGACACCTTGCGAGGGATTGCGCTCTCGCCTGTTCCATAACATTCGTCGGTGATAGTGAACGTTTTCTCTCTTCGTGAAAAATGTTTCGCGAAGAAAAATCAGCTGCAAGTTATATATATAGAGAGAGAGAGAGAGAGAGAGAAAGGGGAGGAGAGGAGAAAGGTAACACGCGTTCCCTGCATGAAATAAACAAAATCCTCACGCACCCGGTGAACTCGATTCGGAGCGCGCGGGAGGTTTTTGCAAGATATATATCGGCCGATGCGGGTGCACTTTTGTACGTTTTTCTATGTTTATCTTTACTCGTTAAAGGTATTTTTTTTTCGTCGATTTTCGGTCAAATATTAGTCTTGGAGAGAGAATGGGGAAATGTTTTTCTATCGTTCCCCGATGTCCGTGCGATCGCGGTTC
This sequence comes from Dinoponera quadriceps, assembly GCF_001313825.1. Classification (NCBI taxonomy): domain Eukaryota; kingdom Metazoa; phylum Arthropoda; class Insecta; order Hymenoptera; family Formicidae; genus Dinoponera; species Dinoponera quadriceps. The sequence continues at coordinate 1,476,204 of NW_014554899.1, read as the reverse complement.
CAGCCCGGACGGTAGTAGGAGGGAGCGAGTTTCTACGGCGATTGTTATTATAGAGCACGCATTGGCCGCGTCCATTTTGCGCGTTATCGCAGCAAGCACGATTCAACGAGCAGGCCTTACTACATCACCGTGAGTACGAAATTTGTAAGAATGGAAGAACGCGAGGGTGTACGCCGCCGATTGTTTGAACCGAACGATAGGATGGTAGAAAAAAGGAAGGGAGGGAGAGAGAGAGAGAGAGAGAGAAAATCATGACGTCGCAATCCGCAATACAGTCGAGTGTGTCCCAGTTACAGTGCGAGATACGTCGAAAAATGTGGGGAAACGGGCGTGAAATAATACGATGACGAATACACTGCCACGTATATCGGAATCTATCGTATATCGTAAATATATCGCGGTCGTCGTCATCGTTGTTGTCCTCGTCGGCCTCGTCGTCGTCGTCACGCGGGGGCTTAATAAATAGCGACGCGCAACCGCAAATTAATTAATCGAGCAAAAGCTGCAGGAATGATTCATCGGCGACATAGTCGGCCGAGCGTGGCCGATGTTTACACGCATCTAACTGTGTTGACGTCGCATCGTGTGTGCCGGCATGCAATTTGGACAGCTGATTCTGGATAACCCCATGACCGATCGCGTTGACTGACCCGAAAGGAAATTACGATTTTCACTGTTGACCATTCAACTAATCCCCGCCAGTAATTAGCCGGCTCTGTCGCTCCTGCCATAATCCGCGGCCGGTTGCTCGCGCGCAAATTGCAGAACGACATCCGTTACATAGCAAACACGATTCGATGCGCATGCGCGGAGATATAATATTTACGGCGTTACAAAACTGCGCACACAGGTGGAGGTGATCCGCGAGCCACCGAGAATTCGCGATCGCCTCGATCGCGCTTCGTCAAAAACCCGGAGCAATTTTGAGAAAGTCTTTGCGATATACGTACCGTCCAACATAGAACATTTCTTGGGATCTAATTGGAACCCAGTCGGATCTTTCAAAATAACCATGGATTCTAATTAGGAAATCTGCGCGAATTCTGGTTAGAAGTATAACGTTTAAAATGTACTAATTTTGAGGGTATTTTAAGGGTATTTTAAGGCTATTTTAAGGATAATGAGAAAATTGTAAACTGATTTATATTCCACTTAAAAGTAACACCGAAAGTTTGACAGTAATTCAAAGCCTGGATCAAAAGTTATTCCACTTTAAAGGAAGTTGTAAGTTGAAACGAGTTTAATGAGAATTCAATGAAACTTGTATACTACGTATACGTTGAAATATTATCTAATTTATTGCTCATACAATTAAAAAAAAGATTGACCATTCGTGAGCTGAAATATTTTCTCTTGTTTTAATTATGTAAATTCAAGTTAACATGTCTCATACCTACTTGCCTTACATATGTGTTGTATCTAATCAATTTAGATGACAGAGATAAACTTTTTATCTGAATTATTTGTCTAATTTGGCAAGAAAGTTTCTCCGCGGAACCCATCCAGATTAAGGCCAGTCACACTTCTTAAAACTTAGTAACAGGATTTAAATTTTCTCGCATATTGCTGCTTCTGTCAATTATACGTGCCACAGACAATTGTCTAACAGATATTGAAAACAGCGATACATGTTACCTGTGACATTTAGAATTCTAGTTGGACTAGCAGAACATTTTCCTGAATGTTCTATTTGGTCATCTCCAACGTTCTTCCATAGATTTTTCTGGTTTCCATTTCACACGATTTGCTACGATCGAATGAAATATACGAAACAATTTAAATGTTTATACTTTACAAACGCGAGCTATTAAGCATAAGTAACATTAAAAACATAACCTCGTTTAATAACCTCCTAATCTGATATTCGGTCGACTCCGGCGATAACAGTCGAATACGGCATGAAATACGTCACATCGCACAGCGAATCAGCATCGCGGAAAAGAGATTTCATGCCATGTTTGGGATAAGAATGAGATTCCCAATTGGTATCGTAATGGAATAACCTATTTTCGGGCGACTTTGGTTCTTATCAGGATTCTAATCGGAATCTATGCTGTACATGGCGAATATTTCTGGGATCTGGAAAAATATCTGTACAGAGCCGTCTCGCCGGTGCTTTCATTCTCGGCCGGACGTCGCACTTTTGTTCGTGATTTCGCGGCAAAAAAGAAAAGCGGGCACAAAGCGTGACCCCATACGGCTGCGTTACGGCCACTGCCGCCGTATTTTTCGAAACGCCAGCTAAATCCAGGCCAATCGAGATAATCCGTTGGAGCAAGAGGCCGGGAGCGCGCTCGCTTATCGATTTCTGATCCGATCAAATCGGAACGGATTTGGAAAACGGCTCTCGGGCGCGTGACAACACATTACTCATCCGGAATCGTGTTTGTCAGCCTGATTTCCGCGCGGGATCAGCCCCTCCCTCCCACCCGGCGGCCCTCGACGGTATAAACTCCGACGTATAATTGTCGCATTATCTGCTAATGCGAATCTACGACGCGGCTCGCGAAGTAGACGGCCGTGAATCGCGCGCGTACAAATGGCGGAAGCCCGCGGGCGACGGAGGGCGATAAAGACGCGAGGGGCGGCAGTGGCAGCGGGGTCGGTTATTAAAGGGGATCCGCATTGTCGGTCGCAGAGACCGTAAATCCTACCCCTCACGACGCGGAATTGCGGAGAGTAAGCCGCGGATCGGCCAGGCGACACCGGATAATCTATCGATCAAAGGAGCAACGGCTACGGTCGCGAAACAGTCGTCATTGCGGGTGATAACCGTCGATCCGATGGACCGGTTAGCACCGGGGATACCCGGTGACCCACAATCGTCGGCCGATCGAGGGTAATCCGTCGTAATTAGGATAAATAACGAGCGTGTACTCCTACTACTCCGAGTCGTAAATTGTTTTGCAAATTGCATTTATGCCGGGGGCCCGAGAGAGTCGATCGTTGGAACGGGTACAGATTGATCGCAGTATCGATATAGATTAATATTCATCGCTCGCAATTAGACTGTAATTGCTCCGCTTTGACGAGATATCATTGCTCGAGACCGGTCTTGATGATAGTCACGATGCGTGCGCAATTTCGTCCATTTCGTTTCGCGTAATTTTTCTGCGTTTTTCTCTTTTTTTCGCTTTTTTCATTTCGCCTTTTTTTTTATTTGCGACACACGACCCTCGCGCACCGATCGCTCGTCGAAGTGGCAAATGTGAATATTAAGCGGCGGCCGAACGTTATCTTCAATTTGCATTCCATCGGCCGAGAATTCCCGCCGATCCTTTTACTCGAAGCTTAGTCATTTTATGAAACGCATATGAAAGCAGTTCGGAAGAAAGTCGGAGATTTTCAACAAGTTCGCGACTTTTTAATATTTCTCGCATAATAAGCGCGGGCACCGTTTGCTCCTCGTTTTCGCTGAACTTTCAACAATCTAAACGCGAGCGCGCGGTGTATATTAACGAACGCGCGCGGACGGGGAGACGAAGTTAGGGCGAAGGGAATGTCAAATGGAACGCGCAAGCCGGCGAGAGGTCGCGATAAATGAATTTCTTTTATGAATCTCTTTCTTACCACGAAGTTTATCTTCCCCGATTCTCTCTCACTTTCTCTCTCTCTCTTTCTTCCTTCCTTCCGCTCGCTCTCCTCTTCTCTTCGCGAGCACGTAACTTCGCGTTAACTTTAACGTTGGAATTTACAACGCTACTTTTGTTCTTCCACGGAGTTACCGCGCCGTCTCTCCGTCAACTTTACAAGATAAGACGTCTGATCAAAGTGTCCGATAATACATTTCGACTTCGTGACCCCCCATCGCTTCCGAGATACGACGGATTGTTTCGCGTCTCGAAAATCACGTCTCCGAAGCACCCACACTTCGGCCGAATTGCTCGCGTTCTCCACGGGTGTCTGCGGTAATTGGAATCCGAGTTAGTTTCACTACCGCCGAAAAATATGATGGGCACAGCTATCTACCACCTTCATGATTCATAACCAATGAATGCTGTCCGATAAATCGAGTTGAGCTAGCTAGATTTAGGTTGACAGATAGAGTATATCTACGCTCTGGGCAGAATGCCAAATAAATTTACAATAATAATCCTACAATTTTGAGGTAATTGCCTTATACAGAATTCAAGGACTTACAGAGATGATACAAAACTCGGAATGTAAAGTTGAAATATGGTAGTTACCACGTGCAGCTGCATAGATGAATAGCGAATAGCTTGTGAAAGAATATTGTATCAGGTATGGTAGTTTCGTAAAATTTAATTTACTATTATATTGCAAAACAATTACACTTATTAATTTTTAGCAGGTTACATTTATTAAATTATAATCATATAAAATTATCATGTACTTATAGAACATCTAAAATTAAGAAATTTTAATATCTTAACCCACTTACGAGTATTCTTTTCACGTAATTATAATACAGCTTCACGTATTAATTATTTAAGTAAAAATTACGTACCAAAATCTAATATAATATATATAACAATATATGATAAACTTAATATCAAATATTTAATTACATTGATTTTGAATCAATGTTACTTATTAATTCATTTTAATTCGACGGTAAAGTTATCCTTTATTAAATAGTGTTACATAATGGATGCTTTGAAACAAATAAAACGGATAAATATTCAATTATTAACTTATTTTCGAAGGATAAAATTGTTTTTCTTCTAAAACAACAGTAAAAATATTTACATGTCAACATTATTATTTCATACAATATATTCTCACATGCTATTCGCTGTTCAAGTCCAGCTGGCTCAACTCGATTTATCCGACAGCATCGAGTTGTCACGAGTCACGAAGGTGATAGATAGTTGTGCCTATCGTATCTTTCGGTCCGATTTGAACAAACTCGGACTCCAATTATCGTAAACACCCTACGTTAGAGGATAACCCCGGACAGTTTATGCGACGGGATATCGTAACGCCGTTCGCTGCCTCCGCGATCGCGGAGGAGGGAGGGTTTTCGACGGTATCTTTTATTTCCGTGCGCGATCGGCAACAGCTGTCACCGGCGCTGCTCTAAAACGCGCCTCGCGCCCAATAGCCTTTCGGTTCCTAGAGCTTTCCGTCGATTCAGCGGACGACGGCTTGGCATGCCGTTGACGCGTCGTCGACGCCTCGAAACAGCCGATAAATCCGAGCGGGGTCCGCCGAGCTTCCACGCGAGCGGGAAGTCGCGCGAACGCGAGATTCATGCCGATGGATTCCCGCGGCGAGCCGCGGCGACTTTTACGGCCACCGCGCGACTCCGCTCTTCCGCTGAACGGGGATTCGCGAACGGCGAGGAACGACAAGAGCATCGTCGTTTGAATTTCGTCGGGACCATCGCGTTATCCTTCAGAGCTCGCGAAAGACCTCGCAGGAACGAACTGCCCTAATAAGCGAGATCTCGATAAGCTCAATTATCCTCGCGGACGTCTTATTACTATCGGCAGTAAGGATAAAGGAATCGCTTTCGCCGGATTGAAAAAATTCGACGAATCCGAGCTTGATTATCGAAACGTGCCGGAGACGATTGGGAAAGGAAAAGAGAGAAAGGGAGAAAGAGCAAACGCGAAAAGGGGAATCGACGAGAGGAATCCGCGATATGTTCGGATCCGCAGTGGATGTCTTCGACTCCAGCCGAGAGAGACCGCTCTTGCTCTTCATTCCCATTCACGTATATTCCCGGGTCACGGGTTTACGGCCAGAGCCGTAATCGAACTGGCGGGCCCCGGCTCCTTTCATTGCCCGCGTAAAACGTTTCGATTTGCAATTTCGCCGCTTAACTGCCGCGCTGTCTTTCGAGGCCGTTTAGATAGAGGAGGTACATTCGGCTCGAATCGGCCGAGGCGCCCGAGCGACCCTCTCGCGACCCACCACTCTCTCCGCCAACCAGCAGCTCTCTTCCTCCTCTCCCCGACGGTACACCACGCTCGATCCTAATGGCTCGTCCTCGTCCGGAGACGCTGAAAGTGTATTACGATCGCGCGCGCGGACTCCTCCAGGCGCATCGACGTGCATGGCAAATACCCGGGACTTTTCGCGAGCGCGTCCAGCTGACGGAGCAAACGCGTTTATCGTTTGACGAGCAATTCCGAGCTAGCCGGCGAGTGTTGATCTTTCCCCGAGCGGGAGAACGACGTCGCCGAGGACGACGCTGAAGAATATTAACAACTCTTACGCGAAAGAGAGGGAGAGGAAGAAAGAGAGAGAGAGAGAGAGAGAGAGTCCATTATTACGGCGTTTGCGAGACTGTAAGCGACCGTTGAGGAGAACGATCTTTTTCCTTTCTGTTCCTTTTTCTCAAAAGAACGATACAAGGGCTACACTACGCGGTATTCCGCGCGAGCTTCTCGCGTTTAGTTCCTAGGAGACAGCTTTGGAATTTGGAATCGACGCTTTCTAGGTCGAAACGCCGAAGCGGCGTGTGAAAATAAGGGCTTCTCTCTTCTTTCACCGTAAAAATTTCCAGCTCGTGGAGGTATGAATAATCAAGTTCAACGTCTCATCCGAATGTTCAATTCCAAATTAGATATCTGTGCGATTAATAAAAAAAAAAGGGAAAAAGAAGGTAGTCCACGACAAACGACGGTGTCCGGCGGAATCCTCGGCCGAGGGGCAGATCGACTTTCGAAACTCCAAGAGCCCGACGCGTCGGCAAAAAATTTAACTCTCGCGTGGGCGAATGGGAAGAGGACTCGTGTATGCGTCAATGTTGCAAATGGTAATGGCTCGATTCTACACGAGCGTAGCGTCGCCGTGCACGCTGGTTCCGCGATGCCACGCTGCCAATTACGGAAGCGAGCATCGCTACTTGATTCGGCTATTTCGCGAAGGGGAAACTATCGAGCGAGGGCCAGCCAGCCAGCCAGCACACTAACCGAAAACTCCGGCAGACTTCGGGACGCCTGGACGAGACAGCGGAGCGCCACGAAACCGAGGGTAAACGGAAATGGCAGGGTCTTTCTGAGGGCGCGCCTCCACCCTCGCCGCTCTCCAAGCAGTAGTATACCGAGGGCGGGCGGACCGCCGATAAATTACACCGCGGGCTATGCCGCGGGATTACGCTATCGTTTGCGCTCAACGTTTACAGTTTGCGTTATTTGCCTATCAGTTGCTCCGGGTTACGAATTATGTATTAAAGGAATATCCGAGGGCAGTAAACGGCTCGGTGAAACTGCGCGTTCCACCTCGGGAATATCTCCGTTCCGGACGTCGAATTTTTACAGTCGGTTCTTTTTCTGTAAAGGTTGCTCCGACATTTTCCGCGAGTCTCCCGGCTCTCCGATGAATTTGGAGCTTTCTTGATTCCGACCAATTTAGAATGCATTGACAGTAACAAAAGATCATCCCGCATAGAAAATTTATCGGGATATAATCGAGAGATCCAATTTGATCCGATTTTCCCGTGGTGATGTATGGAAAAGCCTAGCGAAATTTCTATGCGGAATCTAATGTCGAGCGAATGATGAACTATATGATTGTAAGTTTTGGAAACATTAACGGGACGCATTCGGTGGAAATAGGTGTCAGTACTTAAAGTTGAAATAATCAAGGATGCGATTGTCTGGTGATTGAAAAACACTCTCGAGGCGGGAACGGAATGGAGCCTATGCGCGACGAGGGGCCTCCGTTTTCTCGCAGGAGATCGACGGTGTTTTTACGCGGCGATCCTATATTCCGAAGGCGAAATTACGCGACGCGCAGCGCAGATAAATGGCGGTCTTACAAAAAGCCGCGGCTCCGTACGGCGCGCCATTACGATTTAAATTAGTTTCCCCGCGCGCGCGCGAATTCGCAAAGACCGCGGATGAAAGAAACGTAGGTAGGATAGAAAGCGACGCATCCGGCGGGTTGTCGGCGGCGACGGTGTTTTCCCTCCTGGGAAAACGAGGGATGCCGTCGGGGATGATTTTTCTGTCTCGATGACGTGCGGGCGATAATCGATAAACAAGATATCACCGGGAAGGTGTTTGAAGAGCGTGAGAGCACGCTGTTTTTCCCACTCGGAATAAATCTCGCCGATGACAAATAAAGTTGCGCGCAGCGTTGAATCTACGGTTTCTCGCAGGGGAGAGCGAAATCGCACTTCGCATCAGGGAGCAAAACGAGGCGAGCGAAGATCTGGTCTCTCGCATTTTGCAATTATTTCACGAGTATCCATCTTGCCGTATGGGAATTCGGCGAGGAAATCTCGTGAGAAACTCCGCGGCCCCCGCGAATGGTAACTGCGACGACCGTCGCGCGAATTAGGTGGGACATTTAAGATAGGATATTTCCTACAGACAGGAACAATTTCGTACATCACGCGGGAATAGAAATTTTCGCGGAACGTGAGAGGAAATCCCGAACGCGAGGCCGGGGCGAAACGTTGCTCGTTACTTCGCGACTTGCGGAAACACGCCTTCGGGAATGTATCAGCGCGCTCTCTGGAAGTCTCCCCGTCAGTCACGTAATAAAAACTACCGTCGCTTATTTACCACGAAACCCGATCGGCGTTTAATCCGCCGGGGATGCTAACCGGCGGGACGTAGGATAAAGCGCGATGTCGCAGCGGTTTCCAGGGCGATACTAAACCGCAATATCCGCGCTATAAAATTAAGAAAAACTATGGGAATGGATTACGCCTCGCGCAAGGATCCCGCGGACTCTTCCTGGATTTGCGAGACAGGCTAAAACATCCCTCCCCAGTCTTAGCGACTCATGATTTATTAACGGCCTCCTACCGCCCGGGTGTTTCAGCCTTTCGCCGGTGAAATATCGTACTTCCTGATTTAAAGTTGCGAAAGAAAGAAAGGGGAGAAAAAAATAAAAAAGAAAGGAAAAGAGGAAGAGGAAGGAAAGAGGGGAAAATAGAAGCCGCGGCTGCGGCGGCCTAAGGCGAGGAGCAAAAGTGCACGGATGGCGGGACATAAATTAAGCCGCAATAAAACGAATCGGCGTCAGCCCCTCTCTCTCTCTCTCTCTGCCCCTCTCTCTTGCGCGGCCCTACATTTCTTTCCGACATTATTCCGACCGATGTTTGACCGGGAGGCGCGGGGAGCTGCTGCCGGTGTGCAGAGGAGGGCTGTCCCGCGGGATAGAGATTTACCCCGTTATCGCACGCCGTACAGAATTCCGACGCAACGTTCATCCCACCCGCGATAATTTACCGACGACATAAGACTCGACCGGCGCGATGACAGTTCGGCATTAAATCCCATTTATTTCCGAGATTAACCCTAAACTTGACAGCGTATCTACGTAGGCCGTACATACACGTGTCTATATTTATCGCTCGCTTTCGCAATTTCTCGACTCGTGGACGGCGCGCGCTTTTATAGTTGTTTACGTTGCAAAGCAAGAATCACGATTTATCATCGACAACTGTGATTAATCTCTCTTTCTCTCTTTCTATTATAAATTTCTGTCCGATACATATTACTTGTGAAGAATGTATGCGTAGAAGAGACGCGCGCGCGCGCGAAAGGCACGGACGCGAAAAGAAATGTTTGCAAACGTATCAAGTTAATAACATGTTCCTTTTCTGTTCATCGCGTTTTTACGGCGCTCGAATGCTCGGACGATTCACTCGCTCACCACGCTTTCCCGCCGGCTCGTCCCGCGACCGTTTCCCCACCCCGACTCTCTATTCGACGATCTCATAAATAACGTTATTTATTCGCGAATTTGTTTTTTGCTCGTACGCACCCCGGCGATACGCGCTGGAAAACGCCGGCGGAATGCATAAATGCGTTTCCCCGTCGTTTCCCATCGTGCGATTGGCTCGCATATCGGGCGTTTTCAATCGGCGATCCACGTGTCGCCCGTAAAATCATGAAATCCAAACAAGTTTTGAAACTTTAATGTCTCTTCGCGCTTTTACGAGATAATTCCGGCGAATGCGATTTCGCCCCGTCCGGATTTCGGCTTTGTCTAATTTTAAAATACCCCGCGCGTTTCGGGCTGATATTTTCACAAACCGCGTTTATCTTTGGAATTAACGCACTGCAAAAACACGTCAATACTTAACGAGACTCGGATTAATCTGCGATCGAAAATCGCTGCTTCTTGCGGACCATTGCCGACGGGAACAAATGCGGGATCTATCTCCGCGGGCGAAGTTAAATATTTCAACACGCGAACGCGAGAGATAGAGAAAACGAAGAGGGACGAATCTACGCGGGAAATAAAATGTCGACTGTAAACTTGGGAAATCTCCCCGGACGAAACTAGTCGACAAGAGAGGCAGATACGCGGTTGCGTTCCCGTCGCTCCTGAAAATCCGTCCTCCGCAATGATTTTCTAACTATCGCGGGGTATACAGAGGCATCCGCCGGGAAAGCAGGTACTTGGCAGATATTAAAGTACAAGTAGATTCAGGTCCCGCCTGACAGTTATTTATCAGCCATGAATCATTCATGAAGTCCGACGTGGAAGCGTGGCTTTTTAAAGGGTAGACGCGGAACGCCCGTACGACGGTTGCAAAGCGATCGTCAAGTATCCGTTCGATCTCCGACGACTGTAGGGCTCGATGTTCGAGTTTGTCGAAATAAAGGAAACAAATAGAAGAGAAAGAAGGCAGAATCAGGGAGGAGTAATCAAAATTATCGCCGCTCATCGAGCCTCTTCGACAGCTGCGTTTCCCACACTCGCGGCTACCGTTCGGTCGGCGACAACACGCGATAATTCGTTCTCGCGCGGATTAACCGGCAAATCCGATTTTTCCGAAGCAACGCGCCGGAAGTCGCGTGCTGTTAATACCGAATCCCACAACGCAACAAAATACGTAATCGAACGTGCGTGCGGAGACGCGAAAACCGAGCTGGAACACCGCGCGCTGTTCGCGTGTCCTGTCGATCGACCGAGTCCTTAGAACGAAATATTCCATCGATTCCATTGTAAATGCGAAAAAATAATTTCAATAACGTGACACGACGTCGCTTCGTATCACTCTCGCGTCTCCCTTATTTTTATTTATTTATTCTTGATCCGTACCTTTCGACTGGACGGCTCCCGATTCACGTACATCTTTTTTTATATTTACATTTACATATTTTATTTTCTTGCGTCCCTTACTTTATCTTATATGTACAGGGTGACCCAGATCAACATGGACTTGAGACTGGCATAGAACGAATTGAGGTGAACAAAAAAGTCATCTATCATTTTGCAAACATGCAAAATTCCGAGTTACTGATTATTGAAAATGGTCATGTGTAGAAGCTTCTTTAGTTAATAACTCAAAACTTTACGTGTTATTTGCAAAACGGCACAGGAATTTTTCATTTATCTCATTCCATTCCACACCCTCACGAAGTTTGTCCATATTGATCTGAGATATCCAGTGTATCTCTTCTTTACATAATATACTTCGTATTAATCAAATCTTACTTTACTAATTTAAACTCCTAGTCTTGAGCCTTGAACTTTAAATTGTTTAATCGTGGCAAAAACAAAACAAATCTTGTGTTATTAACCTTTCCCTGAAAATTCAAAACAGTTATCATAATCCCGCTTCCATGTTCTCCTTCGTTCACCTTATCCATATCTATGTTCGCAAAGTCTTCAAACTTAAATGACCTATCTTGACTATCTTCACTATATCTTACCTAATATTACATTAAACATATTATATTGACTATTTTGTGCGACCTAATTATAACTCTCGCGTTTTCTTGTAATCGCGCGACCGGCCGAGCGACGGGTAAATTTTATCATACGGAACTATGCCTTCGTTTATCCGCGGCTATCGATCGTCCAGCCGCGCCCGCGGTATACCGTTCTTGCGAACGGTCGCGTTAATTTGCAACACATGCGGAAGTTCCGAACTTCCGATGCGCGAGGACGAATGGTGCGTGCGAATGCGGTTGCGTCCCTGACTGCGGGATTTCGCGAATGGAAGGAACGACAGGGAGAGACGGAGGGAGAGGGCGAGAGCGAGGCAGGTTCGCGCGTTCACGATCGCGCCCGGCCGAGCGACGACTCAGCATCGATCGCCATTGCCGAGCGGCATTTAATTAATGCGCTTTAGGTGAGCGAGCAGTTTTGCCAGCGCTCGCTGATACGTATACGACGACGAATATCAATCTTAAGTCAAGCGAGGAGATAACCGAACCGTGGAGCGAGCGTACACGAACGCCGTTACATATCACTGACGCTGATGACGCGAGATCGTCATTGTGCTCGCCGGCGTCATGACGACTCCGAAAGCCGATCGGATCGACCGCAAACGGCGGACGGCCGCGCCAATGAATGCTCGATCTCGCCCGATGCGGTAACAATGAATTTCTTCTGGACCTTTTTTTTTTTTTTTTTTTTTACACGAGGAAAAGTCGTCTCACAGTGATGCGAAAGTGGAAAATATCAGAAATCTTGAAAATAATAAAATTTTTATGTATCGATTGCTATCTTGGGATACCTAACGAATAGTAATATCTTATAAAAATTAATATATTTCATCTATTTAAAGAAAAAACCTCAAGTCTTAGACAGACATTTATACTAAATTACTCAATGTCTGACCGAAATGTATCTCATGTTTTTCAAATGTGTATAATTTTATTTTATATATAATTATAATTACTTTTATATATTATTATAATTACTTTTCTAGTTTTTAATGAAAATCCTATTACAGTATTTACAATATTGATACCTAAATCAATTTTACTTCATTTGTTCATTTCATTATATCTATGAAAAATGCCCCACTTTCATCCAAGCTTTTGATTGTATTTTTTGACAGTAAATAGTCTTACAAAATTATATGCTATTTTTTGCAACTTAAATTATAATTGTTATTCTTACATGTCTTAATATTATCTTAATATTACTCTTCACACGAATTTGAAATTTCCGGAAAGAATATAAAAAATGGAAGCATATCGAAAAATTTCGAAGTTACGAAATTTCTTCCGCGGCTCCATGTACAGTGCACCCATTGTGCGCCGATACGGCTAATATTTTCACACGAGCGAGACACGAAATGCGACTCACAGGTGAGAAATAATTACGTTCGCGCCCCTGTTGCGAGAATGAGAATGATTACGAGACGAGGGAAGTCGCGGTATTCGTGAGACCGCATAATTTTATAAGCCGCGACGTTCGTTCTCCGACGTCGCCGGCCAGCTCGCGTCGGCCCTTTTCTTGTTTTATCGCTCCTATCCTTTATTCGCTCCGATTTCATTTCGATTAGCTCGGTCGATAAGTTATTGAGCATACGACGATAAGTGGTGGGCGTCGATTTCAATGAATTTTTATAAGGTCCGTGTGCTATCGGCGATAAGCGAATATCTCACGAAGGCGATGCTAATATAAAGCAGGGACGCCGCGTGGGAAAGGAGGATCCATTTCGCGCTGTTTGTATTTTGCATGTGCGATTTGCAAAAGTTCGACGATGGCGGCGGCGGTAGTGACGAAAATTGGTTGAATCGATCGCGCTATTTAAACGCGCGACGATTATCCGACCGCTCGCGCGTTGTGGAGACAAGTAGGCACACATCGGGCGGACAGGCGGTTTCGAGTCACCGTCCCGCCGTCCACGACCCGATCCGCGCCGCTAATTGATTTAATTGATTTTGCACGCGCTACGTCATTATTGATGCGTGCAAACGCGAGTGCGGTGCGGAGGCCCCCTCCCGCCTGTGTCCGAGCCCCCCGCGCGCGCGACACATTAAAATCAGCGATCCGATCGAGTTGCTGGGCAATGACGCAGGATACCGAGACACAGCGGACTGTTCATCCAACAGCGCCGCGTCGGAGGCGGACCCCGCGAGTCAACGATGCGCGAACGCCCGTTGAAACATATCCAAAAGCTCGACACGTCTCGTCTAGGTGGTCGATTCCGCGCTCATTTTAATTCGCACTTTTCGCAATTCGAGGTTACCGCCGATATTTCACTTTCCTCCTCCCGGCCCCGCCGAACGCATGACGCTCGCGCTGCGAAAATCGTTCGCTGCATTAATCGTTTCCTTTAACGAGAGAGCCGAAATTAACGTTTCGCCTGTGCGGGAAATGGAAACGACCGAAGATCTCGCGTAAATACAGTAAGTATGGAATACTTACGCTGAGAAAAGTCCCTTAGTTACCAGGACCAAAAGCTCTTTGGTTGTTTGGAGATCTGTTAGGGAGACAGATCGGGAAATTACTGTTGCTAATCGTCTACCGTCATTGGTTATTTAAACAAATTATCACCAAACCAATATAGAAATGTTTGTTGGGACAACAAATTAAACGTACAAATCATTTGCTCCCACTACGGGGTCATTTGTTGTCCCATATCGTTTGTTGCGGGTGGTATCTTGTTAACAAAAGATTGTCTTTCAGTATGCAAGGTGAGACGACTAACCGGAGTGAACATTGTTCCAAATAATGTTAATTTGCTGTTGAAAAGAAAATAGTGCTTTCCCACACTTATAAATTTGTCGTCTTGCGGCAAAGTAATTTGTAGGTTCAGCAAAATAATTCAACGTATTGCAATTAGTATTTACTCTTAAAAAAGCGTTTTTAACTGTCTGCATAGGCTGCATCCCGATATTCGCTGATAGCACGCTGAAAATCCACAACACAGGTAATATAAACTAGATTTTTAGCACTAGCAATGAATATTGGAAGGCAGTTATAAAAACTGGCAGATCTTACTGCGACAATAGAAAATTCGCTGTACCAGTAAATGATTTTTCTCCGTGTAGAGTCGTTAACAAAATATATATATATATATTTCTCGAAGATATTCAAGGTAATAATAATGATCGTCTCACCCTGTATAACGCTGAAAGTTTATTCCACGGCGTGGTGGGCTCCTCCGCGAGGAAGCGGGTCGTATTGTCGAACTCGAAGCGACTGATTTCCAAGTGCAATTACGTCAATGCGGGCGCAAGGAACGTCGTCGGCAAACGGCCGACTTCGATGTATCATTCCACCGAAATCAACTACATCGTTTTGCGGTGTAAACGGTCGGTCATAATTCAACACCGCCTGTTTGCCAGCCAGGCTATCCTGCCGGCTATCCATTCTCTCTACGCCTACACCGTGTCTCTGCCGACAGCAGAGATGCCTACCGAATGACGAGGCCATAGTGGACATTAGGTCACGTCCCGCTTATATCGCTGCGTTTTCGCCGACATTGCGGCGGACAAGCGCACACGCGGAATTAATTAATTCGTTCATTCATTAGCGGCCGCGCGTTGACGAATGTGTGGACGTGTTTAAATCTTAATTCTTGATTTTAACGACGGGATCCCTCGACGAGTCTGCAGAAGTGATTTTCCCTCTGAAATTTCGATATACCTTTACATTAGTCCTTAATATCACAGTATTTCGTTAAATTTCTAAATGCGGTTTAGAAGGAATTAAAAATAAAAATTAAAAATAAGACATTATAATCTCAAGGAAGGTATGTAAAAAGTGTCGTTTTCCGTTATCTCAGCTTCCAAATTTTCTAATTGCGCCAATAATTAGGTTATATTTAAATCTATATATAATGCAAGCTTCAACAGATTCTTAGAAAACTGATTTTATGCTACAACTACCTTAAGACGACCGAGCTGTCTGGTTGTCGTAAGCAAACTTGGCGCACTGCGATTAACCGCGTCATAATTGACTCCGCGGGCAAACACACGACCGGGCATATACCCCGAAGACCGAAGCGAATCACAGTATAATCCGCTAATCCGAGCTGCTTCGCTGAACATTGGCGTGATGAAAACAATAAATCCACGGAAAAGTTTGGCCCGATCGACCAAACGGATTCTCTCATTACGTCGCTCGGCGAATTTCTACGCGCCGGGCGAGGTGCTCGATTTCGGCGGACTCGGCGTTAATTTCATTCCTCGGCTCTTTCGCCTCCAAAAATGTATGTAATTTACAATTAACAACGCTGAAAGAATATCAAAGTGACGAAGCTGATGACGGATCGTTTAATTTCGGCTTGAGTTTCTCGCGTTTGATAATATTATTTGTACAATAATTACGAAGTCGTCGTGCGTCGACGCGTATGCCTCCGCGCACACGCGTATATTTTACTCCGGGCAAATATACTTGTATTACTTTAAACAACCGTGCGCATGGGCGCAGAATTAAAGAAGGACGCAGTCGTTCATTAGCGCGGCTACTCTTCCGCGCACGGGCCGTGTTCATTTCAACACGGACACACAATAACGCTCGCCTGCGGAACACGGCGCTGTGCGACTGCAACGGGACGGCTAACAAGACCGAAATCAAGGAGCGGCAACCTAGTTCGCCACGCTGAAAAACGGTAATTAATTTCTTGCGATCTGTCGCGCTCGCGCGCGTCATCACGGGGCCGAAGTTCGCCCGAATCCGCGAGTCCGCTTTTTACGTGGTGCGCAGCGACGCGGAAACAATTAAAGTCGGCGACCGCCGAAACCCAGAGGGAATTAGAGGGCGAAGCTCGCCGGTGTCACGAGAGTTCCGTGTCCCGTCTCTGAAAGGATCGGATCCCGCGACGCCGTGAGGATCCTGTATCGATCGTACGGGGACAAATTTATTGCTGGCACAGCAGATCGTTACTACAGTGACAACGAAATTAAGCGGACAAAATGATTTTGCTGTTGCAGCAAAACGTCGTTGTGACAGCAATAAAATTTAATTGGCCTAATTAACAATTAATACTCCTGACAGATCTTTTTGCCGTCCGAGCAAATTTTTTTACCGTTACTATAGTAACAAACAAATTACCGTGCCAGCGAAAAATTTTTCTCCGTGCACGGAGAGAAGGAATCAGCTCCCGCAGCTCAAAATCCACATAATATAACTGAAATTTATTTAATTCGGCTAACTTTTTCTCCCCGCACCTAATTTTTAGCCCCCACAGCTAAACTTGAAACTGTATTATATACGGACAGCTAATTCCTTTTCTGCATGTGCGCGTCCACGCGTAAAGCCACAGTGACTTCTCCCCGCTGACAATTTCTCCGAGCAATTAGAATACGGGGGAGCCGGAGTAAGAGGAATACCGAGTCCTGTTTCCTTGTGCCTCGCGTGCAAACAATTCTCGAGAACGTCGCGAGCCCGTGGAGAGGTCATCGTCAAGTTTCGGAGGCGAAGCGGGTTTGACGTCAAAGCGAATCGCGCGAAAGCGGGCACCTGGTGTCGCCTGGCCGTATCGATCTCGTTTTTAGTCCCGGAACGTCTCGGGATCGTCTCAGCTCTCTCAAAACACGTCCGACTCGCCTGGCAAAGATCTAAGCCGTACCCCTGAGATCTCGTATTAGCTGTGCATGCGCACCGCATCGCATCGTAACGAGGAATGCCCGACACGAATCCCGCAAGCTACGTTGGATTAAAGCTTCTCTCTCTCTCTCTCTCTCGTTCTTCAGAGCGGTGCCGCGCCGGGCCGATGCTTGCTGAGCACTCGGATGACGTCCTCGAGCGGATGCGAGTCCTGCGGGAGAGCCGGGTACTCCTCGTATCCGGAACACGCAGAACCGTTGCCGGTATGGTCGCGTAGTCGTCGAGCAGTCTGCAAGTTTTCATTGGAGAATCGAGTTTGCGCCCGTTATCGATCATCGGCCACGGCCTGGAAGGTATCGGGGACAAAACGCGCCCACCTGGCCGATCGTTTCCTCAGGAGGAAAGATTACTCGCGACCTATCGCGACCCCCGAGGGCGCGAGACCCGCTTATCGCTCCTGTGGAAAGTTTCAGGAAGCACGCACGCGCTCGTACCAGCGAACGTGAGAATGTAAAGAGCGCTCTGTGATAGATAGCGAATTCGGTTCAATTAAAAATCGACTCCCCCTGGACGGAATGTGCGCCTGAAGATCATTAAGTTCTATAATATATTGAAGTGAGAAATTAGAGAGTGGTGGGTATCTTATCTTATTCGTAGGAAAGAATACACATATGCTGGATGTGTCCTTATCTTTGTCATAGTAGTAAAAAGGACGGGTATTACTTCAATCTATTTATCTATCCTTTCTCTGGCGGGCCGCAGGTTTCTGGGCAAAGGTTCGCTTCGGTATATTACACTGAGAAACCTATTTAGTTGACTCGAACTAAAATGAAGAAAAGTTGAGCCGAGCAAAAATCCGAATGGTATAAACCGAGCCTATATCGACGTCGGCCGTAATCGCGCTTTGATCGATTCGACTCAAGTTAACCCAATAACAATCGGCATTGTTTTAAATTATCCCGTGGGAGCGGGTGTCGATGAACGGGCGAGTGGACGGGCGGACGGATGGACGGGTGGACGAACGGATGGCCGGCGGAACGTGGAGCGCTGTGTGTATCCATCTGGATCAACCGTACTAGGACCCATCTGGGATAGATGGTCTGGCTCCGGCTGCGTCAGCTCCGGTAACGTCGTTACCGCTATCGTCGTAATCATATTTCGCCGTGCAAGACCGCCCCACCAAACGAGATTACGCCACTGACGGCGGGATAGCGAAGAGAAAAAGAAAGGAAGAATGAAAGAAAAGTAGAAAGAGAGACGGAGGAAACGCGGGAGAGGAGGGGGACTTATAGAGAAAAAGAGAGAGAGAGAGAGAAAGAGGGAGACCAGAGAGGAAACTATTAAAATAAAAAAGAGAGAGAGAGAGAGAATAGGAAAGAGAAGGAGAAAGAGAGAGGGGAGAAAGAGGGAAAAGAGGGAAAAAAGGAGGAAGAACGGCTGCGCGCACCCACCGGGCCAGCTTACCTTTGGTTCTCATTTACATCGACATTATGCATTCAGACCTCATGTGCGTTAACCCGGCCATGCAGGCTTGATTCAATCTCGCGGAACGAGCTGCGAGGTACCGCCCGGGGTATACCAGTACCACCGCGATGGTGCGCTTCGCGGTCGAGGAAACGGCGAGGACGCGAGCGAGCCGGTGCATCGCGGCGTGTGCCATCGGTGCCGCGCGGCGATGGTGCGACAGCGAAATTGGATATTTTCGAGGTGTTTCGCGATCGAGCGCCAGTGAACGTATCGCCGCCCGTTTATCTACGTTGCAGGCAATAGTTCCCCGCATTCGATCGTTCGTTCTTTCGGTCGCGCTTCCCAAGAGCGTCGCTATTCCGCCGTCGGAAAGAGCGGAAGTGAAGCGCCAATCCCGACGGATCGTAAGGGCTGCGCGATGGAAATGCTGAAAAGATTGCTTCACTCGACGACATCGGGATTGACGCGGCCAAGATTCGCGAGAATACCGCAATGTCCTGTTACCCTCCTGTCGTCGAATGAGATGTTTTAAATATCTCACGATAGTTATTTTGTATTCGGTTTTGTTGTTATCATATATATCTTAATATATATATATATATATTCTTCTATATTTATTTTATAATATAGTTTTTAACACTCGAGAGATAACTAATCCCAACTGAAGTATTACCCTACGTACATTAATTTTTTATAAATGAAATTAGCGAATAATTATATGTAAAATTAAATTAAACTTTAATTTCATGATATAGAAATGACACATTATTATATAAGGTATATATATATATATATATTAAGGTATATCATACAAAAATACCTTAATGATCAATGAAACATCGAAAATTTTGAAACTTGGCCACGGGAGAGTTAATAATTTACCTCAGGAAATTCTTTTGGAGGAAAGAAAAAACGTAAATACGAATTAAATTTATATCATTTTTATTCTGATATTTTTTGTGAATATATCGAAACGTAGAAGCTACCGCTAGTTCGAAATCTTCCTGTCGAGCTTTGTATTTTGCTGCCAGGACGGGATGTCAGAAGCTTATTATCGAAAAGAAGAATTGCTAAATTCTCGATTCGACGAAAGCGGAAATGACCGAGGATGCGAAAGATAATTCGACAGGACCTGTGGCTGCCGTTCGTTCGGCCGTCACTTTGCTGTTTACTTTGAGACCGTCCTGCCTGCTTAAAATGCATTGGCTCGTGCACGGCGCATCTATCGGGCAGCAACATTTGCTCTGCATAATTATGCGACCGAAAATTGATAATGTCATTTCTCGTGGTGCGCGACGGTAATCGTTATTTCGTTCTATCGGACACGTCGACGTTAATTGGGAGTCACACGCGCGAATTATCAACCATTGCCTGCCGCGCTGAAAGTCATTTCGCGCGCGCACGTATAACGCAGCTCTTCCCGATCGACGAGCACGAAATGCAAACGCGAGGCTCGCCTCTAACACCTAAATAAAATCGAGAGAGAGAGAGAGAAGGGGGAGGGGGGGGGAGAGAACAATAACTTCCAATCTCCAAGTGTTTCAACGGATTTTTGGAAACAACACCGAAGAGAATGGTTTCGTTAGCAGATGGAACGTGTCAAACGCGTACGAATACAAAAATAAAAAAAAGGGAAAGTGTAAGCGCAAAAAGACGACGGCCATTTCCGGTCAGTTTTGTGTATTTCGCATTTTTACCGTCGACGAGAGAATAAATTATTCCATCAAAATTTCACGAAACCATCCCGACTCGGCAGCGTTACACGATTGGGAATAAAAAATAAGTGAAATCATTTCACGTCAATTTAACCGATAACAACTTCGATACAAGTTTACGGACAACGTTACGGCGTGCAATACTCGCGGCACCGACGAGATATCGTCATCTCGTCCGGTATTAAAAATCACGCAGCTCCACGAAGCGAGAGAGATCGCGAGGAGGGCATCACGGGCTATCGATTACGTCTTATTTAGTGAACACGAGCGTTAAAGGCACTCACGACACCTGCGATAAACGTTCCTTCTCCCGCGTTTTTTACGACACCGCGAATTTCCGCGGGAGCCGCGATTTTCTCAGAAGAGAAGAAAAAAGAAGGAAGAGGTGTGAGAGAGGGGGAGGGGGAGAAAAAAACCGCCGCTGAAAGATGGCGTACTCGGATGCGAAGCGCCGGTGGGATACAGGACGGGGGTGCAGCGAGCGCATAAACCGGATGTCCCGGGCTTCCACGGGCAGCGTAATATCGTAAAGCCGATTTCACCCGGGGAAAAGGGGCGACGCCGCCGGCGGCAGAGGCAGGACGGTAAAGCCCTTCTGTGCGGGCGTTTGCCCATGCGTATGTGTAAGTAGAATAAATTTCGCGGCAACAATTCGACGATCCCGTTCAAATCGGCGGCGGATACGCGCGAGCGAGAGAGGATCCTTCCTTGCTTCGCGCGGGGGTGCGCCAACGCGAGGGTCGCGCGGGAGAGAAGACCGTGGGACCCAAACGATCTCCCGCTTTATCGGGATCCTCGGGCTGATGGATTCGGCCCCATTCTGCCCTGCGTTCTGCCCCAAATCTATTCCATTTTATTGCCCTTCTGATACATAAATTTTTATTCAATTTGATTTGCCGCCATTGCTATGGTAATAGGACGGAAAGGGGTGCGCTCTGTCCTCCGCGAAACGCCTCTTCCTTTCTTTCTCTCCGCTTTGCCGTTGCCTCCTCGCGACCCACTTCCGTCTTCGTCTCCCTCTCGCGATCGGCGATTACTCGAAAAGGGCATTTCGCGGCTTTCGTTTACCCTAAACGCGCCATTACGACATTGCGAGCCGGCGAACCCCACCCGATTTCCAAGAGGCGATGCTATTTTTTGCGCATTAAGATCTTTCAGATTCACGGAGTGCTGTTTTCGCGTGCTCGACTTCGCGGATCGCTTCTCTATCTTCCTTTTTTCCTCTTCCCTTTAAATTCCTCTGGATACGTCCGATATGAAAGAAAGAAAGAGAGAGCTTTAACGGACGGTTGTCTTTGGACCGTTCCGAACATTTTTGCGTTGATTTTTTATTTATTAAAAAGTAGAGCTTGAATATTTCGCGAGTTATATTTCCGCTGCGTATGTATGTGTATACGTATATTACGAAATGAAAAGAAAATACGATCCGTGATTTGAAACGGCAAGAGAGAGAGCGAGAGAGAAAGAGAGAGAGCTGAACGAGAAGCGCTCAGCTCGCTGAGATCTCATGAGCGAGGCTCGTCGCAAGACAATCTGAAAAGCTGCGTTTTATTAGGTACTCTATACGACCCTATTTTCCCGCGAGCTTTTCCCGCCTCTGCTCTACCGTGCGTAACTGTCGAAGCAGCGCGAAAGTTCTTCATCTCGCGCGCGTTTCCTACGGTCACACCTCGATAATGGCCAAGTCGTAGAGAATCGCCGTTTTATGGATACGTAAACCTAATTTCTCCTCGAACACCGCACATAACCGAGACAGAAAACGCTCCTTTTTTATTAAGCCAACTTTGTTTACGGTGCATCGCGAACGCGCCTCGGGGGGCGTTTTCGTTACGCGCGCTTTATTAGCGCACACCGCGAATTGTGGTCATCAATGCGAAGAGCATTACATTCCAAGACCGATTGCCTTGTGATCCTTATTGAAAAACCTCCTTTGATTTTATATAATGAAAAAAACACGAACGCCGTACGGAAAAGAAAGTTTGCTTGAATTTTTCTGACAAATGTGTGAACAAGCCAAACACGACTCGAAGAGAATACACGCAGAGAAAGAATTAGCTATAGGGGCTAAACTAGTTAATGTCATTGCTATCACAGTCAAATTTGTAAGCTGATGAGAGCCAAAGTTTGTTTCTCCAAATCAAACCCTCTTTATTTTCGTTTGAGAAAACCGAACCTTTGATTCTCACGATAAGAAACATTTATTCGCAAACAAGAATTTTGTTCAAATCAACTAAATTGGTTTTTTAAATCGTCCACTGCGTGCAGAATTTCTGGATAATCTCTTATAAGAACAGGGTTTGATTCATGAGAACCGGAAATTCGATTTCCTTCAGTCGAAACGCATTCGGTTTGTTCAATCGTCAAGGTAAATTCAACCGAACTTTTTTCCGTACCGCGAGAGTAGTATTGCGCGCGTGCGCGTTTCTTTTTACGTAAAATCGAAAAGCCCTTGTATTGAATTTCCATCGTAAGATATTTCCTCCGCTAAGTCTCACGTGTGCATACTACGTCACACTGTGACCTCCATCGCCTCCATCCTCGTGCAATCCACTAGCCGAACGACACTCCGTGATGGAGTTCATCGAGAGGTAGGACGCGGAGGAAACGTTTCTCGCGTCCTCGCGCATCTCAAAGCGGAACGCGTCGCCTTGGCCGATCAGGGCGCAGAAAGTCGAGGAGGAATCTTGCGGAAGATCGAGTTTGGATCGGTGCCCGTGAAAATCCGCGGCCGAAGCCGGGAAAATTCCGGATCCCTCTTTCGCCTCGATTCTCGCCGCTCGCCACGTTCGCTCGGTGTTTATCGGGCCGCCGGTGGGTTTTTGGTATGCGCTTCGCGAACACCGACCCATCCCTGGCCGCCACCCCGGACTCCCCACACGTCCTACGGCCCTGACGCGCAGCACGTGACCCGTGGAGCCCCGGAAGGGCCGTAGACCGGGGTGGCTGTGAGCCGAAGAAGGGTCGGAGGCGTGAGGGAGGCTGCACGGAGGCAGCACGTGACACACATATTGCCTACCTCTCGCGAATCTCGAGCCAAAAGCTTTCCCACCAGCTCCCCTCCCCCTCTCTCTCTCTCTCTCTCTCGCAAGCGTGCGCTCGAAGGCATATGATAGAAAAACTGATCTTCTAGATTAAATCTCTAATTCGCACCCGCGCGTTTCGTTCGGCACGGTCGATAGTGACGACGGAACTCGAATTGGCCGAATGGAAAGATCACTCCCTATCTCGCCGTTGTCACGAATCAGTCGCAGATTATTCTCGCGGCGATTAAGAAAGCGGGTAATAGAACGGGATAGTTATGTTTAGTTCAGTGTTTTTCGTTAGTAGCTGTCGTAAATGGAGATCTCTTCGCGAATCGTTCAGCTTTTCTCGGTTGCAAATAAATAACGGATACGAGTAACATCCAACCAGGTCTACTGATGTTCGATAGATCATCTGTCGTTGTTGTATCTCGAGGTACTTTGTTGCGTGCCCAAAATTCCGTGACGTCTAATCACCATCATGCGACACCGCAATTAAGATAGGGCACAAGAGGAATAAAATGAAATAGGATATTTTTATCCACTTCATTATCTCATTGCAAATTTGATCGTATACAAAATTGGACTGTATAGAATGCCTTATTTCCCTCTCGTTCTACGTTCGATCAACTTCACTCGCGACGCCACTAACATTCACGTTTTAATGGCGCTTTAACGAATTTAATTTGAAAAGCAAAGCTTCGATTTATCTCGGGAGGAAATCTGCAAACCCGCTCAACGAGAGACGGAATCGAAATTTACGAGTGCATTTAATGAATTTCTATCGCGGTACGACGACATGTTCCGGCGCTTCTGAAATACTCTCTCTCTGGAATACTCCGCGAATTGCGCGCAAGAAATTGTAAGCCGGACACCGATCGCGAAATGATTTTCGCTCAAATGTCGAAATCAAAGTAATTACTGCATGTGAAATTGTTACGTTCAAACGTTCAATGATATTTTATCGAAGCTTACTTCCGCGATATCGAATTCAACATGGCTCATCTCTATTCATGACATATTATTGCGACACAAATGCACGTTATCATCAGAATTCGTGAATATTATTAATCATGACGATCGCAAAATCAATCAATCCGGCTGAAGTAGTCGCGAATTTGGCGCACAATGGCGCAATAGCGCAATTTTGATGTACATTATACACTACTCCAAACAATCGAGGGATCGCATTGAATGAATAGTTTCGTTAAATGACTCTATGGCTCGAATAAAATACAAGAGGAAGTAAATTACGATCGGCTTTTTATCGTACATCAACGTGCACTGTTATTTCGAAGGTGTCGCATTGTCTCGGCGCGCTTCACGCGATGTAGTCAAAACATTTTGTTCATGGAAACATATTTATTAAAAGAAATAAGGTTTATTTCACAGAAATAAACTTTATATTCCATAAATAAATTTTAAATAATTTCTTCTCGGTATATGTTTACTCCCTTTTTTTTTTTGATAGCTTTCGCGCGTGCGGCTCCGGCCGCTTATTTACCGGTCGCGTGTCGTCACATTGTCGTCTCGTGATTCTCCAGCGACCGTTAATAATAACGTCGACAAAAGAAAAATGAGATAATTATGAAAATAAATGGCTGTCCTTTTTAGCCATCATTTACTTATATTAACTGCTTAATATTTGCTTATCACACATGCTTCATCCGCACAATCGAGCAAGATATATAATTCATATACATTGCTCATTGGAATTTTATTTAATAATAATAATCTAAAACCAAAATCTCGATTCAGGGAATTAATAGAGGTAGACGATTTACGACTGAAGAGGATCACGACGAGGAGGATCACAACGAGGAGATTTGCTGCGACAGATATTCGCGAGAATCGCGGAAAAGAACGCCGGGGATTGTGCACGGAGAGTCCTGGAGATTCGTCAGGGGCGAGAAATATCGGATCGGGCGTAATTGAGTTTGTTTGTTCGACGAATCCACTTTTTCCGGGCGTCCGCGGTGCGTCGGCGGAAACTTGCTTCCCGATTAATCAACGTGTCACGGTGTATCTCCGAGGTTACCTTACGTTCTCGCTTTCTCGTGGCCGTGGTCGCTAACTTTATTCCATTAATATCGTCGCGGCTGTTGACGCGCGGCTTTTTAGCTCCTGGAACTTCGCGCGAAATAATTATTTTCACGTTGCCTGAACGCCCCGCAAAACGTCGACGACGTTCCGGCGAAACGACGCGAAAAAACGAGTCGGTCGATAACAATGCGCCTCGCGATCTCCATGAGTATATAGAGCAAAACATTTTTGCGTTTCATTTACTAAGAGCGCATAAATCAAGCACATAATTACCTATCGTTACTATTCATTTTGCGTTAAGTAAGAGGGGCTAGTTAGGCAGACGTGAAATTATTAGCCTAGCTTCGAATATCAAAAAAAAAGGAAAAGAGAAAAAGAGAGAGAGATAGAGAGAGAGAGAGAGAGAGATTTGCATGTTAATCGGTGAAATTTAACGATTCGACTTTAAGCATTTCCAGAGACTCACGTATATAATCAAAAGCCAGATAAACGGAGAATAACATTCGGCAGAGGTGTGGCTGCGCGCCAAAATTCACCTTTACTCTCGGCGGCGCTTCTTAAGTTCTCGAAATGCGCTTTGTCGTATTGCCCGAACTAGGACATCCGCTCGGCTAAAATCCCGCGAGTATTTATATTCCGTGTTACGCGTGTTTAACACAAATGTTACCTGTCGTCCGACAGTTCCGCGCAGCGCAATCCACCTTTTGATTACAGGGCCCGCGATCTAATATTACAGTCTCGCGATAACGATGGAAACTTTCGCGATTGAGACATTCGGCTGCTGCAAAGCGCGATGAGATGAAAGAGCCCGCGATTTTTATCGGTTTCGGTTTACTGAAGAGCTCGAATAATCTACGGCAGCATTAACTATATACAAATGATCTTGAAACACTAATCAGAAAGAAGGGACAAAGAGAATTTTCGAGAAAATCGAGCTCTCTTAACGTTATAATATAAAAATTATGTACAAGCTCTACGTGTTATTTAAAATTATCGTGAAGCTTCATCGTGAATAGCAATACTGTTCTGTATTCTTGTTAAAAGTGCACGCTAAAAAGTATTCGGAACAATATACCGAGATAGGTACAGGACACAATTTAAGGACCGTATTAAGGTACGGAATTTAAAATGAAGCCGGGAGATTGTGGACTTGGCACACTCGTGGCCCGCAACATGCATTCGCGATGTCGTAACCGTGGAAACAATTCAGCAAAATAGCGGCTCCGCGAAGCGTACAGCTCGGTCGAAATGAAATCATCTTCGTTGCTTCGGTAACGTCGAGGAAAACAGCATGATTACGTCGGATCCCCCACTCTCTCAACCCCACCTTCCCTCTCCGGAACACGGCCGGAAGATATTAAGCGAGTTTACGGATTAAATATCGAGGCCGGGCCAGAGATTTGACGAGCCATAATTTAATCCTTCTCATAATGTCGTATCCTATTAATGGCGCACGAGAGTCGATATACGGCCGGGCCGGGCTCTCCGCATGGGCGCGCGTTTTACCTGAGAATATGAAATATGCATTCTCGACTTTTTCTTTTTCTTTCTCTTTCTCGGAAGAGAGAGAGAGAGAGAGAGTCTGTTCATGATTAAAATATCGCATCTTACTGCTTCTTTGCGAGGATAAAACGATTCCTCATATAACGCAACTCGGAATTTCGACCGTGCCTCATCCTCAGCGTGGTTTAGCGCACGTGTAACTTCCCGACTAAACATAATTACATTTTTAAGTCAACTTAATCTTATTTCGCCACGAGAACATTTGAATGCGAGAATCAGGGAATTTAAATGCGACTTATATCTCGGTAGCCAGCGGCAAAGAATCGCGTTCTCATCACTTTCGGAACTTACCTAAATTTTAAAAAGACTTAGATCTTTCACGCGCACAGAGAGAGAAGCGAGAAAACCCGGCACTCGAAGGTAAACATTTTGGCTAAAGAGACGTTGGGGATGTATGTGTGTGTGCGTGTGTATCTCGTCGAAAATCGAGCGAACTTCGGATCTTCGAAACGCCATCATCGTGTAGAATTTCGTCCGCTCTTCTCTCTCCTGTTAAATCCCCCTCTGAAAATTAAAGCTTTCACCGAGTGCTCCACCGAGGCACTGCACTTTAATATCGCAAAACATCCCGCGGAATAGCTAGTTTACGTCGGTCCGTTAGAGCGACTAATTGCACACGCGCACGTGGACGTGAATGTACAAAAGTTCTCTAATTAAACGGGACCATTGTTGCGGCGGGTCATTATCGCGATATTAGTAAAAAAATTCGAGAACTCGAACTTGCGTTACGCGCGCGCCACCGTCGCGGGAGCATCATACCGCTATACCGGATTTAATGCGAGGCGCTCGTTGTCAGCCGAGTATTTCGAGAGGTTTCCCAGGCTGCAATTTCCTACCGCATTAACCCGGTGGTAGCGAACGCCATAAAGGGTGCTTCGTAATTTCACGTCAAAATTTCGCGTTCTACGACGACGAGGACGACAGCTATGACGAGCACGACGAAAAGAAGCTGCAACGAAAGGAACGTCGGAAAATAGATTAGAGTATATCGATAAGTTAATAGGATCGGTGGGATAATTGATAAAAGCCGATAAGATAGATGGACAGAACAGGCGAGAGAAAGAGGAGAGCGAGGAGGTGACGCGGGGGGAAACCCGGCCGGGGGAATTGCAGGGGGATCGTCTTTTCTTCTGGCCGGGAGGACGTGGCAAGGCCGAGACGCCGGGGTGGATCCCAAAGCCCGGGCCAAGACAATTCAATAAGCTCGGCGGAGTGTGGATTTTTCTGATTAGCCGGCGAAGTTGGACGGGTGGCCGCGCGCGTGATCGTCCTGCCGAAACGACGGCCGCCGCAGAAAGGGCCGCGGCCGTGGGCGCTGTTCTCTCTCTCCCCCTTTCTCTCTCTCTCTCTCCCTCTATCGCGCTTATTTTAAAAGTTCAAACGCGCGCCCGAGCCGCTCGCCTATTCGCGTCATGCCCCGAGAAGTGCACTCAACGCCTCCGACCCGAGCCGAGTTTCAATCGGTGTCGAAGCGCCGCTCCGTGAGCCGCCTACAGTCTTCGTCGCGGCTCCATCGAACGCCCTATCGAACGATTTAATCGTCAAACTACCGCCGCACTCTCTTGCGGGACCGCGCGTTGTATGGTAAAATCCGCACGGACGGCTCGGTGTAAGAGAGGTCAGGCGAGAAACCGGTGTTCCGAGATGATTAAAGCGCTGCCGCCACGTTATCTCACGTGCGAAAAATCCCGCACGCCTTTCCCGTCGAGAGTCTAATCGACCGTATAATTATATTCGCACGGGGTATCATTTTAAATAATTAGCAGCGGTTATTCGTGCCGCTCTTCCTGTGCTCCGTCCGCGGACTCGCTCGGAGCAATTTGAAATTAATCTAATTTAGTACTCCGAAATGAGGGGTAGCGGTGCCGCGGCACTTTCAACGCCGTAACTATGATTGATGTTACTCACACTGAGTCGAGCGAGCGCATTTCATCTTCTTCCAAACTAACTACCCGGCCCGCGAAAAGCGGGCCCCGGGATCAGCAGCCGAGGGTGTCTTCCCGGCCGCCTCGCCCGTGGCGAGATATATCGAAGAATTCAGCGAGGGAGGTTGAAGAGAGAGGGAGGGAAGAGGGTAGCTCGAGAGTTGGACGGCGGCTCGGCTCTAAGAAACTAGGAAAGCTGACGTTTCGCTTACGTGCGGAAACTGGCAAGCGCGGATATATTCTCTCGTCTAGATGGATTTATCGAGCGAGCATCGAGAGCCCCCATTGAAAACGACGAAAATTGGACGGATGTACGCGGCGGGGAGCAGAGAGTGAAGGAGAGACGAAGGGGGAAACGGAGGGTGAGAAAGATAGAGAGAGAGAGGAAGGAAAATTGTACGGTAATCGCGCACGTTGCGCACGTCACGCGCGGGATGCATCTCGAGTTCCGGCCGTGCTCGCGATGTCGCGATGGGCCCGTTTTCTCGGACGCGCTTCGTGATTCAATCCGGAGACCGTCCCCCGGTTGACTTTGACAAATGAACCCGCGCCGGCCGCGGATTCCGGACGGAAGGAGTCCGGAAATCGCGCGCACCGATGCTCGGACGATCCGATGTACGAAATTCGCGAAGACTATCCGATATTAGACCACCCCCGCGATATTTCAGCGAAACGCTGACGTTCGCACGAAGCTCCGGGCTCGTCGTCAAGAAGGGGGGAGGGGGAGGATCGCGAAACTTTCGGCAAATTAGCTCCATCCGAACGGCGAAACGTAGAATCTGATATGAAGAGTCCATTAACACCCAGCCTGCCGTGTTACCTGTACGTGAGTGACACGTTAGTTTTCGCAAGAGTTCCGTTATCCATGTAATAATAATAATAATAATAATAATAATAATAATAACTTTATTGGCCGCTACAAGTCGAAGAAAGAAAAGAAATAATAATACAGTAAATGAAAACGGAATGGGTGACAGTTTTAATAACCGAAGGAATAATTTTATGAACTATTTTATGAACTATTATAGAGATACTGAATGAAAACAACGAATATCGTTAGTACAATATTCTAATGTGAAAAAACAAAGTTAATATAGATTTATTATAAAATGACCAAACTTGTACATATTTTTCGTGGTATTTTGGGAAGCAATCCATGCATAATTGTGATTATTATTACACCGGTTTTTCAAAAATATTTACATTAGATAACATGTGCAATATGAAGTAGGCCTGGAGATACGTAGAAGTAGATATCCTTTCATTGGACGCATTTCTTTTGTATTCTGACTATAATAACGGTTACCTGCGTTACAACTTCGAGCCTCGTGGGCTTTACGCTCGAGACTAGCTAGGTAGTCTAAGTGTTAATAGTCTAATAGTTTTCTTGCGTCCATCGCGAAATTTTCTCAGGGTAATTTCGGATCTCGGGAATTCGTTCCGCGAAAAATCCCCGAGACCATTCTCCTTCTCGCGGTAACTTGCGAACGACGCTCGCTGAAATCGCTACTCGGCGAAGTTCTTAGGACGCGCAGTCGCAAGGACCGTGTAAACGGCCGTGCGAGGGTGAGAAACTTGTTCGTGGAATGAAACATGTCGATATCGAAATTCGGTTAACTACC
Organism: Dinoponera quadriceps; assembly: GCF_001313825.1. Lineage (NCBI taxonomy): Eukaryota > Metazoa > Arthropoda > Insecta > Hymenoptera > Formicidae > Dinoponera > Dinoponera quadriceps. The sequence goes on along the minus strand of NW_014554899.1, from coordinate 1,445,671 downwards.
GGTGTCCGCGGCCGTAACGACGAACGGCGACCACTGACAAGACAGGAACGCTGGCAATTAATGGGAGGCGGAACTTAATTAGTACAATCTCAGCGGCCTCCCGTGCCCGTCGTCTCCCGTTGTGTCTCCCTAAATACCGCGTGTTACGGGACACTCGTGGGAATAAGACAATGTCCTGCCGGAAACCTCTCGACCAAACGCGACCCTAACAAAACCAGATGCCGCCTCCTATGACCGTCCGGCAGATAATGACTTAGACTTGTGTCCGCCAGGGCATTGAACTTTTTTCACACACGATTTACGGAAGTGACTTCAGCCGGGTGTTTTGAAGAAACGGTGTCTCGACGCGTCATTTACAAGCGATCGAACATCTCGGCAATTAATCTTCGGTAATCCGACTGCGACTGGTAATTAAGAATATTTCCGGCAAAATCACTGACAATGCTTTAAGTGTGGGATTAAGATTAAGAAAAAGAAGTAACAAATAATATATTTTTTCATTATTTCTGCAGTTATATAGATGGGAACAACTGCTGCTATTAACAGAAGCGAGAATTTCACTGATTTGCAGTGCTATATTTATAACTATGATTACTAGTGACTGTTTCTCAGTGAAAATACGCTGATTGCGCTTTGGAAAGTATGTCCGAAACATGGCAACCGGAACCTACATAGAGAAATTTCCCAATCCGCACGTATTTCGGGAAATCTGACTGGGGATCCCAATGAAATCCTAATTTTCTATGCGGGTAGCGGCCAAGGCGTATCTTTCGCGGACTTTATGAACGCAACGGCGAGTCCTTCCTCGCGCTAGTCGCTAATTGAACCAGTTTAATAAGGTGTCGCGTCGTTTCGGACGCCTTCGGCGTTCCGAGTTGCATCGCGCGAAGCGGAGCAAAGCGGAGCAGACGCGTAACGGCCGCTATTCCAATCGTCATAAATTGTCGCGGCGAACGTGACGATTGTACCGAGCAGCCAATACCCGCGATTCTGTCATGCGACCCTCGTAGCCGCCACCGGCGCGTAACCCGCGGCCCTTCTTCCGGGGCTTTTGACCACCGATTCGTCTTTGCCACGCTGCGTTTATCGACCCGCCGAAAACGTGCCAAGGTTGCATCCGAGCTATCCGTGATTATCGTGAAGCGTCACGTGATCCTGCCAACCTTCGACGGCGTCCCGGCTGACGTCTTCGGGATGAACGCGCGATCGAGAGCTTCGCTCTCAGGTGAAGAAAGGATTCTTCCCTTGACGCTACGCCGTTCAAGATTGTTACTTCCTCTGCGATTGCGGCTTCGTTCCCGATCTTTTAACGTCGAGGAAGGCCGGTCTCATGTTTCCAATCTAGATAAACGGACGATGTCACGGAGGTCCGCGATCGAGAACTCAGCTTGCGCACATGAGGCTTCACTCTCGGGCGAAGACACAAATCTTCCCTTGACGCAGCGCGCTTTGAAACTGTTACTTCCCCTACGACTGTGACCGTTGCTTTGTTTCTGATCCTCTGACGTTGAGGAAGGGTAGCCTCGCGTTTCCAATCTAGATAAACGGATGGCAGTCACGGAAGTCCGCTCACGCGCGAGCGAGCCGCATGATTTTTCATAAAACACTCACGTATCGGTCATAAATTATAATAATAGGTAACAGCACGCGGGAGCGCGCGCGCACAATGCGGTTCCGACGCTCGGCGCGCTGGAAAAAAATACGACGCACGGGGTGCGAGAAACAAAAAGGGATGAGCCCTCGGCCTGATAGCCGAGTTCGGCGGATTCGTTTAAAGCGAACGCGCGTTATTGCTCGCCGGCGATTAGCATAATCGGACGGAGCGAGTGTAACACGTACGGCAAATAGACAAAACGCGACGGGCGACGCCAATTAGCAGGTGCCGACGTTAATGCAAATGGCGGCATTAGCCGATAATACCGGGAGTAATATTATTATTTCACGGCAATAATATCAGCGTAATTCATTCGGCTTAATCAAGAGTATTACTGCCACGAGGCACAAGCCTATTTTACCGTCGATAAATTCGCGCTCACACGGCCGTGCAGCGCGACGCATCGGCCGAACTCCGCGTCGTGGTCGAGTCGTGAAATTGTTCGGCCAGAATTTGCGCAGCTGAACATCGTGCAAAATTGCCCAGTCGAACGACCGAGATATATTGTCGGATACGAGAGATATCGTAAGAACATATATATGTCATTTCTCTCTCTCTCTCTCTTGGTTACCAGAGAACATTTCCATGATATTCTCTCGGTATCAAGGATGAACGATCGGGCAAAATTCAATCTGCGATTATAACGGCGACTGACAATTAATATGAACAACATATAACAACGCCTGACAATGGTCGACTCGAGTCGATTCTCACGATGATTAATTAACAGTGTCCCGAAGCGGCGATTTTTATATACGTCGCGGGTAGAGCGTGGCGTGGCGAATTTATAGCGGGCCGGAAGAGGTAGCGGGAAAACCCGCGACAAATTTATCCCGGGATTACATGGCGGGCTCATAACTCGCACATTCACCTAATCGCATTACTCGCCGGTGCGGCGATTCGCGGCGGAACGTAATTCGCTGGTTCTCGTTACGTGAACCATAATCGATCGCACCGAGTGTCACTGACGTCACTGGCTGACCGTCGGCTACGAGCGGCACTGTGAGAATCCTTTCCCCGGGGCACCAAAATCAAACGCTCCCGCTGCTATTCCGCTTTCCCAGCGCGCGAATACGCGAATCTCCCGCTGGTGGATCGCTGCACCTGCAGCTGCATACGTCAACGCGGTCGCGGCTTCAGTCGCCGACCCGCATCGGAAATAGATCCTGTAACCGGAGAACTTATTTCTGGAAACATGGCGGCGGCCGTGCGTGGCTTCTATTTCGGGCCGGCGCAGCATCCAGCCGTTGCTTCGCGGTTTTCTTCCGCGTCCCTCTCTCTCTCCCTCCCGCAGCTGCAATCAGATCGAGTAATTGAAAATCCGATCGTGGAGGAGCATCGGGAATCGGATAATATCGGCGAGATAATCCGCGATGAGGAGGAGGAGAATGAGAAAGGTGAGGCGACGGGACGAGGATCGTCCTGTCGTCGTGCCGAGAATGACGCGGAGCTCGTATCGGGGAGTTAATAAAGGTGGTGACCACATGGTAGCGGCACCGAAGCCATAAATAGAGAGAGAGACCGCGGAGGACCATATGTACGTGGAATGATGCCTGGGCCACACCGACGTCCGTTGCGCGAAGGCGATCTATTTCTGGCGGCAGCCGCCGATCCCAGAAATTGCATCCCAGAAGACGCATCCGCGACGATATCTCGTCGAGCGGCACCGACACACTGTTATCCTGTCGCCTCGTTATCCTCGCCCGTCGTCGGTCCTTCGATCGCGGGGCGGACGCAACGTTCCTGTGCTCCTCGCCTCGATCCCTCGCAAACGGCGATTCCGACGGCGAAGCCCCGCTCTGCCTGACGACTCACCAGGGCGCAGCTCCATACTTCTTTACATTCCATATGTCACATTCACTATGGGAAGTAAGGAAGCACGGAACGGTCGCCCGGTGGCGATCACCGAGGTTCCGCCTTGCCCGCCGCTACCGGATCGCCGAAGGAAGTCCAGCGCGCGCTGATGATCCTCGTGTCCTTGCCACAACCTCTTCGCCTGGCGATTGCACTGCAATTACGTAATCCACCGACGCAACTCTCTCTCTCTCTCTTCCTTTCGCGAGCTCGGTCCTGAAAGATCCTGAAAACACTCTCCGGCGAGGGGTACCTGACGCGTCGCGAGCGTTGAGCTGCCGAGGCGCAGGACGAGCCCGGCGAGAACTGTCGTCCTATCTAAGGACGGGAAATCGGCCGGCGGGATCCTGGCGAGTACTGGCGATCGTCTCGGCAGAGCCGCCCGACTTCCTCGAGTCGACGAATCCTGCCAACCCGGGTGACCGCTTCGGACTGAATGCTGCCAAAGCCTTCGAGCACGGTCGCTTGAACGAGCCCTCTAAAAATGGCTGCACAGATCCCATTGGCCTCTGCTCGAGTCACGAGTCGGCACCCCCCTCGTGTGCACATGTAAGCTTACACTCGAGAGAGAGTAGCACGCGGCTCGGCTCAGCCTCGCTCCCTCGCTCGCGCCGTAGCGCCTTCGCCTCGCGCCAAATTTGTCTTTATCCGAAAATAGTCAGTCCCACGGCTGCCACCACATGGCGACTATTCCCGGTTCAGACTCGAGTGATAACTTACCCAGGCCCTCTCCGTCTCGCTCTCCTCATCCTCCCTCCTGCTCCTCCACCGTCCTCCGCGTCGTGCTCCTCCTCTGCTTCGCCTTCCTCATCAGCGTCATCGTCATCTTCTTCTTCGTGTTATCCTCCGCTTTCTTCTGCTTCTTCACCTTTGTACCGTACAAAGGCGAGCGTGCAAGTCGGACAGTCGGATCGCAGGGGGGAAGCTTCGCGTTCCTCGCGCGATCTCGCCGCTGTTGGAAGTCTCGCAACGATCTCTTGTTAATTCCACGAGATATCTCGCAACTTTTGCGAATCCCCGCAAACGACCGCACTCGTAAACGCGGAATCCGCAATCGACAGATCGTAATTATAGGCGAGAGATTTGGTGAGAACGTTGGGATCCGCGATTTCTCGCAGCGCATCCACCTTGACATCTAGAGTTTCCTTCATCAGGAAGCAATTTAACAGTTGTAATTGTACCTTTAGTCGCGTTTCGAAGTCGGCGCACCTGTGAGCCTCGTTCTTCATCGGCAGAACTTTAAATCCGACGTAGGTATGCCGCGATATTTCGAGGGTGGGACACTTGGCAGCCGCTGTTGGCGAACAAGCAGATGTTTTTAAATTCCCGGGGCCTCTCCTTCTCTCTCTCTCTCTCTCTCTACTCTGCCTCTCTCTGTCTTCGCTTTAATTCACACGACAACAATGTCACGTCTCGGTTGATGTATTAATTCTCCAGGTGTCGTATCGTTAACGTGGCCGTTATCGGCGGTGATCAACATCAATGATGATATAGCCCCGGCGTGTGAGCGAATAGCCGGTGGACCGGCGCAGCCAACGTCGTCGATGACGACTCAGCGATCCGATCGTTAACAACGATGATAAAGACGGTATCGTAAATGCAGGGACCGAGTTAGAGGATCGTTCGTCGCGGTATTATTTATAGAAAGATATTCGCGCGACGATAATGGCCGCTGGCGAACGGCCAGCGTCTCTGCGATTTAGTATCGCGGGGCGGCGATTAATTTCAATTTTGCACTTTACGTCGCGGTCGGTTACTCGTCCGACACCCCGTGATCGGCCGCCTTCGGCGTTATGCAACTCGGTGCACAAGCCCCTCCGCAGCGCGCGAATCCATGTCGAGCTTCGTGGGTAGCGGAGTGCGAAACGTTTCGGAAAGCAGGTAACTCCGGCAAACGACAGCGGAGCAAGTTCCGACGCGGGAACTTGGTCAAGAACGAGCACGTTGCTTTTGAAATATACATATCGCCCGTCCCCTTTCCCTTCTGCGCCATCGGCATTGTACGTTGTCGCGATTCCGTCAAGAGCGCGAACGAAAGTTACTCGCGACGTTTCCTCGCGACACGGACCCTTTGCGTTTGACATGGTTACATGACACTCTCGTTTTCGTTGAGACTTCCGTCGAGAATTTCCGTCACAGTCTGTGCAGTGGACAAGAAGGACTGAAAGGTCGGTGATATTGGAAATGTCGAATTTGGAGTATCACTTCTGAATACTCGTGCATGGCCGCTGTGAACTGGCAAGGACGCTCCGAGCCGGCGGTCATGATGCACAAATATTCACAAAAGCATACTTAACGCGGAATCCCCGATATCGCTGTGCCTGAGGGATAACCTTTCTGTCCACGACCGTACCCGACGTCTTTATTTCGCGAGAAACGTCCCGGCGGACTGACACCACTCGGCGATCAATTAACTCACTCCGCGGATATAATTACTTGAGTTTCGACGCGTCAAGTTCGGAGCCGTCGTCAGCCGTCGAGACGGGTTAACAGCAATCGGAAAACTTCTCACCTAGATCGCCAGCACATTACAGCGCGTTTCAGCTTGCGCANGGGGGGGGGGGGGGGCGGAGAGCTCGTAAATCCTGCGAGTCCGACTTCCAACTTCGCCTCTCCTCGACGATCCGCCGCTGACGCTTCTGTCAACGGCAGATGCCTCGTCGAATTCGGGATCCATTTTTCCACAGTAGGAAAAGTTTCACCGAGCCGCGGTATCCCGTACGTGCGATAAACTTGTGATGTCACTTTTATCGGCGGCTGCCGCGCTGCAAGATGAAGTTCGTCACGACGGCCGACCCCGGTCTAAAATTACTGACAACCGAAGACGATGCATCCGCGAAGTCGACGCGGCCTGGTGAGCCGTGCGAAACGAGTCTACACGCTAACGTGGATCCTATTTTCGGCCGTCGTCGACGTCGGCGTCGTGACGAAAAGACGCGTCTCGCGAGAGCACGAGGAAAGGAACGATCGGCCGACGAACACGTCGCACCTCCCGACCTTGCGCACCTGCGGATCATTCGTGATGCACCTGCAGAACCCCGGCGAACTTATGACCCGAGACCTGGAAAGTGGGACGACATTCTCTCGCGAGGCAGACCGCGAGAAAGATTACGTCGGACTCACCCTAATCAAGCGCGAATCTGCCGAGGAGTTTGAAAGTGGAAGAATACCCCGGCGTTTGACACACCCCCGTGTTCCTGTCTCGCCGGAACGATTTAATGATTTTAACATGCGGCACATCGCGGAGAGTAATTAAAGAGAACGTCGTTCCTTCACTTGCCGGTGAGGGGCGAGGGAGAAAAAAAGGAGGGAGGCTTTTCCCTCAACGGAGGCGCCGCAGCCCTAGCGTCTCGTGTATCGGGTTACGAGTTCGTCGTTGAAAATAGCCTTTACTCCGCGTACTAATGGCGAAGACTCGAAGTAACCCCGGCTGAGATACAGCGGGGTCGAAAGCCGGCGGCGCATCTCTCTCTCTCTCTCTCTCGCGCTGAAGATCATGTTCGTCGCGTGATTGCGCTGATGAAAGAAAACCGCGAGAGAGAAAACATCGCGGAAAGGGATGGACCGAGAACTCGCCGCCGCTAATTATCGTCGTTAATTTAGCACGATAAAGATGCGGAACACACAACTCGGGTCATCCAACGATACGGCCTCGCCCGATTCGCCGCGACGTCGTTGCGGTTTTACGAAAGCGCTCTCTCGGAGATCGGATACACACGCGAGTAATTTACATACCGAATTCGATCGGACTCTTCTTCGTTTTCTTCTCCCCTTACGCCAGGAGGAAAGACGATAGCTGCACTCTCTCTCATCTCTCTTGAGTAAAACCACCTCTTCCCCCTCCCTCCCTCCTTTCGGTCCCTTCCTCTCTCACTCCCTCTATTCTCTTTCTCTCTCATCTCGCAATCCTTCTCGTCGCAATTTCATTCTCGCGGCATCGAAACAGCCCCCGGCGCTTCTTCGCCCGCGAATAGACAAGACGATGGCGATGGCGCGAGTTCCTAGGAGATTCCCGATGCCGTTGGAATTCTGTGCGCGGCTGGAGGAGAGAGAAAGAGAGAGAGAGAGTATTTACTTACATCGAATCGCGCCCCGAAATTACTTTTACCCCTTTTCCACACGCCGAACGTTCCTCCGGCGATCAAGCCTGTCGCTGGAGATCGGTTGCAAGAGAGAGAAAGAGGGAGAGAGGGAGAAAGGGAAAGAAGGAACTACCGCATCGCGTGTATTTCAGTTCTCACTGGATTCACTTTTCTGAACGTCTCGTTTCTACTTAAAAAATATCCGCGACTGAGCGTGCATTATATTCGCGAGATTCTCGAATGTGTGCGTGGACGAAAAGGACGTTCGATGATTCCACGATGCAATTCTACACGTGCATCGAACACGGCATCTGGCTTTTCGCGTATGACGAGGCGCTCTTTACGTCACAATTCCCTTTCTTCTCCGGGAAACCTCCGCGGAAGGTCTCGCGAATAAACGCGATATGATCACGTAAGCTCCTATGGAGTCCCCGCGAAGTCTCGTCGCCGACGAAATCCAACACGCGTTTATTCCTCGAGACGATTGTCTTATACGACAAATACTTAACGACGGCAAAGGTATCTCGTTGCAGAATATTTCTTCCCTTGTATATTTTTCCTACTATTTTAACAAAGACCGATTTTAACACGAGTACAAAATGTTCTTTACTGTGTAGTCTCCTTATGATGAGCAAAAAATCGAAATTCGGGGGNGGGGGGGGGGGGGGGAAATGGTGAAAGAATTGCACTTGGATTTTATTCAAATCTGAATAAATAATTCGTTCCAACAAGAACTCTTTGCTGGTCACCGCGGTTGCTTTCGCATCCGATGCTTTCAAATCCATTTACCGTCGATTGGAGAACACAAGTTATATTCTTCGTTTGTTCGTTTGTTTCTTCGTGGGCGTAACAAGGTCTCAATTTTGACGTGGAGAAAGCCCCTCCGAAATTTCATCCCGGGAACGCCTTCCCTTCTATCTCGCATTACGTAGGTTTTCTAGGACATCGTGTACACGAAAAAGCGGAAGCCGTGGCGGGAAGTTGGCGAAACGCGCGGGAGGAAAACATAAAGGGCCCGAAGGAAGCCACTTTTCAGGCGTCGAGGAAACCGGAGGAAGAAATCTAGAAAGCCACCGCCGCCCCTCCCTTCGCCACCCTGTCCCGGTCACGGAGGCGGAACGTGCCGGTTTTTGTCTCGTGACAAATCTGTGCAACTTTATTCGAGAACGCCGCGAGAGAGGAGTTAATGCTGTTTGTCTCGCGCGGAGGAGGCCGTCGGGGTGGCGAGAAGGGTGAAACGCGTGAAACGCGAGGTCCAGAAGTTCGCCGTGCCGAAAACAGGGTGAGCCATCTCGGGGAGGTCTCCTGATATCGCGGCTCCGTTTTGCCACCGGATGCGGGCCAAGGATGGACCTCCGTTACGTTCCTCTTACGACGTCCTTGTTATGATCATATTTTCTAACCTTTTCATCTCTCCACTCTATTTCCAAGTACTGAGAGAAAGATAGTTCCACGACTCTCGCTGACTTAACAATGTCACCTCGTTCGTTCTTACAAAATGCATCGAATCCTTAATTCCTTAGCTTTCCCAAGAAGCTGCACGAGGTAAACCACTTCACGTCCATTTTTCTTACCGCAGGAGTAAAATTTGACGAATCTATTTCCTAAGTAAATGCCGACCGCACGGTGAAAAACATTTGGTACCTGTGTTAAAATCGGTCCTTGTTAAAATGTTAAATTTGTTACGTACCCGTATATTAATGTTATAACCCGTGTGTTTACGTTATTTCAATATATACATTTTATATTTTTTTTCTATTATATTTGAGTCGATATTCAACATGCGTAAACGTCAAAATAACTTATTTTATACTTCAGTGTCGATTGACATATTAATTTTGTATTAATCTTTGACATAATACTTCCGTTACCTTTCAATCTCATCTTATATTCATATATCACAATACTCATGTTAAATTAACACGAAAATTTGAGCGGATCGCTCGGGACATGTGAAATGTGTTAAATTTAACACAACGCGATAAAAGGTTTTGCCGCGCGGAGTAATCTCTCAAGTGTGATTTTTAATTCACGAGAGCGACATGACTTCCGTGCCGAGGACGAAAGGGTTCATGGGAAATGGATTGATCGACGCGGCAAAATAACGCATTCGCACCGGCGACGCGCGGCCCGAGCGGAGTTACAGGTGCACGAGCAAAAAACGCGCATTCGCGCGGATAAACTCTCGAGTGTGCATCGCGCCGCGGAATTCGATATCGTCAGATAAAAATAAACGCTTTTGCGCGACGCTCTCGCTCACATTCGCCCTTTCTGGAGGAGGGCGCGCGTTTCTGCCTGGTGTATAGCATCGCGCGCGCGCGCGCGCACGGATTCAAGAATGTTTGCCGGAGACAAATCGGCATCTGACTTCAATTACCGGCTGAAGCGAGATTAAGCATCGTGATGAAATTACCGTAATGAGATATTGTGATAAAATCGAGCGCGACGTTGTGCAGTTTGTCAAAGGCTAACGAAACGCTCGCGCCCGATGAATAATTTGCTAAGTGACTGCGACCAAAATGCGCCAAAATTCTTCGACACCCGCGATAAAATTCTCGGCGAGGCCCTTCGGCTCCCCTTCTTTCTCTCTTTCTCTTTTTTCCACTCGGGCTCTGGAGCCTCGCCAAAGCGCGAGAAACCGGAAGAGTCGCCCGAACTAATGACAAGGCCGATTCAAAATACCGGATTATTACGGCCATTAAGAGCTCGATCGGTAGCCTCCCTCCGTTGCCCTCTCGGTCGTCGAGGGACGGGGAACGCCGCTTTGAAACTCGGCACGAGCATCCGAGGCGGCGATTTAACGATGCAGTAAAACTTCCGCGAACTACGAATTTAAGGCGACGACGCGGGCGTTAATGGGCGTATTAATTAAGGGCACGTTAATCCCGATATCGCCCGGGAACTTCGCCGTGCCTATTCGCAATCTCGTGCGCATTTCTCCGATCCTCGCTCCCGGGGCGAGACACTAGTTTTAATACTTCGCTGCCGAAGGTACGGCCGCGAAATGAGAAAAATTACTTATGAATCACGTCCGACTGAACGGAACTGTATAATGAGTTGATTTCATAGCGCGGACCACTTCGTCCAGTATTGCCATTTTTTTCTAATGACAACCCCTCGAACACTAGACTAAAGAAAGATCTCATGACTGTATCCTGTTTATTATTTTATACGTTGTAATAATAACCACATAATATAGCAATACATTTAAATAATACATATAAAACATATGATAATAAACAAAATGAATATATTTCCGATATTCGCTGCTAGTATTACAGACCTACAGTTTAGATCGCAATATACTATTTGTAGTACCAGCAATGAACATCGGCACATACTGAACCTTTCATTATTATCGCTCTTGATTGGTACATTCTCTTGGATCTTAAGAATCTAAAGAATATTCCAATCGCAGGCAACAATCGTTTACTGAGTTGCTTTCTCTACAAGACGAAGCCATCCCTTTAGCGTCACCAAGAAAGTAAATTTCGTTCTATACGTTTGTCATACGGGAAAATTTAATTTCTAATTTTTTTTTTAATTTCGGCAAAATCAAACTGTCCAGATGAAAGCCCGGTGGCAACATTGGCGTCGTCGAAATAACCTTTCTTGCATGAGCGACGAGATCGGACGAGATTCATAGTCGCGCGGAGGGAAGAGCAGGTTATAAATTTGCCGGAGGAATGCGGGTCGCGATTTTGCCACATCGCATGCCGCGAGAGAGAATTATTGCGAAACGATAGGGGACAGGACCAAGACTTGGATGCTCTCCCAGGTCGTATAACTGCATGGTGACGTAAGTCTCCGGTGGCGTTGAGATCCTTCGGAAAATTCCTCTCCGCTCATGAGAGACGCGCGCTCACGAAATCATTTCGATCGTCGAATCATCTCGGAAACGACGACCGAGCGAATTTATTCACGCTGATCGTACCGGGCAGCTCATTGTTTCGCGTTGTAAACGCGACAACGTAAACATCTCTTCGCCTTTCCGGTGGAAAACAAACCGGCGAAACTGTCACGTTCGAGACGATGACAGGCTCGTCTGTGATCGCGTGATTGAGTTCGACGTATCTTCGAATAGATCTTCGCGAACTTGCGAGAGGACAGAGATGCGAAAGCAAGGGAGAGAGAAAGAGAGAGAGAGAAACGTAAACAGTCTCCAGCAGACGGGGTATGCTTCAAAGCCAAAATATCTCTTTCTCCGCACCTACAGCCGGCCGGCTAAAGACGGATAGACGTGTTTTCGTCGGAGGAATCGAATAAGCAAAATAAACGAGACGAAACTCATTCAGGAAAAACTCGGCGTCGCCGTCGACGTCACCGTCCGTCGTGCTCCGCGATGGAATCATTTTCATCCCCTTCCTTTTTTTCTCTTGCTTTCTCGAACCCTCTATCTCTACCCCTACTCTCTTTTTCTCACTTTCGATCGAAAACTTTTCACCCTCATTTTGAGCGTACATATTTTCCCGCAGGGTAAAAACATTGCCGCCGCACAGCTATCGACTATCGAGATCGCTCATCTCGAATTAGAGATGAAATCGTTTTGACAATTTCGACGGAATTCGGCTATCTCTCTTATGAGCGCTTTTACAGCTGGATATTGTGGAATTGCGGTTAAAGAGATTTATCCGTTGCCAATTCGTGTTCACGTTTATTCGACCAGAAACACCATTTAAATGTGGCTACAGCTAATGGAAGTGTCTAGCTTTTTCGCCGTTTGTTGAAGCACTCTCTTTGCGACCGCGGAAAAAAATTACAATTTTATGAGAGCAGAGAGAGAGAGAGAGAGAGAGAGAGAGATAAGCCGTCGTTTACTTTGCGCAATCAAAGAGTTTAATTGCATATGTTTTTGACGTGAGATACGAGGCTTGGGTAAAGATTAATTTCGATCGTGATTATGAAACAAATAAAGATAATAGCGGTAACGTATTAATTTGCGCTACGTAACGACCGACGTAATAACGATAATACTAATAATATTCGCGGTAGGGTAAACAACATTCTCGTTAATAACCACAATATACGAAATACTGGACGGAAGGATAGATGGGGTGATGGTGCTGGTGATGCTGGTGGTAACCGTAATAGTTGCCATAATCGATATAACGTATCGTGTACGATGTAATTACGATAGAGGTGCAGACGAATTTAGAGAGAAGGCCGTTGCGAGCGTTTCAAAAATACGAATAATCATCAAATTGTCTCGACAAGAGAGTTAAATTAACACATTCAAGAATTATTATTATAAAATATTTCGAGAGATTTCAATCTCAAGTATTTATATTAAATATTTAGTGCGTTTGTGTTTCGATCACACTTGATTGCAGATTTCGATATATAGAGTGTCCCAGACCAAGGCATAAACTTCACGAGGATATGGAACAGACTGAGATGAACAAAAAAGTCCTGTATCATTTTGCAAACAACACACACATTTTCGAGTTATTAATTATTGAAGAAACTTCTGCGCGAGACTTCTGCGCGGCTAAACCCTTTAATTGCTCGCGATGACGGGCGGACGGATGAGCGAGAACGAGTCCTCATATTCTCTCGTAAAATCTTGACGTTTCACGGCGTAAAATTTATCTTGTAGTAAATTTAATCTCCGTTATTTTGACAGCTATTCCCCGAGAACGTTCCCCAGATCCGACCCTGCGCCGTGAGCGCGGAACGGCGCTACGCCGCCCTTTCTTCCCTTTGCCCGAATTAAAATAGCCGACGAGTGCAGCGATCACGGGTGACCTACCCCGCCGTGGCGGTGCACCTGCGACTCGTCTGGCTGTGCCATCGCGTCATATTTTATGCCGAAGTCATTTCCATTGCCGCGGAAAAGTTCCGCCTGCCACCGACCGAACCTCGTCGTCGTTCTCCTCCCTTCCTGCGCCTTTTGCAATAACTTTTAAAGGAGCTCAGAATTAATATATTTTTTTCTGGAAGACCGTTGGCGTTTTCACAGCCGCAGCTTCGCTCCTACTTTTCCATCTCTCTCTCTCTCTCTCTCTCTCTCTCTCTCTCTCTCTCTCTCTCTCTCTCTCTCTCTCTCTCTCTTTCTCTAACTGTCTCTTTTCGCCTCTCTCTTTCTCAGTTGGGTATTGAACGCATAAATTACGCGACTTCGTCGAGCGATCGAAGAATTTTCCTCCTTTCTCCCTTTCTTTCCTTATTTCTTTCTTCTCCCTCCCCGCTCCCTTTACTTCTCCACCGGTGCCACTTTTCTCCCGCCCCGTAATTTCTTTTCGTTATTTTACCTCGCGAGCTTTGTACGCGCGGTCGTTACTTTGCGTTTTACATCAACGCGAGAGCAAGAGACGTACAATTTTCATTGTTACCGTAACACTGTTCTTATTATGTTTGCCTACGATCTTCTTTATCTCGCGACGTCTTTTTTCTCGTTTCTCCAATTTCGTCTGATATTTTCGTGACGTCGTCGACCCTGCCACCGAACCGGGACGTTCTACCTCCGCGACGTCCAAACTCCGCGGATAGAATTAGTTGGTAGTTGTGATTTAGTTTTGGTTCGATTACCTACCTGCTTCTCCGGCGCTCCGAACCCCTTCTATCCTCCCCGCTTGCCTCAATCCCCCCGGTTCCGGTGCCGACTAATCCTTTCGGAGATACTACCCTCCGGGAATTTCAATTTTCGTCACGGCGCCAGCTACGAGATTTCCCGTTGACCCTTAACCCTTTCAGGATAAGCTTTTTCGGATACACAAATATGTAAGGAGAAAAAAGTCTCGCGAGTTTTATTGAATTCAAAATTGAAGAATAATATTTGTATGATTGATATTTTAACGTATTCTCTCGTCTAGCGTTGAGTCCGGCGCAGTATTCGATCTTGGAGCCGCCGGGCATAGTCCGCGCGCGCTTCGATTCAAGATATACGCACAAATAATATTTTTTAATAGAGATTAATTTTCCACCCGACGCGATAAACGAGGAGAAATGTCGCGAGTAATTTCTGATGCGCCGCCGTTCACACGAAAATTCGTTTATCGCAAATGCGCGAAATTGTACATTATACATTTTTTTCTGGTAAACGTAGCGACGCCGGTGTCGCAAGGAGATGCAAGCGAAATTATGAACTGTTGCAGATCTGCGACGCGACGCATTTAAGGGATAAGTCGCGCAGGTAAACACGCAAATAGGACGCGTAAATTCCTGGCTCTGGCTGCCGGTTTTCCTTTTCTCTCTCTCGCTCTCTCTCTCTCTCTCTCTCTCTCTCTCTCTTTCTCTTTCTCTGCTAGACATTTTCTCTCGTTGCTCGTTTCTCCGGTATTTACGAGAACATGTATCTCGAAATATTCCGTTCAAAAAATCCTAGACTCTCTCGGCGGAAAAATAACGTCACCGTGTTGCAGCGTCCTCGGCGACACGAGGTCGGGCGAAACCCTTCGGAAAGAAGAAACGAAATTAGAAGGACACTTTGAGAAGTTCCTCGCTTAATCCGGATCTAACTTCCGGTATTCGGGACTCACGGCAAATTCCAATTTTCGTCGGACACTTCGCCGATGAAGTTCCGCAGTACGACGACGGCGATGAGGAAGGGAAAGCATCTCGCGTCTTCTCGCGCGCGGGATTTCGATTTTTCTCCCGAAACTTTCCTGCGGGTCTAATCTCGCTGTGTTAAAAAAAGAAAAAAAAAGAAAAAAGGAGAAAGAAAGAAAGAAGCAAAATAGAAAGGGTGACGAGAAGAAGGAAAACAAAACGGCTCGAAAGAGAGCGGGTGACGGGTACCAGGCGGGCATCGGCCGTTTTCCTGGGTGCGCCAACTCCGATAGAGACACCCGGAAATTGCGTCATGGTAGTGGCCGACGTTCTTCATGGTTTCTGCATATTAGAGCGCATCCATCCTCCTCTTCCTCCCTTCGGCGCCCGCCCGTCACCCACGAGCGGACATCGTCGATTCGGACCGGCCGTGCGTATTCCTTCCTGGTTCGCCGAATCGATCGAATTTAAATACGCTGAATTTAAATACGGAGAGAGAAAGAGAGAGTGAGAGAGAGGGGTGAGGGAGGGGGAGGACGAGAGAGAGAAAGGGAGAGAACGAGATAGAGAAAGAACCAATACACGCTGTTCCTGAAAACTTGTATAATGATAATGTAACGAGATCCCTGTCGAATTTGAAAAGACAATTTCTCCCGGTGACAATTCGCTCTCTTCCTCAGTATCTCATTAACACATACCTTGGCGATTATCTCGAATTAAAATGTCATTTACATGAAATTTTCGTGAAATTACGTAATTAAAATTCGGAGCTAACCCGAGGAATCGGTGAGAAATCCAATGAAGACTGAAATTTCATCAGATGACGTGTACACGCTTAACACATTTAACGCGTCAAACGCGAACGCGAGAACAGGCCCGCGTCGCAAAAGTATCGACTGCAATTTGAGAAGAAAATTAGAAAAAAGAGGACTATAAAGTGAGAATTTTTATTTATTTATTTGTTTAGTTTTTCGAAAGAAAGAGGAAAGGATTTTCTGTCACCGAATATTAGAAGCTAATTTATCTCGCGCACGACAACCGATGGGAGGGAAGGCGCGACGCGAAAATTGAAGCTTTATTTATTGCGCGGAGTTTGATCGAATCGGATGGCGCGAATGACTGATAGGAAATCCGAATACTTCGGGAACCGCTGCCTGGTGAAGAGCGCCGGCGGGCAAACGAAAGGGAAGACAAATGGAATTCCGCCGGAATTTCGCGAGGTTGCGGCGGATAAATGTTTTAGGGACTGCGGTGGCCTTCGTGGTTTCTCAGTAATCCATCAGTGAATGCCTTGAGAAGACTCGGAGCCGCCTACGGAGAGAAAGATCGCAGCTTCCGATTTTTCTCCGGCTCCGAATGAACGCGTTTTCGCAGCGGACTCGTTAATCTCGTCGCGAGGTCGGGAGGCGCAATTAGCGAAGAGAGGTGTGCCGCGTATGTAATGTCTCGAAGTATACACAGCGTAATAGCCGTTTAGCTATTTTTCATACAGATTGAGTATGTATTTAAAGTATAATAACTTTTATCCAGAAATAACTTTTTTCCCCTCTGAATTCCGTCAAAATTTTGGTGTCATTTTTAAGTGTAATATAGATCAATTTGTAATTTTTTCATTATTCTAACTTGTGGGTAACACATCTAATAAATCTATCTACATTTTGTAACTCTGCACGATTAGAGATACAAATTAGAGATTACAAATAAGATATAAATAAGTTAGAATATACAATTATACATGCATGAGCCTAACAACTATATTATGTATGGACACATTCGTTCATTTTGCGTCGCGATTTCGATTTTTCTTTTTCATATTTTTTCTCTCCCCTCCCCCTTCTCTCACTCTCTCTCTCTCTCTCATCCACACAAATGCACACACACCACGTCCCTCTCCGGTTCCGACTCGATTTTCCCATCGATTGTCGATAAGCATCGGCGAAGCCCACTTGATCAATGATACGCATTCTCGTGGGCGATTAATTCGTCGATAATTCCGCCTACCTCCCTTTCCTCTCCGAAACCGCTCGCGAACAATCTCCCGTTTCGACAATGACAGACTGGGCGGAATTATTTCCGCCGCGGCTCGACTCACCGTAGTCGCCGCCACCTCCGTCGCCGGCTCGCTCGAGATCATCCTCTCTCTCTCTCTCTCTCTCTCTCTCTTTCTCTCTCTTTTTCTCTGTTCGGCCTCGAAATCCTCTCGATATCACACTCGCGACGAATCGCAGCTGCGCGCCGCTGCGAATACCGAAATAATCGCGAGTCCGCGCTCGCTATATTTAGCGGGTCGGAACGCGATTCCGCGCGAGCGCTCCCGCGACGAAGCGTCCGATCTTCGGTCGCTCTCGATATGACGAATATCGATCACTGACGGTTCGATCGTGAGGACGAGAAAAAGAAGAAGCAGCAGCCTCTTCCTCCACTCGGGCTCGGTGTTCCCGTTGTCGGACGCGTGTTGTCGTCGTCGTCGTCGACATCGTCGTCGACATCGTCGACATCGTTGCACACGCTCGTGTCAATTATATTTAGCATGTCGCCGCGTGATCTCACTGACTCACACTGCCGCGAACTGCAGGAGGCGACGAACGCTCGCGCTACGCGTCGGAAACAGAAGCACGCGTGTTGGACCGTGCGGTTGCATCGGCTTCTCGGTTAGACTCTCCGCGATGATGCCACGGCCGTCGCTGACTCACTAAATGCTCGATATATGCGTGCGCGATTCGCGCGTGCGATGCGGAGAGCGAGCTCGATTCGCGGCCGCTCGTTCGCGTCAACGAGCGGTCGCTCGGCGGAGAGTTTGCTCGGAGTCACAACGAGCGAGGATAACTGCAGATCGTGTTCTCGATTCATTCCATGGAACCAGTCTGTTAAATCGTTAAGGATTTTGTAAAATTTTCGGAAAAAAAATTCCGAGAGACGAACCGAGCCGAAAATTTCCGAAGATGAACCGAACCTCCGCCTCCTGAGAGAAAATCAAATTATGGAAGAAGACTCGAAGAGATCCTGAGTCGACATTTTAGTCTTATTTTAAGTCTGATTTAGTTCTACATTAAGCCTTCAAAAATCATCTATTGTACTTCTTTGATGCTGCGTATGGGGAAGTTATGATCGTTTTCTGCTCTTGAAGACTTAATGTAGAATTAAGGTTTAGACCGGTATTCATAGTCAGATCTTATATTTAAGACCGTCTTAAATGTATCCTCAAATGTTGCACGACTCATTTCATTGGTTGCAAAATATCTGAAGATGAACTTAAGATGGTCTTAAATATAAGACCCGACTATGAATACCGCTCTTAGACTTTGGAAGCTTCAATTCTCATTTGTAGCATTAAAGGAGCATTTATTGTGAACTTATTTCTGTTTTCTCCCCCTTGAAGACTTAAAGTATAATTTAAAATCTCGATTCGGGCGTTCGCACATTCGTCTCGTTCTGAAATCGCGAATCGACATCCTTCATTCGAACGCACGTTCTGCGATCCGCCGAGCGACGCGATTTGTCGCGGAGAATGAAATACCGATAATAAATGACGATTCGAGATCGTAATGATCAGTGAGCTGCTACATAATAATAATAATAACAATAATAATAATAACGCGACGGTCGACGTAACGATATCGAGTAGCACGTCGTGAGTGCCTAACGACGGTTCATTGATGCCAATAAACGAACAGAGACGTCGGCGACGGGCAAAAGTCCTTGTCGACGAGCGGGAAATTAATCGGAGTAATAACACGCGTCGCGCGATACGCCTCCCTAGCGCGGTCCGGGTATTTATGCAGGTCGTGATTATGACGAATTCTGACTTTGAGTGCGCGACGCCGAAATGAAATTAAATCGGAGACTGACAGGCCGTAATAACCGGCGTCGTCCCGTTCGCCCGTCTCGCCCGCTCGCGCTTATTTCTATTTGTTACACCGCCGTGCGACTGCCGTTGTAATTGCGATAATTATCGGCGACGTTAAATCAACGTCGCGCGCGCACGTCTTCGCTCCCACGCGGATTCGCTCGCGCGAAATCCCACGCGAGGGCTTCGCGAGCTCGGCGAGCTCGACGGTTCGCGGCAGATCTATTCTGTAATTCTTTAACGCACGCTTTGCAACTGTAACTGTATACGTTACACATCGTCGCGCAGATATAACAGCATGACATAATAGCCGCGCAATGATAACATGCTGTGACTTTTGATGACCACGATATTGTCGTTGAAAGATTTTGGCCGTTAAAAGATATCGCTTCGGGTACGTCCCATTTGTATTCGGCAGACGGGTAGAACGGAAGTTCACATTTGCGACCTCCCCCCCCCCCTCTCCCCCCGGCCCTAAAATATTCTTTCGGGGAGGTCTTTGCTCAAGAAGACACTTCCGGCCGATATTTTACACTTAAAACATAATTTGCTGGAGTTTTTAGGATAGACCGCTTTTAATCACCCGTTTTTGCAATATACATCTCTCTCTCTTTCTCTCTCTCTCTCTCTCTCGTATTAATTGGACTCAGGCCGAGTTCACTAGAAATGCATAATTGCAGGTTCAATTAATCCTCACGCTATATCTATATTACTCGAAATAGAATATTTATCCGTTTTTTAATTACTTTCGACAATGTGCCAGGGAAAGAGGAGGGGGGAAGGGGGGACGAGGACGAGCAAGAGAGCGGGTTTAATCATTACATTATTCCGATCGTTTTGATGGTAATTATTTTGGCAAGCCGCAGGAAATAAGGCCGACGATAGGAAAGGCAAGAGGGTCAGAGGGGCGAGAAAAAAAATGAGAACAACGGTGGGATGAGAGCAGAACCGCGGGACCGGTTAATGACGCAATAAAATCGCACAGCGCCGATGCCGGGCGCGAGTCCCCGACATAATTGGCGAAGTAATCGATTTATAGTTATTAACGCGGTAACGGTAACATTCGCGGCCATTTGCATATTCATGACGAGGAGGAGGGGTAGAGTCGGCCCTGGGCGATTCACTGCTGCTGCTGCTGCTGCCCTTGCCGCTGCGGCTCTCCGCACACTTGGATGCAAAACGCGTGTCCCTTGGACCGCGTTAATGAAAAACGACGCCGCTTACGCGTCGTAAAAATTTGATGGCCTCCCCTCGCCTCCCGCAACTGTCGCGGAAACGAGGCTCACGATGTCTAACAGGGTCGCGAGTTTAACGCAAACATCGTTACTCCCTTACAACATTGCGCACATATACGTCATTGCACTTACTGCGCAAACGGTAATTTTTTGTGGATTATTATTAGTCGCCTCCGAGATAAGGAGATTATTTGTCGAGATTACCGTTCTGGCAGGTCCCAAGTTGAATGGGACTCTATGTCTATTCTCTCTTAAGTCGAGTCAGTGGAAATGTTATTAATCGAATCAGTGAAATAATATTCTACCGATAATCAGCGAATATAATTTTTAGTGAAGACACTTCCACTTAGTTCTTTTAGCTAATACTTCACTGATTTTAGCCAATGAAAGATTCACTACAGATCGTTGTTACGTGTTACGCAATAGAAGAAAAAATCTCTCTCTCTCTCTCTCTCTCTCTCTCTCTCTCTCTCTATCGTATTTGATATAATTCTTACGGTAGCGGATTCAAGAGCCAGAAGTTTCGAGTTCGAGTTTCATCGGGATAAATGTATTTTTCAAATACGATATAAGTTAAATCAATTAAACATGATTGCGAAAATATTTCAAGCAAAACCATTGACGATACTTTAAGAGTGTGATAATGAGAGAGAAATAATAAAATAATATCTTTTTCGCTGTTTCTGCAGTTAAATTTCTCCGATGGAAACAGTTGTTGCTATTAACAGACTTTTACAGCGAAATTTTATCGATTTGCAATGCTATACTTATAACTTTGATCACTAGTGGCTGTTGACTGCTTCTCAGTGATAATACACTCATTGAATTTTAGAAAGTACGTAGAGTCCTTGTTATTCTTGCATTTATATTTCGACGAGATATTTCTGCGCGATTCAAAAAGCATATCGCTGCCTCTTATCGAAATTCTCCAAGAGACACTTTGCACGTCTCGCAATACGAAGAGGGAAAGAAAGAGTGCTTGTCCCTCCGTGTGAAATCTTGGCGAAGTCCGAGAGTCTGTTTCGTAATAATTCGAATTCCGCGAAGATCTCGCGGCGTAATTGGCGAGGCGCATCTCCCGAAGGAAGACGGGGGTCGGGAAGACGAGAGAAGGCCTCCTCTGATGCCGTGCGCGAGACATTTCGAGACACATGCAGGCGCATGTGTGACGAAACACATGCGTGTTCGGCGTGCCCCAGCAGCGGGCTACCGCCTCGAAGAGGCCCCCTTCGGAGGAGGCCCCGTCTACGAGAACAGCTGTCCCCGTCTCTCGCCGCCTCACCATGGGATCCTTGCCGCGGAGATACAGTCAGAAATACGCTGGTGATACACGGAAGCGGATCGCCCGAAGGGGAAATGCAGCGAGATCGCGTCTCTTTCCGTAATATAAAAGCCGAACAAAAGCACGGAGACAGAAAGAGAGAGAGGGAAAGAGAGAGATAAAAAAAGAAAGAGAGGGACGGGGCGGGAATGTGACTTTATCGCACCTTCCTCTTTCCAGAAATAAAAAAACGTAAATATACAGCGAGACGCTGCGTCAAAGTATAATTAGTTAAAAATAATAGACACAAATACAAGTAGCGCCGCAAAAGTAGGAGAAAATGACGGGATGCGCCGTGCAAAAATAAAGCAGTTACGTAAAATACGATAAAATACGTCGCGCGATAAAAAACGCGTATCTGTTTCTTTTTCTCTCCCTTCCTCTTATTTCTCTCTCTCTCTCTCTCTCTCTCCCTCTCTCTCTCTCTTCTTTCCTTTTTTCACACGGAACGCTTCGCGTACGTATACCGTGCAATTTTCCGAAGGAAGACGCTGAGATTAATTAGAATGGTTTGTCGCGAGATAATTGAGTCTCGCGAGCGTGAACGGAAACGCAATTGTTCCCCGCAACGAGGCGCAGTCGTGATCAATCTTTTCGATCACGTTTCAGCGCGATGCGAGTGCTGCTGTCGAAGTTGCCGCGGCCTTGGATCGTCGACGAGAAGAAGGACGACGGTTACACGGCCCTTCATCTGGCAGCCCTGAACAACCACGTGGAAGTGGCCGAGCAGCTGGCACGCGCCGGGAAAGCCGACCTGGACCTGCAGAATGTGAACCTGCAGACCGCGCTGCACCTCGCAGTCGAGCGACAGCACACGCAGATCGTTCGGGTGTGTGTCGATCTTCGCGAAAAAAAGCAACCCTTGCAGAAATATTTCACCATTTTCAGCCCGCGATTATTGTTAGTTTGAACAGTGAAAGTGTGCATTCAGCTGAGTGAATACGACCCGGTTTTTAGGCTGGAAAAGGACACTTTTCCGTAATAAAACGAGTGGTTATAGCGGATTGCATACGAGTATGTTCCGAATGGTATTAACGTACTATGGAGTATTTTTGAGTAGTAAATATGTACAGCGCTATGTAAATTTGAGGTGTGTAAACGTACATTCAGCTACGAGTACAAAAATATTTGTTTGGCATTCGTATTATACATTTTGAAATAGCACGAATAAATGCACGACTTTTTAACGTGCGTCTTTCCGCATTGAAACGAAACGAAGTCAAAAAGGAACGTATTAACGCGTTGTCACTCATCAGCTAGAAAACGAGCGTTGAATTCTTTCGCTTAATTTGAGATTAAGATGTGTGGCCGAGAGTGCAAGAAACGAGCGTAAAAATGGTAGAACGGGTTAAAAGCGGGCCAGAACGGGCCGTGTAAAGAATGGAAACGGTGAAATATTTGTGCAAGAGTGCCCTCTCCGATCCCGGCGGCTCGACGATTGCGATAAGTAATTATCAGTCACAATTCATTTCGCTCGGCCGACAGTTGTTGGTTCGCGAGGGCGCGAATCTGAACGTCGCCGATAAGGATGGGGACACACCTCTACACGAGGCATTGCGCCATCATACGTTGTCGCAGCTGCGACAGCTGCAAGATGTGCAGGACGTCGGACGGTTGCTGATGGGCTTAGGCACCCAGGGCCAGGACAAGAAGAGCAGCTCCTTCATCGCTTGTTTCTTAGCTGCCCACGGAGCCGATCTGGAGCTGAAAAACAAGAAGGGCCAAACGCCTTTGGACCTTTGTCCGGACCCGAACCTCTGCAAGACCCTTACCACCTGCCATAAGGACAAGGAGTCGTTAGTATTCGAGAGAATAGAAAAGAAAAACAGAGAAGGCCGCGTGCGCTCTTCGACCCTTCGATCCTTTAATCTCCATAAACCAAATTAATTGTATAAAAGTATCAAATATCCCCGGATATTTGATTGTCCTTTGGTCCACTCATAAAATTACATATCATTTTATACATCAATGTTTGTGTATATAGAATATTTTTTGCATAAAATCAAGAGCTTTATTGTTTGCAAAAAGTATTGGTATCATTCGAATATATATTTTAAGTGTACATTATTCTTGTTTTCCTTCTCTGTCTTTCTCTCTATAAGATGCAAAATCCTTTTTCAGACACGACATCGAGACCGCCGCACCGTCAGCGGCGATCGACGAGTGCCTCGTGTGCTCGGACAGCAAGCGAGAAATGCTTTTCAGCCCCTGCGGACACGTGGCCTGTTGCAACGCGTGTGCGCCAAGAGTGAAAAAGTGTCTCATCTGCCGAGAAAACGTCCTTTTACGTGTGAAGGTATGAAACCGACACCGTTGTCTTCCGCTGGTGTCACCGTACACCGGCAAACACGTCGTTGTTGCCCTGGAAACTTACTCTTTCAGCAGCCATTTAACGCCTACTTTGCGTCAACACCCGATCTCCGAGTTTCTACGATACTTTTAACGATAATCTCAACGGTAACGTTACAGTTATCGTTCACGAGGAGAATCAACTCTATTTTCACGCGTCAGAGAAATATTCTCTAACTTTGTTATTTCTCATTTCAATTTTACAAATTTCGAATTCGCGATAATTCCGGCGATTACGTTCAATTCTAATCGGGATGAAAAAATAAATCAAAGGTATCCCTCTCTCTCTCTCTCATGATCTGATGTTCCACATTCCATCGTGCCACGTGGACGAACGATCCGCCACGTACGCGAAGACAGTTTCTTCTGTCCCATAACGCTTTCTCTAAGGATGATACGCGCAGCAGGTCCGGTAATTCTAGACGCATTCTATCCGCGTCCGCGCGCAATAACGAGCGTTTGTTCTCAGATCGAAGAATGCGTGGTGTGTTCGGATCGCAAGGCAGACGTCTTGTTCCGTCCATGCGGACACATGTGCGCCTGCGAGAGCTGCGCGACCCTGATGAAGAAGTGTGTGCAGTGTCGGGCCCAGATACAGCACATGGTACCGCTGTCGGTCTGCTGCGGCGGTGGAGGCGATGTTACTTACGTGAAAGGATGCAACGCCTCAGGTACGATAATGATTGCGTCGCGATTACTTGATCGATCGCTTCGCAGCGCAAACTACTCCGACGTTCGCACTATATTTCTATTATTATTACTGGCTGGATTTTATACCTCGCTCGAGATACTTATTTCCTTATTATTGTATAATAATTAATTATATATTAATTATATACATTTATAGGGTGAGAGACAAGTAATGAATGGGTTGATGCAGAAGTTCGTCCCGTTTTTTAATCAAAATATACACACACACCATTTATTTATTTTAAAATACACAATCAATCAATTAAGGATGCATTGTCCATTAGTAGCATTTCCAGTGACGTATCAAGGGGGCCACTCATAAATTTAGTATTTAACAAACAAAATTTCCTTCACATTTATTTCACTGACTAAATAATAAGTGTTAATTTGAAACGGAGTTGAGGTAGATATTTATATATACACAATATTACAAATACGAAAATATAATTTTTTTATTTTTCTTATTAACGCTATTTTTATGCATTAGTTGATCGAATGGAGATGCATAGATAATGGAAAGAGGAATATCAATACTTAAATATGTGCATATGTATATACATTTCAAGTATTGTTATAAGTTTATAAGTTAAAGAAGATTTACATTTGCAGGAGATGCTCGAAATAATGATCATTGGTATCAATGCGCAGTTTCTGTTAGAGATACATTTTTCTTCTACTGTTATATTTCGGAGATTAATCAAATGTAACGTGATTAATTAACGCGTCGGTCTTCCCGTTGATTTCTACCGCGTGTCGCGACCAGTTGAAATCCCGTATCGTGCCGTATCGCGAGCAAGCAAAGAGAATCGCCGAGTGCTTCCTTTTAAACCAACCGTTATGCTCTCGCAGGAACGATATCCGATGTGAAGGCGGATCCCGAGGAGGAGCCGGTACCGTCCAACACCGGGGTCGGCGAAGCTCTTTTAATGAACAACGGCAGCCGAGATACTTCCCACAGCGACATACAAAAACTCCAGCAGCAATTGCAGGACATCAAGGAGCAGGTACGTGTCTCTTTCGCGTCTCGCTTCGTTATGCGTCGCTTTAATGAAACGAATAATTTCGTTTGCGCCGAAAGAAGTCCGCGCCGCGCACTGTACAATTACGTCTTGCTCATGGAGAACATGAGGATACGTTTTCTTAGCGGCGCTGAATTCTCAACCTTTTTACCGTGCACGTTCCAACTTTAATTATCATCTTGTTTAATCTACGCGTACCGCCGGTAGCTTCGAGAAAGAAGTACGGAATAATCACCCTCAGGCTCTATAACCGTTCTTCTCGTGCTGGAAATTTGGATTTGTTGCCAGTTCGGAAAAGATTAACCTCTTATCCTATATTTTATCATAATTATTATAATTATAATAATTTTATAATCATAATCATCAGCATTACGATCTTATTATTATTACTATCGATTCTCCGCAAATTAAGCTTTATAATATCTAATGTAATCTTAGAAAAAGTTGTAACATAAACCTCTTATTCTTCATTTAATAACAAAATTTAATTAGAATATCGGTTAGGGGAGACTGAGGCAAATTGGCTAAAGAAATGAGTTGGCTAATTGATTATTTTTGTTGTTCTGTAAGTTATAGAATCGAACAAATAAGGATTTCATAATTAATCTTTGACATGTTTGTAATCTCTGCTTGCTCAATTCTGTAATCTGTTAGAAAATAATAGAAATAATCGATTAGCCAACTTAGCCTTTTAACCAATTTGCCCCGGTCTTCTCTATATCAGAGTTTTTGGTAGTAAATAAAAAAAAATCGCTAAAAGAAGACAGTCTCCTAGGTTAAATTTTCATTCAAATTGACTCCGAATTAATCGATAAACATCGAATACAACACAGAAGTGTGGATCGTAAAATAATTCGTTCGTGACGGTCGACTGTTTCGACAGAAACGCGTCACGAGGAATAATCGTCGATTCCAATTTTTTTTTTATTGTTGCAGACTATGTGCCCGGTTTGCTTGGATCGTCTAAAAAACATGATCTTCCTGTGCGGACACGGTACCTGCCAAATGTGCGGCGACCGGATGTCGGAATGTCCGATATGTCGCAAGGCGGTCGACAAGCGCATTTTGCTCTACTAAAAATAAAGGACCGCCGGGTCGCTGCTTGCGCGCTGGATTTTCCGCCAGTGATTATGAGAGAGGGCGAATTAAACCCATTGCGACATTTCGCAGCTGCGAAAAAAGGGCTACTATCGTTCCTTCATACCGCGTTTAATTCCGACAACGGCGTCCTGACGAGTTGATTTGCGCGAAGTGCGATATGCGTCGCGTTAAATGTAAAAAAAAAAATGTCATAATCATAAGTATTAATCGTAAATATTAATTATAGAATCAACAATAATCTTCGAGCTGCGATGGTCGGTAAGACGATGAAACGTATATGGTGACTGGAACTGGTATCAAGTGACGATTAGCCGTATCGAATGCAAAATGCGCACAATTATTATTTAATATTCGCATTTGTGGCAAGAGAAAGGGAAAGAGATGGAGGAACTTGTTTTACACAATTATACATTACATTATACATTACTCTGTTAGGAAGCTGCGTCATGTATGACACAATTGTAACTACAACGCATTTCCAATCTAAAGTTTACGAAGATTTTATTTATCGTTCATGAGAACGCATCGCTGTCCTTCCGTATAATTGAAGAGCGAGAAAAGCTTATATCGCGCCACTCACATTAGACATTAAGGAGTTCTTCCATATATTTATTACTCATATACACACACACACACACACACATGTGTGTGTGGAGAGGGGTTTTTATATATATATATATATATATATATACGTAAAAACCCCTCTATATATATATTTATCTTGAATAATTTCCACGATTATTAGGCCAAAATCGATAGGTGGTGATATCGCATTCGTATGTAGTTCTTTATCTTTTGTAGCGTTGAAATGAAATTATATTGTTTGCTAGATAGGACCTGCTGACATATATGATGTTACTTGTTATCGCGTAGTCGACAAATACGTTTTCGGTAACACCGCTACCGATTCGATTATATACTCTATTGTTATCATATATGAATTATAAATTAGTAAAGTTGATTACCCCAGTTTCCTCTTTCTACGTCGGTTTTACACGTTTGTTGTATATATTTCACGTAATAATGCTTTCGCTAATATATGTTACGTCCGAGTATGAATAAGTGGTATTATACTCGATTTGATTCGTACAACTTGCATCGTGTTGAATTCTGATATTTATATATTGTCCAATTATCTTTCGACTAATTCGGGCTAGACAATTGCTTGTACCGAAACACATAACGATAAAGATTGGGACAAGGATTCGTGAATGAAAGGTATGAGAGAAACGGAAATTAAATTCATCGAACGGAATTATTCATACTCGCGCAAATCATTCCTGTTTTAATAGTATTTCTATCGATTTCATTATTGCTTTCCCTTAAATTCTTTTTTATTCAAGTGAACGCATTATGGTACGCGTGTACGATGCAAATTATATAATATGATATTATGAACAACAACAATTATCGTCCCGTAGTAAGAGAGTTACGTTATCACATATGACCTTTGCTGTATTCTATCCGATAATTCAATAAACGAATTTTGTAAACATATCGCACACAAAATCCCATCCATACAAATATCGGCCTGTCGAAGGTCCCTCTCTCGATTGTTGAATGAAACGCACGGCGGACTGTTGTTCGGGGTAAAAACAAATGCGGGTGGAAAAACGAGTTATACGAAAAATTATTTATTTTCCTCGAGAATTCGAATCTCATATACATAAAGCCACATTTATATGATAACTGAATTTACAGATTTCTATATGTTCATATGCCTTCTCAGGTAACGTACTCGGCTAGAAATCTACGAGGAAAGTATCGAATTTACACGCGCGATATGAACATCCACTCGTTGCAGTCTCTCTCGTAGCTATCCCTAAATCCGAAGACCGCGCCGCCGTCTTCCGTGTAGGACTCTCGCGTAATATTTCATGCGCAATTCTCGTATAAAAGGCTATTCTCATGCGCTCGCACGACACGTGTTCGCAACGCTAACGGCACTTCGTAAAAAGATTAGATCGGAATATCGGTAGCGATCCGCCGTGGAGTTTACCTCGCGAGAGGAAAAATGAAGTTCTTACAAAGAAGAAAACAAAGAAGACAAAGATTCGTGCATTCGTGTCTATGTTGTGTGTGCGTATATATATATACGCGTGTATGTGTGTGTGTATGGGTATAGCAGTAGAAAAACTCGTTCCGTGACGCGCACGGGCGATTGCTAAATAATTTACTATGACCAGGCGCTGGGGCATGTGTGCGTAAGCATCTTTCGATTTATTATTATTATATTAAATATTTAATTACATTAATTTAATAGCTTTCTAGTTGTTCTCTGCATCGTTAATGATATTTAGTCAAACACAACAATCGAGGCTGTTGCAGAGTGTGTGTTGCACGGTGACAGACTATATATATATATACACACACACACACATACACACACACATATATATATGTATATATATATGTATATATATATGTATATATGTATATATATACTTTTTTATATTTTTATTCTTTTTTCCTTTTTTCTTCATTTTGGATCTTCCTCGGTTTGATCGGGTTAACTATCGTTGATTAGGGCTAGATTGTTTAGTCCTCCGCGACCTTACCGTTTCACAGCATGCTCCACGTTCGCGTGAATCTGAAAATTCTGGTCCGATGGCGACGAGGCTTCCTCCGCCTCGTCGTCTTCTTCATCATAGCAACGGGTCGCGAAGAGAAAAAGCGCGATCTACCTCTTAACATTCAGACGACGAGTTCAGATTGGGGGGAGACAGCTTCTTGGTCCGCGTGAGACGATCCAACTCCGCTACCGCGTCGTTGCACATCGTGGCCTTGTCCACCGGCGCACTGTCTGCGGCGTGAAACGTCATTGAGTGAAAATGTTGCCGCAAAACGAGTATGTCGTTATAGCCTACAATAGCATAAAACGTGCGGTAAGGCGTAAGCGGTAAGCTAATTGACCAATTCGATTCTTACAGTCCGAGAATAATCGTTTGTGGTTGGTCAATTATCTTACTGCTTATTGCACATTTTAAACGGCGTACAGTGAAAATTTAATATGTAAGACTTGAGCTTTAAGATTTAAGCGGTGAGAAATTAACCGATCACAATCGATTATTCTTCTCACACCTGACTGGGTCAATTTCACACGGCTTAAAGCTTGAATCTTAAATTCTCATTGTAGACCCCGTTTTACACTATTGTAGATCTTTACGGTTGTATCAGAGAAAAATATAGTTATCTTCGGCGACAATAATATCCTTTTCTTACTTTAACTCGCAAAAATAGTAGTAAAAACATGCACGTAAGGTTATTATCACTGACACTTTCTAATAACACTTACTAGAAAAATCGTTCTCTTCACCATTTCTGTAGTTAAAATGAAAATAGGATATTGTTCCCGACAATAACTATATTTTTCTCTCGGTGCAACAGTGTCGCGTACCGATTTTTATCGGGCTCGCTCCTACGCTGCCGGGCGTGCTGGGTGAGCCGGGCGGGACTCCGCTCTTCTTGTAGAGGAGAGAATTGAAGAAATTAGCTAAGACACCCTCCCCGGACGGCGTCGCACCGGTGCCCTTGGGATCCAACTTCTTGTTCGGCGACGCCACCTGTTCGCAAGACCGTTATAATACCTGTCCGCTGTCGCAGGGGAGATTAAAGAACGGCGTATAATGGACAGATCATACCACATAGATTAGAACATGCTTTCAAATGTTAACTGCATTGACCACACGAGGATGACGGCTGGAATAGAAATTACGTTACGTGGATACGTTAAAACGAGACGACGTGCTCTCGTGGCGCAGCGTGGTTGCGAGAAATGTACAGCGTGTCGACGACACGACTTGGATCGTCTCATTCTCCATGTATCAATTAAATGAAGTCGCTGCACGGTTAAACGGATGGCTTGGATATGCTGGGACATTACAGCATGATGCCGCTATGTTAATGCGCTCCATTAACGGACTCGTGAATATACATATCAAGCGAGTACGGGTTCCTAGAGGCGCAAGCTCGTAATACACGAAGGACAGAGGTACTTTGAACATCGAATGATGAGTGGATCTGATCTATATGTGGCGAAACGAAACAGCTATGTGAGAGTACGATCGAACTGCACAACGCGAACGGAAAACCGCAAAAAAGGAGACGTACATGTCCATCACCAGATTACTAACCGTCAGTGTGAAATTGACAAATGGCGTAATGAGAACAACGGACAACTCGAACAACTCGTGACTGCGATGAGGAGATTAGTTGTGCAACGCTGTTGCCTTCGGAACGTCGCATCTCTCTATTATTCACACGCAACATGAAGAGCATGCTCTATATATGAATGGTATAACCTGTATCACCGGCCCGGTGCTTGCCTGGTTCCGAGTGGTCGGAGACCGGGTGGGATCCTTCAGGCCCGACAGAGCGGCCTGCTGCCTCGCGAGGAAAGCTTGCTCCTCCTCCGCCTGAATCTCCATTTCCCTTGCAACGCACTATATAAGCCGATGGCAAATATTAATAGTCTTCTGCTAATATTATTATTATTATCTATTTAAATAAACAGGAGAAATATTCCTCTTGGAAAATTGATACACAAGCGTTATAATCGGCACGATGTATTCACAATCGCAAGATGTGCATGTAATAAATACGAGAAAGAAAGGGAAAATAAGTGACAAAATAAGGGACAAAAGAGATTTTGAAAAATCTGATCTGAATTTACGCACAAAGAAAACTTAGTTTGAGTTTCAAAGAATTGTGTAATCATTAAAAAAAAATCGATTATATCGAATCTCATTCGCCAATACACTTAAGTGATTGATAGGTTTGAAGTACCTATGTGAAGTATATATGGTATGACAAAATAGAAAATATATCCGTCGACATCGTGTCGATTGAAAGTGCAAAGTAGTACGTACTTTTCGATTTGTCGCTGGTTGCGCGATAACGTCGCGATAGTAATCGCTCGCCTTCATGGACTGCAAGTTCTCGTGCAGAATGCTGATTTTCTTCATGTTGTCCCAACCAGCGGGTCTGCGGACGACGTGTGTTAACATAATAGTGTAAAGGAAGAGGAAAATGCCTTTCTTCGCTTGTAAATCATGTCTTACATAAGTACTGCATCTTTCTCAACGACCAGAGCTGGTGTTCTGAACGGTAAAGAATAAATCCTATGCGTAAGATACTTATAAAGCAAATCACAGTTCTTATCCTCCTTCGCCGATGTGTAGAAGAGACCGGCGCCATATTGCAAGCAAAACCGCCTGATCCATTGTTGCATAAAGTCGAAATGTTCGTCTCTGTTTGAAAGAGAGAATTGAGAGTTCGTAAGGAGGATTGACAAAATGGAGATTAGTATATCGTGTTAACTCGAATCCTTCACTCACTTGTAATCCTGCTCCTTCTCGAGAGTAGACATGTAATCGGTTTTCGTTATAACCACGACAATGTCTAAACCCAGATTGGTTATAAGTACTCCCTCCGGCAGAGGTAAGCCCTCGGCGGTGTCGTCGTCCAGATTACGACTAGTGCGTCGTAGAGGACTTCCAGGATCAAGTTCGTCTCCAGGCTCTGTGTAGTCTTGCCACTTTTTAATATCTGTAGAAATAAAATCGCACGTGTTAAGTTCTCAGATAACCTAATGTCAATTTCCCACTGATAAAAATGCGGATTGAATTTTAGCTTTCCGTCAATCTCAGGAATTTAAGTTCACAAACCAAGCAATATACCCAGCGACAGATAAAGCGATCAAAGGTGTCAGCATCGGTAACATTCAAACAGTCGTGCAGAATATATTGCTGCAACTTTCTTTTTTACCAAATTATCGCAATATTAAACGATCAGTGCATTTTCAGCCTTTTTTTTTAGTTGAAGAGTGTTTATCTACCACACTTGATTCTACTTACTAAGTTGCCTGCACCGTTGCCTAGTGTCATTATCTAAAGGTAATTTGTCAATATGATCGCCTAATAGTGCCGCCCACGATTGAAGCTGATCGAGAATTGCCCAAGGTGTAGTCATGGCAGCGACTAACATGACAAGCGTGTGTGGAAACCTCTCTTTGTTCAAAGCAAATCGCAAAAGATTTGCGTGACCCGGGTCCCCATCCAGAACCCATACCGAAAGTCTCGTGTGATCTGTACAATGGAACCATATTCTATGTACTATCTGTCAAGATATTAGATCAGTTGATAAATAAGTATCCCTTGATCTTGTACAAACCATCTCTATAATCATCTCTGACATCGATATAAGCGAATTCTAATCCGGATCCTTTCTTTGGGTCCTCCACGCCTTGTAGTTTAGCTATAAGTGTAGTCTTTCCACTCTCATTGTCACCTAAAAGATATAGATAGATAGAGAGANTATATATATATATATATATATATATAATTACCACAATAATATCACATTACTGTGATAGTAGCATATTATTACGGTAGTATAATATTATCCTATATTATCATAACAATATCTTGTCACTACGATAGTAACAATAGCTCACAATTATATTACATTTGACATTAATGATTTATAAGAAATGCAAGCATCGGTGTGCTTCTACACACGGTACGATATATTTTACTGATATAACCTGTCAGTAAGGCACAGCAAATTATCAGGATACATGAAAGAACGGTGATAAGAAAGCAGATCTATATCGAGTGACTAAGTAGCACAGATATGGCGACATGACGCTTTTTTCGCCGCCGATGACACATGCATCAGGCAGTAGCGAATGCTTAATATGCAAGCTGCTTTCGACACGGACTATCGGCTCTAGGGCGAAGATCGATGGGAGGAAAAAACGTTTACCTAGTACGAGGACATTTTTGTTCGACGGTAGCTTGTTGTTGCCGCTGTTCTGCACTTCCGCCAGAATAGACGACCTGCGAAGCATACGACAACATCGGGTGAGAGGCGGTTAAAGCGGTCGGGAATTTTTCTCACGCAGGATGCCCATGTGAAAAAGGTCGGCATCGCTCGCACGGGAGTAGGCACGGTCGAAAACGGACGGCCGACTCGCGGCACATTCTGACACACGGCTAACATCGCATGATGCGCGCACGTACCACAAATTGTCCTTATTGTCGACGTCCTCTTTCTTTTTCGCCTGAAAGCCATTGCTCTGCAACATCGTATCAATCGCCGTCGCTGCCATGATTATCCATTTGACAGGAATAAGGATATCGATTGCGTGCGCGCGAGAACGAGCGGAGGGCGCGGGTGTGGTGGCCACGGGATCGATCGTCTTGCGCCTCGACTTCGAGCTATCGTCGTCCACCGCGACCATTCGAGTGTCGATCTCGCGTCATGATGATCGAAACGGCGATCAGCGTTCAGGAAACACAACGGTTGTTCACAACGGAATTCGTTATGATAATCGGTCAACATTTAGGGATCTAACAGCAAAGACCAACTAATCACTACCGTTCACTGATCGCTTGTGTTTTCTGAACGCAGCCTAATGGTCTGTTCTTTTTCGTTGCACTGCTGAACCGGTGCAATAAGTGACGCGCGGTAGCCAATCAACATATGTTTTTCGGTAAGAACTAGAAGTTTATTGGCTACCGCGCGAACTTCCGCCGCGCGGCAAGCGTTGCCGCGTCCTGTGGACAGGAGCCGTAACTTATCGCGCTATTTCAACAGAGCAGCTAAAAAGAACAGACCAAATCTTTCGCTGACAAGAAGCAGAGGTCGCGAACGTCGAGAGGAGTACGAAAGATTTTAGCAGTAGAAGTATATAGAAGTGTTGTGACATCGGACGGGCTTTGACCTGTGCTTTCTTGGTTAATTTTACTAACGTGATATGGCTCAAGCGTATGACAACTATTATAACGACTATCGCAAGAATGCTGAGCTGCAGCAGAACTTAAAGTACAAAAAGAAATACCGGAAACTCAAGAGGATCGTGAAGAACACTGTATTTGTAAGCTCGCTTGGAAGCGTATACTCCGGCGTTTATTCGCAACATCAGATATAATTTGACTTCCAATGTAGGAAAACGCAGCATTGTGCGACCAGGTAGCACACATGCAAGAGAACCTGATGCTCGTTAAAGAAGAGAGACTGTTCCTCTTGCGCAAGTTATGTCAACAACAGGGCGAAGAGTCTAACTCTATGATAGCGCGTTCACAGTCGAGTGTCAACTCGCCGTCACTTAATCCAGAATGCGCTACGCCCAAGAAGACAGTGAAGAAAAGAACTTCCACGGATGGTTCAGGTATGTCTTTCTGGTGTATCCCCAGTTGACCACAAAAGTAGCACACTGTGTATAATAAACGTCTATTGCTAATGTCAATGTGTTTGTAATATACATGTAAGAAACATATAATTTACACGACAAAGAATCTGTATGGCTAACAACATGCTGAAACACCTCTTTCCCCTTATAAGAATTCTCCTGTAAGTTATCTCTTTTCTTTTGCAGAGACAAAAAGCAAGACGAAAAGATACAACAAAACTACCAGAAGAGTAGTACAGTTGATTCCATTGGATATGCACGGCAGGCCGATATTTCCCATAGGTTTAGGAGACCTCACGATATATTCTCTCGGCGAAGTGGTGTCGGATAGAATCGCGTATCACACGGAAGATCTCATCTTCCCAGTAGGCTACTGCAGTACCAGGGTGTATGCTAACTTGAGAGATCCACGAACCAAGAGTTTATATACTTGTAAAATATTAGACGGTGGTCCAAAACCTAGGTAACGGACTGTCTATCAGTGAAAAGGAACAGTGATCGTGTTCGGGAGGAGTAAGGCGTAATTTGATTTACAGATTCGAGATAGTATCTG
Source organism: Dinoponera quadriceps (assembly GCF_001313825.1). NCBI lineage: Eukaryota > Metazoa > Arthropoda > Insecta > Hymenoptera > Formicidae > Dinoponera > Dinoponera quadriceps. The sequence continues at coordinate 1,410,284 of NW_014554899.1, read as the reverse complement.
ATAACGACTTAGATCAACCACTGGTGGGATCCAGCCCGGATGAGTGCCATTCGAAATTGTTGGCAGCGATTTCCCCGACACTTCGTTCGATAATGCCAAAGGGCGCGGATTTCTTTGGGATTTCTCACCCTACCATACAGAATCTGATACAAAGTTCGCCGGGAACGCGTAAATTAGTCATGTACAAACAGCAACGTTTCGAAGTACGTATGTAGGATATATATCCAAACCGAAAGTGCACATTTTAAGTGATCATTTTAAATCGCGATAACTTGAAGAATGGAATTGTCGTTCTACTTCTGAATTCCATCGTCATTTAATCACATTTTACAGGTAAGCAAAAATCAAATGATCGACCGAGCTGCAAGTCCAATAACGGAGGTGGAAACTGATCCAGGGTTGGGTTTCGCGGCACTACATAGGCACTATGCGTTGAATTCTTACAGAGCGAAAGAGGAACCGTCGGATCACGATCTGCTAACGCTGCAAGATCTTCTCGCGTGATTGTGAATATCAATTCATTGAATGACTGGTTCAGTGTTGTATTTTATCGTCAATAGTAGATTAAAAAATTATATATATATATAATATATATAATATTATATATATATATATATATATATATATAACCTATAAAATCAAAACATCCATCAAATATTATCTTATGGTTTCTTAATTTTTAAATCGTTGATGCAATCAAGATATTTTTCAATATTTGTATAATATTTATTTAAGCCATAGTGTATAAAATGATCGATTTCATGACAAAAGTAGTAAATATTAGCTGCCCTAGCAGTATTATACAAATTGAAATGTCCTTATTATACATTATTAGCAGTATTTTATCGTCATGTTCACGACACTTTTCGTTCGCCTTAATTTCCCATGAACTCATTTCTCGGACGAATCATCCTATGAACGATATTATGAATGATATGTATGGCACAATGCACATTCAATAATCAGTATCAGACTCGACTGATTAAAGTGACTATTGGCAACTATGCATAAAAGTTCCTTCAAATTAAATCACTTTGTTTGGTCTTAATATAACATCCGCAAGAAATAAAAATATAAAATAATCATGTGCACACGAAGCACCATTTTATTTAGAATTGTCTTAATATTTGGAATAATATTTCAGCACTACTTTATATCGAGATTATATCGTAACTGGACTGGATATCTTACTTGTCGCGTATTATTTTTATAATATATGTTTATAATACACGTTTAAATAACACAGCGCCGATTGGAGATCACAAATTCGATATTGAAAAATGACTAGCTACAGCGTAGAAAGCTTAAAACATGTGAATTCTGATAAAAGTTGCTCAATTATTAATTTTAGGTTTGTGTGCCACGACCGAGCAAGTCGCACGTATAACCATACTCAAAATATCATAAATGCTTTCCCATACTATATCATTTTAAAGTATGCCATAAGTGGATCATACACTTTAAAGTGACGCAAGGTCTATGACACTCTCAAGGTCTATTATAACACCAAGATTTGCGATATTTTTGGTATGTACCGTTACACTTTTCATAGCGCTAAATAAATATTTGTACCGATCACTCCCTACGTATTAAAACATAATTGGGTATTTCCTTCGCGATCTAAATGTCAATAGAAAGTATAAAATTTGTCTTATTACTTTAATTTTCTTAGTGTCAAAAGATAAACATATTTTCCGCACATCCCCCAGATAACTTAAGTTCGTCTAAACGACGAGAGAACCATCATCCTCTGCAATAGCAAGTAATATGTATCCAAAAACTTTTTCCGAATGTTATTTTTTATGTAGCAATTATTTCAAATGTATTGTGAAAAATGAAGATTACTACATACATTATTTGTCTTTTTATTGCATTAAGGTTGTCACCGTCTGTGCGCTCGACCAATGGTTCTGTTAAAAAGTGTGTTTGCCATTGCAATTACCGGCGAAAATAATTTCAATGGATAATCACTGAAACACCATTATTTGCATTATATTAATAAATAAATCATATGACAGATAAATATACCTTAAACATCACACGATTTAGAAACCTACCACACTCCAATTACGGGTTCTGCTTCGTTTCCACTTACAATAAACAGGGGAAACAATATGGAAAAAACACAGCCACTGAAAATAATGCATTTCATAATTATATTTTACCGTTAACGCAGTGTAAATCTTTCTCTTAATAAACGTTCAAAAGATCATTATCTTATTAAGTTTAGAAATCCTCAGTTTAATTATATTACATTAAAATTATTATTAAGATTAATAGGCTTTGATGAGGGTTTAATTTATAAAGTTATGATTCTCAAAATTATAGAAAACGTTAAAGAAAACTCCGAGATTAAATGGGAAAGACATGTATCAAGTTGTTTAAGTCTCGAGGAAACAGCAATCGGGAAAACTATTTCATACCTTGTAAAGTACGAGTTGGGCAGTTGGGTAAGTACCGCTAATGGCAGACCAAAGCCTACAAAATATGGCCAATTGCCTTCAATAAAAGTCAATCGCCTGTGCAACTCCCAGCCCATATTGAACCACTTGTATTCGAAGGCATAGAGAGCATATAAAAGGCACATATGGACAAGGGCAAGAAGTTCGCCTAGCAGAGGTAGAGGAATCTTGGATACCAACATTCCTTGCCCCAAGAACAAAGCTTGAACTAATATGCTGAAAAGCGTGTCGGCTATCAGTTTGCTGACGCTTGACAGAAGCATCGGCCTCCCTTGTCTGTATCTATAAGCGCTGTCTGCTATATCCTACATGGATTTATAAATATACCACATATGTACTATTATATATATATGTACATTATACACACAAACATATATATATATATACACTGCCTGATGATATCTAATTTTGTAAATAATGAAAGAAATTTCGCAAAAAACTTCAGTGAAGAAGTCGTACCTGAAACCATAAGCTGTTAACTATCCTGCTGAGCAAGAACAATGGTAGTACCCATACAGTGCCAAATGTAAGAGATAAAAATGGTTGGGTCCATGACCATACAGTGACTGCGGTGCCGGAGGAATGACCGAATATTAGAGTCAATAAGTACTGGAGAAACGGCAAGATTCCGTAATCGAAAATTACTATGCTAATCCAAAATACACCACCATTTAATGCACAGCATTGAATGGTCCTTTTCAGCACCTTAGACTCTCTGAAATGAAGCAGATTAATTAATTGTATTACCATAAGACTATATAAGACTATATTGTCGTACTTGTTCTGTGTAAAGATGAGGTAACGATAAAAATACCTTTGTTGACTGCTATGCTTGGAAGGACTGTGCGTAAATGAGTCTCTCTTTCGAAGATCTGCTGTGATAGGAGACTTCTTGACCAATCTTTCATTAATCTGCTTATCCATGTAAAAGAGGACAACAGCACCCTTCAAGCTGTCCACAAACCCCCGATATATCGCGTGTAGTATACTCTGAAGATATAAAATATGCGTAACAATCAAGTAACAAAAACAATCATACAAATATATTAAGTACAAGTTCAATAAGTTCAATACAAGTTTTGAATGGAATTTGATATTGCATTCAATATAAACAACTTTGACAATCAAGTGTCATTGTTTAATAATTTTTCATCGACGTTCTCAATATTAGTATATTCTTATTGTAGAAAGTGATTGATTTATCATCTAAGAGGGTAAAAACTCACATCAAATCCTTTTTGACTAGCCCAATAATACACAGAATATTTTTTAAAAAGTACAACTTTAAGAATATGTACTTACTAAAGAAAATAAAATTTTCTTAGTTAACATAGTGCAAAAAATTGATTCTTCTCAGTAAATTTGTGCTAAGAAAACAAAAGGGAAAAGAGGCGACTCCAAAATCTGATGTTGAAATTTTCACAGGATGGAGAAATAGTCGATTTGGCTTTTGAGTTGGTACCATGTTCTTCACAAATTTATCTCTGAGAGAGACCTCTTTAGAGAAAAGGACATATGAAACTATTTCAGGTATTTCAGATATCCCGATCTCTGAAGAAATCAATTGGAAAGTTCACGAAACGTCAGTAACAAATCCACAAAGGATACGACGGCAGCCTCAAAACAAGCAGCTTAAAAAATTGACAGTTAAAAATTATATCTGTAATAAGAAAACAAAAAGAAAAAAATAGGAAAGTCGCGTGACTTTTGAAACAACCTGTTCTGATGTTATCATTCACGCATTAAGCGCGTTATTAAGAATGAATGCGGCATTCATATCCATTTTCCAATATTCATATATATTAATTTTCGGTCAAGATTATTTATACAATACATAAAGTATGCGCAGATATGTTCAGTATACATCGCGATATCCGAATGAATTGACATTGCGTGTACGCGCTGATAGAGCGGGGTCACTTAACAAAGCAGCGAATCAGGCCTATCCGATTAGAGATTAGAGACGGCGCGGGATCAAAGTCTACTCACTGTCACGTTATTCATCATATATTCGTCGACACGATGCTCGGACAAGACTTGGATTAATCTAAACTGCGAAAACGTGCGGAGATACGTCGGACGGTCATTTCGTGCACTACGAGGAACGACGTGCCACGGGCGTGTTGCGGGCTGCGAACTGCAGGAAAACAAACGGGACTGTGGCTGAGGGTGCACGTGTTCACCGGATCTCCCGAGCCGATGGCACGGGCTTCAGGTCGCGTTCAAATGCCGTGCGTGCGATGAACAATGCCGATTTCGTCGCGCTACCCGACAGCCGACGGCGAGTCCCGTTGTTCGTAACTCCATCCCCTCCACTCCCACGCGGTACACACACCGATATCCGGGGCCCCCAGTCGGCTAAAAACAACGCGCCGGAGCATCAGCTGACGGGTCACGCTCGCGACGAGAGGTCGCTGATGCCACGTTCGTGACTCCTCGACAGCTTGGTGCTGACATCTCCCGTGAACACCGTAAGATACCCGCCGACTGGCGGGTCATGTGACAGATCTTTCAAATCGTCGGATTTGCGAAATAATATAACTGGTTCTACTCTTCTTCTACGTTTTTGGAAAAGAACAAGGAGGATCAAACATTTTCAGGGAAATGTGTGTGTACGTATCAGAAGGTTTGTTGAACGAAATACGAATGTGTCAATTTGCAGAGACATTGAACGAGCCTTGTGGCAGCGGAAGTCAAAATTAAACGCTGGCACGACATTACGTGTTGCGTTCTCACATTTGTTTTCGTCGAGTTTCTTCATCAAAATTCTTAAAGCAGGATACTTATTATTGAATTGTTCGGAATCGATTCCAATCGGAATTGTTTAATTATTCCCTAGATTTTTTTTGTATTTTATAGGACATAATTAAAAGATTCAGATCGGAATCGATTCCGAACAGTTCCATAATAGGTTCTCTAAATGAGCCCATAATATGCCTTGAAGGGCATGATTGATGATTGATTTTACAGTACATTTTGATTTTAAAGTATATATATTTGATTTTAAAATATATATTTTTCCTTTCATCGTTAAACAGATAGTTTCACAATCCTTACATTGGCCAATGTAACGGCAATCAAGGAATCGTGCTATTAGGAATCACCGTATAATTTTTAATGTCGTATTCCAAAGATTAGGATGGCAAATACGATAATTTCAATACGTATAAATATCTACATAATAGCCCACGTGTAATTTATTTCTCGTAATTCTCGTCATGCTAATGAATAATTCAATGAAGGAATCACCATGAGTCATCGTCCGTGAAACGGTTACCTGCGAGTTATCTCCATCGAATTATTTATGAGTCTATTGTTTGCGTTTAATAGTTATTGGACGAATATATCTGGAATGAAAATAAAATACACATAAAAGAGAGGAACGATATTTTGATTTCGATTTTCGTCCTTTCTTTATTCCTTCATTTAGTGCTACTCGAAAGCCGATGATCAGTATTTACGTCCGCAAAACAAAAAGTATCGCCCGTTTAAGATAAGCATGTATCGAATTGCTATTTATATCCGCCCGATTAAGGATGATGGGCTTTAACGACTTCCTGCATTATGTACTACTGAAAGGTCACCATAATTTAACGTGATAGGTGCACCTTAATTCGCTCCCCGATATAGCACGCGTACTATATCTTGTTACAAGCAATTGCGCTAAAAATATTCTCTGTTTCACTTTATATTTTCGTCGTTGCACGCTACGTAAATAAAAGAACGTCGAAAAGTTGCGTTGTATTGAAAAGTAAACGTGATACTTGTGAAATCAACCCGCAACCCAGGTGGCACACTTAGTTTCATATCCGTTCTTAAAACGTATCTAATATAATATTGATTATGAAACGTTATATACATATAAAGAATATATGTGAAACTAACATGCGCTACCTGGGAAACCTCTCTCCGGACTTCGAGAATCGTCACGAAGAGCGATACGTGCCGAAATCTTTTTGCCGCGAACGCCGAAACGTTGAATCGAGTGAACGCAACTTTACCTTTCACGTCGTTAACTGTCGAAGAAAGGAAAAAGGGTAGGTGAGAAGCACGTTTACTTAGGTGCGTGCGAATTTTCCCGCACCCGTCGCGCCCGATTTCGGCCCTTCGGTCGCGCGACGCGCCCTTTCCTTCGCTATTGAGCGCGCGGCCCAAGAATGATCGTCATGAATGACTTCAAAAATACGTTGCGCAACGTTGCCAGTTATTTACGCACGCGCTGTAGAAGTCCCCGACGTGGCAACATGGAGTCGGGGACGATGCGGCCTCGGCTTTTCCATTTCGCACAGTCTCGCGAAATGACGAACGCATAACGTTTGGAATTAGCGCGAGAGGCGGAATTCGCAAGGCGACTCGGCGCTCGCAGTGCACCGTGGCTTCTTGTTATGAGCCGAAGAGGTGTTCCGCTTGTCGTTCCTTCACCGCGAGAAACGCGTACGTTCCTCCGCGTCGTTCCTCGCTCGTTCGCCCGTCCCGGAGCGTTCGTCGTCAGGTCGCACCGCTGCTGAACGCTTTTGAGAATCCACTGCTCTCCAACCGACCAAGAGCAACAGCGGGAGCAGCAACAGCAGGTAAAGAAACAGGAAACCTGCTACCTACCCCGGGTATCTCCTCTCGTATCCTCTCGCGCGAAGAGGTGCGCGCTCCGCTTCTCGAGCGTGAATTTCCGAATCAAAATTCATCTCTCGCCGCTGATCGTATAATTATATCTTCCCCCGCGGAATAATTGAGAGCGATCGTTCTGGCAACGGAGAATTCGATGTGATATTTTGCGCGAAGGAGCACCTCCAAGCCGCCGGATGACGAGGCGGAGCGTGTGCGAAGCGTGGGCTGACACGGTGCGTTCGGAGCATCGTTGACGTGGGCTGTCAAAAAGCCGGTAGATACATTTTTATCAGTCCGCCCGGGGATTCCGATATGTTGTTATCGCGAGTAATTTGTATTCCTTGATATTAAAATGATTCAGAACGGATGGAAAGATGCGGATATCCGCCCGTGGAATACGGACGGATCTGTGCTTCTTCCGGAATCAGTCGGTTGGTAGGCTCCGTCGAAAAAAGAATTTGTCCGAATCTCGTGCTTTGATTTGATTTCCAGTCGAACGACACATATAAAAGGTATAGTCATTTAACGGGAATTGTTAATTATATGTTAACTCTTGAATAAACACACGTCGTGGTGATAATGTAAATTTTACCATATCTCTATTGTTATTTTCAAGGTCGATTCCATCATGTTTCTAAAGCGATAACCGATGCCGATAATTGGATATTTGCCAAAGGTTTAGCTCTAAGATAATAGACTCATTGAAAGGAAACGTTCTCCAATGTACGACAGAAAGAAGTTTGCAGTAACGAGAACTCGGTGCTCAACATTTCTTTTGTCGGTTCTTAATCTCTGCTTGCTCGTAATTAAGATTGGCCCAGATTGATCAAATACATCGACCTCGCCGCGGAAGAATAGCATATTCCGGTTTACGCGCTCGATGGTGATATATCTCATAAAACACACCACGTTGCTCAACATGTCAAAGACGATAAGAGTTGTTTTCGAATCGCGTGGACTGCTTATATTTTTGCATAAATAATTCTTCCCTCCCGTAGAAGTGCGATGCGTTCGAATTTACTTTCCAAATACATTCTTGTATAATAATACAATTGCTCGACTATGAGAAGTGAATTTTGACGCGACGATTCGCCGGTCAATGTTACAGTCGACCAGGATGACGGAGATTCGTAAGATTTGCGGCATCGGGGCCGGCTACGTGGGTGGACCCACGTGCAGCGTCATCGCGCTCAAGTGCCCGGAGATTCAGGTGACGGTGGTGGACAAGAGCAAAGAAAGAATAGCGCAGTGGAACTCGCAGAAGCTGCCGATTTACGAACCGGGCTTGGATGAGGTGGTGCAGAAGTGCCGGGGCAAAAATCTGTTCTTCTCCACGGACATCGAGACGGCGATCAAGGAGGCCGATCTGATATTCATCTCGGTGAACACGCCGACCAAGACTTTCGGCAACGGCAAGGGCAGGGCCGCGGATCTCAAATACGTGGAGAGCGCCGCTAGGATGATCGCGGAGATCGCGACCGACGACAAGATCGTCGTGGAGAAGAGCACCGTGCCCGTGAGGGCGGCCGAGAGTATCATGAATATCCTGCGCGCTAATCACAAGCCAGGCGTCTCTTATCAGGTAAAAAATCGCCGATCGTGACACCGCAATCGCGCAGTTCAAACAGATCAAGCGATCGTTTGTGCCTGCGTTGTTCGCTCGCCCTCGTCGTTAAGGTAGTTGTAACACAAAATGAGTTTTTGGAACATTTGTTGAAACTTACATTATATACAGATTTAAATATTACCTAATTATTGGCGCAGTTGTAGATCGACTATTCGAAAAGCGAAATATCTGCAACTAAAGATGCTATTTGTTACGCATATTCCTTTAAGTTAAAGTCCTAATTTTAAGTTTTATTTTTAATTTATTCTAAACAACGTTTAGAATTTTGAATGAAAAACGACTGCGATAATAAGAACTAATGTAGAAATAGTGTACAAAGATTTCAGAATTATTGATCCTTTTGTTTTGAAAATACAGCAGTGTAAAGTCCATAACTAATAATAACGCTCGAAATAAAAACACTTATATACCTCTTTCTATTATCTGTGCGTCTTTTTTGGACCAACTAATACATAAAAATAGCATTAATGAGAAAAAAAGCAATATTTTCATATTCATAATATTGTACATACATATATACGTATCTACCTTAACTTCGCTTCGAATTAGCATTTATTTAGGTAGCGAAATAAATGTATAGGAATATAATTTTGCTTGATAAATGCTAAATTGATGAGTAGTCTCTTTGATGCGTCACTGAAAATACGATACTCTGCGATACAACTATCTTAAAAGCCATATGCACATGTGATTTTCACACGTTCAGTCATATCTCTCGTATGTACATCATCATCATCGTTAATCGCACTAGGATTATAAGAGTGAAACACGCTGCCTGTTTGCCAATTGCGATGTGCAGGCGTTGCAGGCCTCTCTTCCAGGTAAAGTTTCTCCGCACAAAGTACCACGACCTTACTTTAAACAGTATCAATCGCGACAATCCGTTCGCACGTGTAAGTTAACACATTTGTTGTGTCAACATATGACATTGATCGAAGTACACTCTCTGCGCCGCAACCGTATTGCGCAAAGCAGGTGAAGTACCGTCTCGCTCCGAAACAGGAGCACTCGATATCTCGCACGTGGTGTGCACGCAAAGACTATTACTCTGCGCCTTTGCCGTGCTCGCTATTAATCAATGGTCAATTCGTCGGCAACGATCGCTCGCTGATTTCATTCTCGTTCGAATCGATGCCGACCATTCAAGGTAATAAGCTCGCTCTTGCTTCATTTCCCCACGTGACTGTTCATGACCCGCTCGGGTGCCAACCTTGGTACGACGCGTTGCGCGTCGATCTGTCTCTTGCACGTTTCTCGAGCTCTCCTCTACTTCTACCCGAATCGTCTCCGTTAACCTGGATTGGATCATTCTTTCAGATCCTCTCAAATCCTGAATTTCTCGCTGAGGGCACCGCGATAGAAGACCTGGTGAACGCGGATCGGGTGCTGATCGGCGGAGAGGACTCGCCAGAAGGCCAGGCGGCCATCGAGGAGCTTTGTAAAGTTTACGAGCATTGGATCCCGAGGGAAAATATCTTGACCACCAATACGTGGAGCTCAGAACTGTCGAAACTGGTGAGCGCACGAGGAAAACTCATTTTACTATTGTAGCGAAATCACCGGTTGTTACCGCATATTCGCAGCGACAGCGATAAAATTTAGTTAGCATGACCAAATTAACGAATTATTCGTAATTAAGACGGGAACAATTTTGTTGCTAGGGTAAAAAATATTCTGCCCAAATTTGTCCTCAGGACACGTTAATTTGCTGTTAGAACGAAATAGTGTTTTCCTACATTTACTAATTTCTTTTTACAGCAAAATGATCCAGCGATTGGCAATTAGTATTCTTAACAAATCGTTTTGCTGTCCATGTAGTAACTGACAGATTTGGTTGCAACAGCATAAAATTCGTTCTACCAGCAAATTATTCTTTTTTCCGTCGTTCGTCTCACACCCGACGATTGACTGTGTCTTCTTGGAAGTAGATTACGAATTTGCGAAAAAATTAAGACGTATCGATATAAAGATAAACCTAACGTGGCATGCAGAAATCAGAAATAGCTCAAACCGGCGAACTTCGGACATGAATATTCAAACAGATGAATATTTCTTCTCATTCACTTCTCTCTGTGATTTTAGGCAGCGAACGCTTTCCTTGCGCAACGAATATCCAGCATAAATTCTTTATCGGCGGTATGCGAAGCCACAGGTGCTGACGTGTCTGAGGTTGCTCGAGCAGTTGGGCTTGACTCGCGAATCGGCTCGAAGTTCCTCCATGCGTCGATCGGCTTCGGCGGTTCCTGCTTCCAGAAGGACATCCTGAATCTGGTGTACATCTGCGAGTGCCTGAACCTACCCGAGGTGGCGGCTTATTGGCAACAGGTGATCGACATGAACGAGTATCAGAAGTCGCGATTCTCGGCGAAGGTTATAGAGTCCCTCTTTAACACCGTGACGGACAAAAGGATCGCAATGCTGGGCTTCGCCTTCAAGAAAAATACGGGAGACACGCGTGAATCACCGGCGATTCACGTCGCCAAGACGCTGCTGGACGAAGGCGCCGTACTTCATATTTACGACCCCAAGGTCAGACTTTTTCTCCTCCTTCTCGCATATACAGGATGTCCTACATATTCAGCGCGTTCTTTACTTACGGATTCCACCGCGGGTTTTCGCTGGCGATTGTTCCTTGTGTTAAAAGTTTCATCGAAATTCATCGTAAATCGTAATTTTTAATCCGCTGTTTTAAACATCTTGTTGACAATTAAATTAAATTTCAGACATTCCAAAGAGATAAGCGATATTTCTTCGTCTAATCATACTTCGGAAGTAAAAGTTTCATAGAATTATGCTTGATGCTATAGTTATGACGTGTCTACATTTTCAGGAAATAAAGTTGATTCGAAATTTATGGGAGAATCTATTGATTGAAGGAAAGTGCGCGATTTGTAGACACCCTGTACATGCAGCAAACAAACCATGCACGCATCTTGAGCGAAATTACACGTTCAAAGGACAATCACGTCTCGCTCAAGGAAATCGTCTACTTTTTGCGCCACCGTCCTTGGGCCGAATGGCGCGATTTTTGCGCGAAATGTTAAAGATTCAATCAGTTTAATGCGACAGAAAGTTAATTGAATACTCGAGAGGCCGACCGGTTTCAGACTCTTCCGACGCGTGTGTAAAAGCGAGCTTTTTACTCGCCACATTGGCGTTTCAGAAAAAAAGAGTACTTGCTTCATTACTAAACGTATTATGCTACTGCGTCTTTCTAATCCGTAGGTCGAGGAGGCGCAGATCATCGAAGATTTGACTCATCCGTGTGTGACGAACAATCCCGAAGACGTGAAAAGAAGATTCAGTATTTACAAGGATGCTTACAGCGCCACGAAGGACACGCACGCAATTGTGTTATGTACAGAATGGGACGAATTTATCGTGAGTGCCGTCTTCTGACAAATTGACGATCACAGAACGATTGCGATTATTCAGGAGATTGCTCAGGAAACTAAACTGCCCGCAGCTAATTACGCGCGATCACTTATCCTAGCAGACTTTTTTCTTCTTCGATACAGTCGTCGCATTCTTGCTCAATAGCTGAGAATATTTAATGGCTTCATCGCATAACTACTTGGTGGCTATTTAATATCTTAGAATAATTTGCTGAATAGAGATACGAATATATCCGATACAATAAAAATCTTGCCGTGCTTTTCTGTTACCGCAGATTTCTCGGATTAGCAGATTATGATGATCGTTTTCGAGAATTCCACTGTAGTCACATTCTATTGTTCCAACGTGTATCCCAACGTTTTCAGGAGCTGAATTACACGCAGATTTATGCCGGGATGATGAAGCCAGCGTACATTTTCGACGGTAGAAAGATTCTGGACCACGACCGGCTGCAGAGGATCGGTTTCGTCGTGCAGACCATCGGCAAGAGGCTCACTAGATCCGCGATTTCGAGAGCGTGGGGCAGCCAGACGCAGATTTAAGAGGAAACGGACCAATCTACAAGCAATACTTCCAATTCGATGAATAGTACTAATGATATATCAAACGATATATCTGCGAATGATTGCAAGGATTTTGCCGAATTAATTTAAACGAATCGATGCATTTTTCAAACAGGAGAGAAAGAATGTGTGTCTGTGTGAGAAAAAGGGAGCGAGTGAGAGAGACCAAGTCGCATTATTTTAACGTTCGTTTCATGACGAATCTACCGATACAGATTGTGTATCGTATCATATACGACATGAGATTACACGCAATGTTACTTTACGCTAATATGTAAGTTTGTACCAATTTCCTGTAATTGATATGCGGACACAGACGGATTTATGAGGAGGCAATGTGGTTAAAGAATAGATTGTAATCTTTTCTGGAGATAGAGAGAATGAAGTAGAAGAAGAAAAGTTTTACTTTTACAAGATATCAATGAATAAAGGATATCGCAAGAAAGTTTTACTTTTTACTAGTAATCTCCTGTTGTCGTTTAAATATTCTAAAAGATGCGAGAGACTGGATCCGCCTGTGTTGTTATGTTAGTTTATGCGACGCATCATCTAATCATGTTAGAGTTCTTTACGGGGAAAGTAGATGGGTAGAACATTGTATACTTTCCGCGTCACAAAGATAATTTACGTTCCTTTCTCTTCGTGTTAGCATAAGTATGATTTTCAAATGTCACAAACGCCGTCATTTTTGTTTGCCGCCAGAGTTATGCTTGTCTTAATCATTTAAACGGCACTTAGATATCCAGCACTGGGAATGTGTTCCGCGCATTATCGTAAAAAATTTATTTGCAGATATACATACATAAATATACATATATAATAATAAGAAGGCATTTATTTTGTCCGATCGTTAATATTAGAAGTATCGAGCGGTCATTTCTGACCGTTTCTATTTTTTAGATTTTTAGATAATATCCTATTTCTTACATGAAAGATAGGGTTCTGTAATAGATAGGATCCTATCTTTTATACAAGAAATAGAATATATATATATAAAATAATATAAATCTAAAAAATCTAGAAACGGTCGGAAATGATCGTTCGGTACTTCTAATGTTAAGAAATTAGATTTTCGTTCGCGATTATTATTATGTTAATTGCTTATTGCAAAGCTTCTCATCGTGAATGTTTCTCTCTATATCTAGTCCTAAATTTTATTCGGTTTTTACAACAAAATTTTTATATATTTTACAATCATACTTACGGGCCAATTTATGTGAAATGTTTTATGTGTTCGTTATTATCAAAAAAGTATTTTGAATAAAATTTAGAATTATTTGCAGTATTATGCCGATACCAAGCAGTGTTTGTTGCAATTGCGTTGGGCAATAGTATCTTAATATTACTTGTATGTTGATTATAATAGGGGTTATTATAGTACAATGACACTTTATAACGGTATTATCTGAAATTAATAAAATTTCTTCATAGCGCGCTGGTAAAAAACATACTATATCAGGACTTAGCAAAGATACTGTTTTTGTAGAGTTGTAAAACGTCATTTTAATCGTTACACAACTTATACATAAGTAAGTTAAATTTAATTCTATAGTAAATATAATGCGCATAGTTCATAAGAACGTACACTATCAAGATTTATAAATAAATGTTTATAAAAAAAATATACGTACGGTGAGATTGATGTCTCATCATAGATATATATTGTAAAATTTGCTAAACAAACTGTTATGAAGAGAGATGTAAAGAAATGACACCAAATCCTTCTTAAGAAAAACAAGAAAAGAGGCAAATCGAGTCTGTGTGTAAACATTTGCAGTTTAATAAGTTTCACATCTCCCGAACAATATGAGAAACATTCGAGGAGCAAAAGTATCTAACGCTCTTATCTTGCACATTAATTCGCGATAGCTTTTGCATGCAGTCACGATGCAAAGTGAACCAGTCAAATTGCCATATTTTGCGAATTGCGTAACTTGGATACTAATGAAACCAAAAATACCAACTTCGACGCTAATGAAACGAAAATACAAACGGTGCATGCGCAAATTGTCTTGCAGTAGCGTATCAATTTTTTTTTCCTCTGTTGTAGAACTGACATATGTACATATAAAAAAACAAGAGATAAAGGGAAGAGGACTAGTGATCGCGATGCTTTCATTTCGGCATTCCGCAAGAACATATCGGAAGATGAGTGCGAAGAATCCTCGAATCCCAAATCCTGCATGTTCGGCAACATCTTTCGTTTCGGTGCAATCGTTCAATATTGAAAGACACAGCTGAAGGATCTTTATATAAAAAGAAGGCAAATCTACCTATCTTATTATTTCTCATTTCTCAACGTCCTCTTTTCTCAACGTCCAATCTGATCAGACAAACCGAAACAAGATGCTATTTCTATCTGAACCTTCGAATTTTCCTGGACCGTCGACGCGATCGCGAGACAGAGCCGGCTCGACAAGACCGGTGGTGCTCACCTAAGTACGTACGATCCTGAGGAAGCGCAGCGACGTGCTCCGAAGCGCTATCGGCCTGAAGAAGCAACGGCAGTAGCGGCGGCAGTAGCAGCAACACGAGTCGCTGGCCGACGATCAGCGCGAAAAGTAGTTTCAAGGTGCGAGCCGCGTGACAGCCGCGTCGAGGTTGTGCCGAGGTTGCGTAGTGCCGAGGACGACGAGCACCACCACCGCAACGACGACGACGACGACGTCGAGGAGGTCGAGGACGACGATGTCGCTTGACGAGGCGCCGTGCTCGCAAGGTGGAGTCTGCTGACGCACGGCTACCAGTGGGTATCCCCTCGTGGGCCAACGGTGCGTTCCCACTGTGAGCCGTCCATCGCGAGCGTGTTCGTTGGACCTCGCACGGCGATCGGCCGGGCCTATAGCGGTCGGTAGGAAAATGGCGGCGCGCCTTCCGCGACGGAGACGACGTCGCTCGACGGCGACGAGGTGCGGAATCTGAAGGATCGTCGCTCTCGCGTGAGGCTCCATCGCCGCCGGGACTCTCCACCCCGCTGCTCAGGGCGACAACCCCACGAGTGTGTGTGTGTATGTGTGTGTTGTTCGATCGGTCGGCGAGCGACGTGCGGCGTGCTTACCTGGAGCGACGTGCGCTCCGGGCGATGTGAGAGGGAAAGAGGAGGAGAGAGAGAGAGAGAGAAAGAGCGTGTCGACGGCGCGCGTTTACTGCGTTCGTGCCGCCAGGAAAACAACGACGCACCCTGCGAGAGAGGTAGGCGGACTTGGTGCGTCGCGTGCGTGCGACGCGGTGGGAAACGGTGCTCTCGGAAGTGACGAGTGCTCTCACGCGAGCGCTCTTATGCGAGTGAGAGCCGCGCGTCCGCGGCATCGGCAGCTGCAGCGGCAGCGGGGACAGCAACACGGCGAGCACAGTGACAAGTGTCGTCTCGTCGGCGGGGTGATCGTCACCGCCACCCCCGCGCTAGCCGGATGATGATACCGCGCTCGGCGGCAGCGGTCGTCGTCGCCGCCGCCCGCGCGACCCGCTCGCGACGACGTTGAGCCGCGCCGGCGGCGGTGGCCGGCGGGCCTCGCACGGCAACGACTCCACGACGTGACCACGGCGGACCACCGGCTCTCGCGGAAGCTCGAAGAAGATGAGGGGCGTCCGCGACGGCGGCGGCATGGCGAGCCTGCTCGCCCTGGCGCTCTTCTGTTTCTTTCACGCGTCCAGTCCAGTGGATGGTACGGTATATCTCTGTGTTGCTAAATGTCTCGGTGGTGATGATGACGATGCGTTCTGCCGGTGTGATTCGCATTTCTGCGGTTTCGGGCGCGATGGAGCAAAACGGACAAGTGGTCGTTTCTTTTCACCTGAACTGGCTGCGCCAGCTTAAGAAGTGTACATACGCATTGAAGCGTATGAAAAGTACGTGCGAGATTTTCACGCTTCAGTGTGCTTAAATTTCTCAAATCGGTGCAGCCAGTTCGGCTAAAGAGAAGAGGCCGAAAGTTGTGTTGCGAAATTCACGTGAGATAATTCATTCCTGCCCGCTGCGAGACACGGTACTCCTAACCGGACGGTGTAATTTTGCAAGAAGCTCCAGGATCTTGAAATATCGGAGCTCGTCGGCGAGATCTGACGGGACGCATTTGATTTCAAGAGTAGTCTAGTCACAGCACCGCTCGAAAGCGATATCTCGTTAAAATTTCAATCGGAGAACCTCAGGAACGACCCTGCATGACAATATGAAATCGTACACACCGAGAGAAAGCTGTAGTGTCTACAATAGTATCTCGAGGATTTGTTAAACTTTAACGCACGTTCCCTCCCGGACCTTTGACCCTCACTGTACGCGAAAGAAAGGGGCTCCGTCGGACTTGTATATCGTCCACTCGCGGACAATTTGAATTTTTCGAACTGCCGGCTATTTCCATCGGAAATTACCTTAGGCATAGGAAGCTCGAGCAAAAACTCGATGCGTAGGAAGGAAAAGTAATATCGAGGCAAGAAGAAACGCGTTAATTTTAGCGAGCTCTTTCGTTCGAACGCGTTTCTGTTTGCTCCACGCGCCGTGTCTCGCGGACGATCCCTCCGCCACTGTGTGCGTCCTCGTGTGCGTGTGTGCGTGAAATCTCGCTCTCTTTCTCTCTCTACCTATATCTCTCTTTCTTTCTTTCCCGTTCTCTTTCTGTGTTTTCGTCGAGCTCCGTCTAGCTCGTACCGTCGTTCTCCGTGTAACTCGCGTCCCTATCTCTTCCTCTGCCCCTTCGTTTCCAGTCTGCGCGTTCCTCTTCTCTCTCTCTCTCTCTCTCTTTTTCTTCTTCCTTTCTCTCTGTCCCACCCGTTCCCGCTCTTTCTCCCCTTCGACGGCGCGCACATAACGTTGCGTAAGTAACGCGCCGTCGTGTACAGAAGGGCCGTTTAATCTCGTTGCTGCACGAGGTCCGAAAAGTATGCGGAAGGGTGAGCCGGTGCAATCGCTACCTATGCGAAGCAGCTCTTCGCGGCGCCGTTTCACAGAGCTGCATCGAGCCGCGTTTTCACCCTCTGGTCTACCGGTTACAGCTGTTTCAACCCTTTCGCGACGATTGCTTTTACTTCGTTAGAAATTTCTGAAAAAAACGCGCGCCTCTTCGAACAACTCCCGCGCGCAACGTCGCGCAACGCGACCGTGACGATGCGTCGTTGCTTCACCAGGTGAAACCGGGACACCTCGTGGTCGCGCAAAACGCCGACAAAAATATTTCCACGTTGAGGACGATATAAAATTTGTGCGCGCGGAATAGAAGTTCCTTCATTTCCCTTTTTCACGGCGGACCAATCAGAGTAAAGCTGCTCGTGAGCTCGGATGAAGCTTCATACTGCAGGCATTTTATTTCCCCTCTGTCCTCTCTCTCTCTTTCTCTCTCTTGTTCGCCCGAGGATTAGAGATTTTTGTACGTTCGCTCGCAATCAGATATCTATGCAATTCAAAAATAGACGATAGCTCCGAAGCGCGCGATGGTTATCCCCGCGTAATCTCCACGCTCGCTCGGCGTTTGGCTCCGTTAAACAACCGCCTCGTGTTTCATTCCGGCGCGAGAGATAGTAAGCGGGTAACCAGTCGGATCTATGCTATTTATTGTCCAGATAACTGTTACTCTCCCCGTAGTGGGTGAGCGATCGCCAGTATAGCTCTTCCGATTTTTAGATTCGCGCTGAATTCTTAGACTCGCCTCGCGAGTTCGTAGACCTTCGGCTACGAAGCGCGCGGCCGAAGAAATTCCCGTACCTAAAATAGCCTTTGGAAACACGGGGGTTGTGCTTTCGGCGCGAAAGCACATCCCTCTGTCTCTCTATCTTTCTTCCGCCGAGAGTCTTCCGGCGGTTGTTTGATTTTTACACGTCGTCATTTTAATACATATATGCTCCGGGGCATTTAAATTACGAACACACACACACACACACAAAAGTATATAAGATCCCTTTTTCTTTCCCTCTCTTTCTCGCGTACGGTCGTGCGCCCTCCCAGGCAAAGCGTCTTCTTTATTCGTTCTCTCTAATATATCTTCGTTATATGCACGCTTCTTGCGTCGAAACCGACGGCTCCGCTCTGATGAATTCGATGCTTGGTAATTGTCGTGCATGCAAATCAGCCTCTCGAGTCCTCATTGAAAAAGCAGCACACGCCCCGGCGTTCTTGCGTCCGATAGACGAAACGCCGTGAACGACCGCTTCTTCTTCTTCTGCTTCTTTTCTTTCTCTTTCCTTCTCCTCCGCCGTCTCCTCGTCCCGCCGCGGCCGGTACATTGTTATTCCGCGGATTCTTACGGGCCATTAGTGTTTGCAGGTTCGCCCGATAAAACGCTCGTAGGTAGGTTGGCGAAAAGAACCCCGCGCGCTATCGCCGCGACGATGTTAACGAGATTCCATACATACGTAGGCGCGCGAGCGAGCGAGCGACGAGACGCCGCCGCGTGCACGTAAATGCATATCAAGTAACGTCGCTCGCAGAAGACGTATTAACGTTGTCAAAGGGGTGACTATCGACGGGAAGAACAACGGAAAAGCAAACGGGGCGGCGTGGAATTTTTTTTTCCTCCGCGCGACGATAAAAACACACACGGAGCATCGATCGTGTCGCGATCCCCGAATTCGCGTTGATAAATTAACGTTCGATGTTTCATTATCGCCAACTGTCGGCAAATTTACACTGCGAGAGAGATAAAGATAAAGGCGGGGGAGGAACGAGATAATTAATTAATTCGCCCGTCTGCCGGGAGAGAAACCATGAAAAACGCGGCGGTACGTTTCCTTTGCGATTTCGATTACCTTAATGGTTACCCTTTCGGGCTTCGTTGGTGGCGCATTGTAATCGAAATCGAGAACGAACGAAGTGACTACTATTTATAGCGATATATCGAACACCGTATCGGCGCAAAATGCACGATAAGTGCCATTAAGGTTGCACACAGCGTCGACCGGTTTGTAATGGAGCGAAGAATAGTGTATATATCTCTGTCGTAAGTTCTCGGTTGTTGTAATCTACGATCCACGCGGCGTTTATATAAACCGAACCGCGATACGTAGATAATCTTCAGCGCGCGCGTGCGTCGTCTTACCGCNATTTTTCTTCTCCGTGATAGGGGGGGGGGGGGACGGTCGAGTGACGCGATTTCGATCGATATCAGCTTGCGAAAAAAAAATATCTGTCTGTCCCTGACTCTCTTTGCGAGCGAGACGTCATAATAAAAACACACGCTGTTCGGAGGGAAGAGGAGAAAAAAGGAACGAATAGCGACGTCTTATTTTTGATGCAATTTCCTTCTCGGCGAGCATTCAATTTGAGACTTAATTGAATTGAATTCCTCGTTAAAAAGAAGTCGTCGACAACCGGTATACAGAGGTATATCAGAAACGGCGTATTCAAGCGGAGCGAGTTAAAATCGGCGGAGAGCGCGCGCTCGGAATCAACATTGAGCGCCGGAATATTGTCGATCGACTGATTTCCGAGAAAATTTTGCCGATACGTCAACTCCAAGTCACGTCAAAGAATCTGCGACTGTCAAGAGCACCGCGGGTGTTTGACGCTCCCTGTACCATCGGTCGCTTTTTCTTTCTCCGCGCGGAATCCAATTACACTGTCTTTTAATTATTGAAAATGGAAAGGTCGCATCGCGCGAAGTACAAGTGACGCGCATCAGTCGTGAGGCACTTCTTTACTCGACGTCACGCGGCTTTGAATAATTTATACGATGCGAAAAATTTATTCGCACTTTGACGTATATTTGTGCGTGGAATATTCTACGAGCACGCGTGTTTCACAATAAATCTTATTACTTTGCTCGGATACACTCGAGGCAGTTCAGTTGCATTAATCGGCGAATTATACCGGGCGCAAAAAAGGTGAGCTAATACCGGTCGGTTATGCGAGCGTCACTTGCGTCTTTTTTTCTTGCTTCTTTTTTCTCCGCCCGTTCGATATCGCACGTCAGCGGCGCTCGCTCTTTGACCGAGCACACTTCGGCTCGTATATTTTCGCGGGTTTAGCGCTGTCAAAGAGATCGTTTTTGATACTTATCGCAGATTTATGTCGGAGATCGATATCGAGCGGATAAAATTTGGGATCGCGTATCGGGCATGATCACTATGAGAGAGCGAGATTACTCGGCGATCGCACTTGACGTGAAATTGGCAGTAGAAACGCAGCCGTTTCGTGTGTGTTCATCCGTCTGACGAATGTAGGATTTAAGAGCACCGTTCCGTATTCTCCGCGTCGCCACTGGAACTGCTGAATTGAAAATCGGATCTGGAAATAAAGCGCGCGCGATCGTTACGCGACAGATCGCGAATCCAAATGCACCGAATTAATAATCGAACGCGATTCTAGGGCACTTTTCCTGTCGCAAGCGCGCTTCGCGCACGAAAAAGAGGAATTGCTAGTAAATTAGTAATTCAAATTCAGTTATTACACTGAAAAATTCATTTAGTTGATTCAAACAAAATTTGGTTAGAAAATGCTCCAATAAATTTGGTTGTGAGAAGCAAAATTTGGTTTTCTGAACCAAAGGTTTAGATCTCTAGAACGAAAATGAAAAAGGTTTTGTTGTCAGAAAACTAAACTTTTGGTTCAAAGAATCAAATTTTGATTCTCACGACCAAAAGATTTGTTTGAGCATATCCTAATCAAATTTTGTTTGGGTCAACTAAATAGATTTTTCAGGGTAGTCCTAGTTTTTAACTGTGGGAGCTAAAAACTAGATACAGGGCCGGGAAGAATTGTCTATATTAACTAAATTTCAACTATGTATATTATGTGAACTGTGTATATTATGTGGAGCTTTTTACCTTGCAAATTTTACTTGTAGTTTATTTTTAGCCGTGGAAGCTAGTTTTTTAGAAGCTGTTTGTTTTTTCTGTGCAGCTATGTCACGGTCGAACCATTAAAAATTTAAAAATAAAAATACATTCATTTACATATACGATTTAATCGAGTGTGCTAATGACGATACGTAAGCTCTTAAATCAATGCGTGTCATGCGTAACATTACAAAGTGAGATTATTTTGCTCTTTCTCAGTCCTTGTGCATCTCAAGTTTATTTCACAAGCACGTCTCACGACAATGTACGTAAAAAGCGCGTTTGAGTGAATATCGGCGTATCGCGAGTACTCATATTTCTTACATTGCGACGGTGAAATATCATTCCTGTTGCATCCGAACGCCGTCGAGTACCGGGTCGATTCTCGTCGAGAGTTTCTCGTTCAACTTGCAGAAGGAATAACAGTTACGTTAAGACGCATCGCAACGAAAGTTTCGACGTGCTTATCGCGGCTTCGCTTACCTCGGCTTCTACAGGAGTAACGATACCTGAGCATAGTTACTCAAGCTCCAAGGTCTTCCCGAGTCCATATAATTTTTTACGAGCCGTCCATTTTCTCCTCTTCATCTTGGCGAACAAAAAGCACATAAAGAAGGACAGGCCTGTCCGTCACGTAATGCCGATGTCAGACTTTTACCGGATTTTCAGATCCGCCACATCTTCTCGGTTCTTTTGTTATCGTTAGACCATGTCGAAGTTTTCGATCCTTAGATTCTTCAATTTCAAGACGCATAATCTCTCTCCGGTTATTAATTGGCAATTGCAAAACTTCCAAGTTGGCTCTGGCAACGGGGATGCGACGTATCGTGTTTGTGGAAGTGTTTGTATTAGTTCTCAGCTCCCAGCGCAATGTGTTCTTGAATTATTGAACAGCCTGCAAATACAAAACCTCCTCGATAGCGTAAACATCCCGGAGTAATTTAGATCGACGAGCATTCGATGTATCTCGAAAATTGCATGTCAATATTTGCGAGACCTACGACGATGTTATATTATCGTAAAATAAACTGCCCCTCAATTGTGGTAAGTGCCATATAGCGTTTCACGATAATATCTTCCTACCCATATTTCTTCCATTCCATAGCGGAGCACGCAAGCGCTCTTGCGCGAAATTTATTTCACCTCTGGAATTCGATATCGTCAAATAATCCATCTCGGCCTCGTCGTGAGAGAAAGGGAGAGAGGAAGAGAAAGAGAGAGAGAGACAGAGAGAGAGAGAGAGCCTTCACGCAAAAAAGGAACGGATAATCACCATTCGATCCATTTTATATCGGGTGATCCGCGTAAGCGTGAGTGTAAGCGTAAACGATCCAAGTTAATCAACGAGATCCCCGCTTTGTTTTCAGGACTGCTGAAGTGTTACTGCGACATTTGCGCGGACGCCAATTACACGTGCGAGACCGATGGCTATTGTTTCGCCAGCACGAGCCTGGAGAACGATGTCGTCACGTATGCTCGCAGGTAATGTATCTGCACGAGTTGGATTTTTCCCCATTGACGAGTATACACGCGATTTATACACTCGAGAGACCACCTATTTAACGATTCATCTTCCCGGTAGCCGGTGAATTTGTCGCCGATCGGACGAACGCTCGATCGAAACCGGTGAGCTTCCGGTCACCGACAAATCATATCCAATCCACCCGCTCATCCACCCAATCGCCTGCCACCTGTCCCCCCCTCCCCCTCCGTCACCGTTCAGCTTCTTTATTCGATTTGTTGATTTGCAGCGCGGCGCTATATCGATCGAGCTGTATGTGTGTGTCGGACATCCGCGAAATCATTGATGCCGACGCGGTCGATTTAGGTGCGATTCGAAAATCGCATTCGTCTCGAGCGGCAGTAGTAGGTTGAGCGCGTCGCATCGACGTTTTATAATGAATCGGACTCTCCTGCGGTCTCGTAGCGCGTCTGGCCCGACGGCTTGTTAGCGACCGGTCAATGACACCGGCATTAGCGCGGATTTTCTAAGCTCGCGCTCGCGGCGGAACGAGATCCGCGACTAACGCTCGGCGTTATCTGCTCTCCGGCTTATCGCGTAGCAGCAACGCGCGATGTAATCGACGTTGACACACCGCTCGTGCGAGAAGAACGTGTTTAAGTAGGCGGTTAGTCCCGAGCGAGGTTTTCAGCGTTGTCATACTTATTACCGGAATTAGAATCAGAATTGGAATTATCCCCAATCTTCCGTCATCATTCCTCGTCGCAATGTGGCTTTTCGGATTCATCGTTCAGTTTCCAGCGTTGCTTCCAGCCGGTTCCGCGCGACAAATGCAGGCGAACGTTGGTAATTGTACACGGGAAAATAATTTGTCTTAAGACGATAGATATTCTCATATATGTACATGCAAGTATAATCTTCTTAGAAGATTTTTAATCTTGATTTGATTGAATTTGTATTGATGCAAGTATCACATGCACTCGACTCAAAACTAAAAATCTTCTAAGAATATTATAATATTCTTGCTTATATATGAGAATGTCTATCATTGATTTAAAATTATTTTTTCCTGTATATTGACTATGTATGTTATATTATGTATGATATATTATATACGAGGGCGGTCCGATAAGTACTTAGTCTACAAAAGAAAAACGAAAATTTTGGAAAAGTGGCGATTTATTTCTCAACATAGTCTCCTTTTAGCTCGATACACTTGACCCAGCGATGCTCCAACTTCTTTAACCCATCTGAAAAATACGTTTTCTCGAAGTCTGCAAAGTAGGCCTCCGTGGCGGCGATGACCTCCTCATTCGACTCAAATTTCTGCCCGGCGAGTGACTTTTTCAAGTTTGGAAACAAAAAAAAGTCGCACGGGGCCAAATCTGGAGAATACGGTGGATGGGGCAGCAGTTCGTAGTCCAATTCGACCAATTTGGCCGAATGAGGAGGTCATCGCCGCCACGGAGGCCTACTTTGCAGACTTCGAGAAAACGTATTTTTCAGATGGGTTAAAGAAGTTGGAGCATCGCTGGGTCAAGTGTATCGAGCTAAAAGGAGACTATGTTGAGAAATAAATCGCCACTTTTCCAAAATTTTCGTTTTTCTTTTGTAGGCTAATTACTTATCGGACTGCCCACGTATGTGATCAATATAATTGCCAACGTTCGCCTACATTTGCCACATCGTATGAAGCCGGTTTGACATTATTATCAAAATCAGAATTAAAATTATCTTCAACCTTCTGTCGTATTTCTCACCGCACTGTGATTTTTCAGATTCTTCGTTCAACCTTCAACGTCGTCTTACACATTCTTATCAGAATTGGAATTATCTTTTATTTCCCATCGTACCCTTCGATACAACATGATTTCTTAGATTCATCGTTCAATTATCAACATTACCTCAATTAAAATTATTTTCAACCTTCTGTCTTATTCCTCATTGCAATGTTACTTTTTAGACCCATCGTTCAGTCTTCAGCATTGTCTTACATTCTCATCGAAATCAGAATTAGAATTATATCTTCAACCTTCCTTCGTATTCCTCCTCGCAACGCGATTTCCGAGATTCATCGTTCAGTCTTCAGCGTTGCCTTGCATTCTTAGCAGAATTCGAATCAGAATTGAGACATGATCTTTAACCTGCCGTCGTCTTCTTCGTCGCGATTTCCTCGACGTGATTTTGGGAATTCGCTCTCGGCTGGCGCGATCGATCGAGATCCACGCGCTAATGAGTCAAGCACACGTTCGAAGTCGGCACCGTCGACGGACGACGATCCGGCCGGCTCCGTTAACTCGGAGTTTCCTTTACGTAACGTTCATTCGCACATGCACCTCGCGCTACGGCGCAGTGCTCGGGTCACTATCCTCGCGAGTGAGCGGACTTCATATCGAACGAGCGGCCTTCAGCGGCGGTTTCGCTTCGACGTCGCGATCGATGCCCTCCTCGCAGTCGACGTCGTCCCTCCTAGTGGTTTCTACGAACGAACGCTTAGCCGGTCTTCCAGCCTGCGCTCTCGCCCGGACCCGGGCCATGATTAGCGGCCGTTTCGGCGGAAACGAATTATTGTTGTCGGCCGTGCGTCGCGTTGGTAACGCTGCTAACCGAACGCGACGCCGCGGCGAGAGAGAGAGATTTCAAGTTCGGCCGCTGCTGGGCCACGGAAATTCCGCTCGCGATCGATCGCGGGGGGTAAACTCGGCAGCGGGGGCCAGCGGGGCAGCGAAATTCGAAGGTGCCTTCCTCCCTCATCACCCTCCCGCCCACTCTCGTGCGCCCTCCCGGCCCCCCTCGGTCCCGCGGCTATCGATCTCGAAGCGTATCGAGGAAGTTTCTCGCGAACGAACGAACGAACGAACGAACGGACTAGCGTGGGGGTAGCCACACACAAGTTTCAATTCGCAAACCTCAGCTAGATCATGAAGAGATGTACTGTCATGGCCGGAGGCTATCGTTTTTGAGACGTCACCCACGAGACACGTGGACGAGATCGCGTCGGGAACGAATTCACGTGGCCGCACCGGACAAATCCGTACTGTACTGAAAAATAGGTTCGGTCGGCTCTACCTGACAATGGACAATGGACAGTCAAACGCACTTTGGTTGAAGTAAACAAAATCTCTGATTCCCATGAACAAAAAACTTCCTGTATACTGGGAAAAAATATAGTTATTTTCGGGGACAGTATCTTTTTTTATTTTAACCACAAAAATAGTAGAAGCAACATGCACGTGAGGTTATTATCACTGACACTATAGCAACACTTACTAGAAAAATAGTTTTCTCGGCCATTTTTGTGGTTAAATTGGAAAAAGGATATTGTTGTCCCCGAAAATAACTATATTTTTCTCTCAGTGTAACCGGAAATTCTGTTTGCTTCAACCAAAACGCGTTTGGTTGACCATTGCCGGGTAGGTTCAGATCCATTTTTCGGTGTGGAATACGCGAATTTCGGATTCGGAAGCGCGTCGTTCGGTGCGATTAAAAACGCGAGTCGGTTTCGGTCGTTTGCACTTCTTTCTGATAATCTGGATTCTCAAGGGACCCACTCCTTCCCTTTAGTCGACCGGCGAAGTTCAGTTCGACATTGTGACAGCGCACACCTCGTCGCGCGCAGCTTTGCAAATTTTTTTCTCCCCGTCATCGTCCCTACATCGGCGTCAACATTCCGTCGATGATTTCATCAACTCCGTTCGAATAAGTGCATATGTACTTTTTAAATTCGCGACGACTTCGGAAAAGCTCGGCGCTCGCGACGTTCGAAAGGTCAAAAGTTGGTCAGATAGTGCAGCGCGTGCGGAGCGTGCGAGTTCCATGTATCCGACCTTCGACCTTCGACCGTGGAAAGATCGACATTTTCTTTATCGTCGACATGCTGCCGCGGTGTACCGAAGGATGAGAGTCTAACTCGTCGGACACACAATGCGTAATGTTAATTCTACATTTATATCTCGCGATATCATACGCCTCTCTTCGCCGTGTTTTCAAGGGAATGCCGGAGACAAGTGAAATTTAATTCGTACACGGCGCCTTTTCGCGCCTTCAGCAATTTCACGCGAGTTTTAGGTCGGTTTTTGTTCCAAGCTACACTAATTCAGGAAATGTGCGCCCCGATATTCACTGCCAGTATTGCAAATCTATAGTACGCGTAACATGAACTATAGAACTCGCGATACTGGCAGTGAGTATCGGGATGCACACTTCGTGAACTAGTGCAGCCAGTGCAAGATCAAAGAACAAACCTTTTGTAATCGAAGCGTCGAGAATAATACGCGCTCAGGGTGTAGAGACTAGATCGTAGAAGGAAATAAATTACGAAGATTCGAACTATCTTATAACTCAGATATAAATACTGTATTAATTTATTCACTATAAACGTTAATTGGGACGATGTGATTACGAAAGTGAGATAAGAAATAGTTTTCTTTTTCTGATAAAATTGTCACGTTGATGTTCTAATAGCGAAAGTGTTAATTTACTGCCGTTATAATGATGCAGATTTTGCGAGCTTGGTAGTTTAATAATCGCCAGTGTAACGCATTTGATATGCTGGCGCATTCTCGAAATCGAAGCAGATCAACCGAGACGGCCGAGCAGCGCGACGATCTGAGGTCGCAGACGTGCGGACGGCCCCTAAATGCTTAATGTGCCAGACGGATAATTCGGATAATTCGGCCGGAGATCGCATTGAAAATAGCGCGACCGAGATTACTTGATCGGAGCGCAGCGTGAAAGCAGCACGGGGCAATTTTATATGCGACTGCATGAATGCAAAATCGGCACGTCGCGACGTCGTCCTCGTCGCCAACATGATACTCGACATTTGAACAAAGGAAAATGTCTCGAATATTGTTTGTTTGCCTTGTTTACTGTATCTATTCGTGTTTTCACTATTTTTTTGTGCTTTAAAGAATAAGAAAATATAAGGTATCGAAAAATAGCTCTTGGGAGAAATTTCATGTATTTTTTGAGCAGTTACTGGATATTTTATTAACTTTATATTGAGGAACCCATTTAGTTGACTCAAACAAAAGTCTTGTTTGGATACGGGCAAACAAATGTTTTCGTTATGAGATTCCAAGTTTAGTTCCCTGAATCAAAGTTGGGTTCTCTGAAACAAAAATGAAAAAGATTTGATTCAGTTCAGGTTCAGACAATTAAACTTTGGTTCTTATAACTAAAAGATTTGTTTGTCCACATCCAAGTAAGACTTTACTTTGAGTCAACTAAATGGGTTTTTCAATGTAGTAACTGAGGAATAAAATTACTTGGGATCCCAATCAAGATGTAAAGCTTTCCCTGCAGTTACCGCGCACAAAATGTGCACAAAATTTGAATCCACTTACTAAACGAAAACAGAACAATAAATGAATAAAAAAACTATTACTGATTAGACAGTAACTAGATGGGCGTCTAGGAAAACTGCATACATTTCTATCAGAGTCAAGTAGAAAATACTTCAAATTCCTTTTAAATGTTTACGCTAATTTATCTCCTTTCGAATCGTTTGCATCTCGAAGAGTTCGAAGCCACGGCATCCCCAAAATCCGTCGAAGAGAGGACTGTCGCTTTTCGAGCCATTTCCGTTTTTTTTTTCCACTGATTTTTCCGTCGGCGATCGTGTAGATTTCTCCGTTGAATTTCTCGCGGTGGGAAGCGCGCGTCGCTAAAGTTTCGGAAACTCGGCTTACGCGATCGGACGATGCGCGAGTTCTCCGGACTAAACGCAGGATTGTGGTGTTGTGAAAGGTGCTTCAACCAAAGCAACTGGCTGCCGCCGGAAGCGCCCCGTTTCTGCGACAGCACGCCGGGCATCTATCGCTCGCGGATCTGCTGCGATAAAGACCTGTGCAACCAGAATTTATATCCCGTTTTGTTATCTCCCGACTCGTCCGAATTATCGTCAGGTATTCTGCTGAGGGCTCGACGAGGGCTCTCTCTCTCTCTTTCTCTCTTTCTTTTGTCTGTCTCTATACGTGTGTAAAAACGTAACCATTCCATACATAACATACCCCGTCGTTATTACACACTAACCATATCGGAGATCGAGTGGACAGCATGGACTTTCTCTGAATAACTACAATAAAGGCGGAACGCGGAATAACGTCGGCCACCCCGAGCAGACGCGGAGTTGCATAGCCGCACGCACCCTTCGGCGCGCCGTGCAACGCAGCGTGGTTCTCTCGCAGTCGGGAAACGCGCTCCGCGTGAAGCGTAAAATCGCCTCTTCCCATATAGGATAGCCAGACGTTGCAACAACAGAGCCAACGCTTGGCTGATCTAAGCCTGTCAATCATTGGCCAAGAATCCGTCGTCCAATATTGGATGCCATCGCCGGCAAACAATCGTATGTCTAGTCTAGTCACGCATCGCGGCTTATAATCTCGAGGAGTATTTCTTTTTCTCGCATCGTTTACTATTCGTTCGCAGTAACAGATCGGAGATAATATTCTCGTTCCAATTCGTCTCACTTTTTTCCACCGATTCGCTCGATTCAACATTGAAATCGCGCTTTCGAACGTACATTTAAGAGTAATAATAATAATTGATTAATGGGAAAAGAGAATGCTTTAATTACATAATCACATTCATGTTACATAACACGCTTATCTTCAGCTCAAGACTGCAGAAATGCAATTTTCCCCGTGTCGCTACGGCGTTTCTACGCGATGGTATTAACGAGCGGCGAATCGTTTGACGTTCGACTACAATGTTGCGCGCCGTTCCTTTCTCGCCGACCACACCGCCGAGAGGTGTGAAATCCGCGGCTCGAACTCGCTACAATGTACTACGCGCGCCGCCGATCGGCGGCAAAGAACTTCGCGCGCGTCGCTTTTGCCGGAATCTTCGAACGTCCGTATCTCGGCGAAAAATTCATATAGGAACGCGAAACAAACGCCATTCTTCTCGGTATCTCGCGCGCTACACGCTCATGCTGCTCGCGTATGCGAATATTCGGTCAAGAATTAGCAGCCTGCGGCGGGCCCGATTTATCACCCGATGCCGGGCCAGTGCTGGCTGCGAGAATCTAAAGTAACAAGTAATAATACGCGGAATTTCGCAGAAATTAGCCGTTAGCATAGCCGCAATCGTAAAATCTCATGTGGATTCGCGCGTTTCCGCATAAATACCCGGCAAACAAACATCACGCCGCATTTTCCAAGCGCACGCTCGCGCGAGAGAGGGAAACGCGTGCTTCCCGTGTTTTCCGGGTCTCCCGTTGCGAACGGCGCAGCGCGACCAGCTCGACAGGAAGTTTAATCAAGTTTTTTTCATCGGCAAGAAGCAGCAGCGGACAAATACTTTAATCGTCCGTTACTCCTGCATCTGCATACACGCCCACATCCATCGCACGCGCGCACGCACGAGCGTGCGCGCGTATTTGACGCGTATAATAATACGTCTACACCGATCGGCCGAACCACACGCGCACTAACCGTGCAAACAGACTTAATAACGAACTTCCTAACGAGATCATTAACTGCATTCCCCGCGGCGGCCGGGTGTCGTGTTTCGACTCTCCTCGCGCGCTCACCGTTTCTAATCCGCGCGAGGTGTTCCTCGACACGCCGGTCGCGCGACGATCGTCGTGTCGCGATCTGCGCGTCGTGACGTTTCCGGTGGAAATCGATCGCCGCCGTCGTCGTCATCGTCGTTCTCCTCCTTCGATCGCTCACGTGTATCAGCGTTTGCGTCAGGCGGAGGATATACGACGACGAGCGATCGTGCGTCCGAGATTTCGTACGGCCGACGCGGCGGTCCGTACACGACGATTCGCGACGATCGAATCACGCGAGCGCGTATTGTGGCTCACCTTGACGCGCGTGTCGCGACCAGCCGCAATTTGCATACGTTGCGAATGAGACTCCGCGGCCGACCATGGCCGACGGTACATTTTTATATCCGGCGAGCATTAAGCAAACTCGGGAATCTATTCCGAGCTCGAAGACCGGTACTTGAGTTCGACGTTTTTATAGCAGCGGAACAGCGCCATCACGCGGAATGGGAAAACACGCAGCAAACCGTCCGTCGCAAGGACGATGTGTTCGCGGGGATTGCAATTTCATTCGACGCGATCTGGGTATCTGCGGTTTCAATTGACGGACGATGCGAGATTGGTTCTCCGTGAACGCCGACTAACAACAACGTTATATCAATATTATAATTTCTCGCTCGACGATGTAACTGTTATATGCAACGTGTGTTGTATTGCATCTTATATTGTTGAGTAGGTGATAATAATACTAATACTAATAATCTTTATTGACGAGGATGGCCTCTTTAATACATAAATGTATTGTCGCAGATAAACAGTAATACAATAAATTAGAGTAGATGGATTCCATGGGTAGTATGTGATCAGAAATGGACACGTGAACTATTTGATTGCACGTGAAATCGAGCATTTGAATACAGATGGTGACGTATGAAAAAAATCAACAGAATTAGTGAGCGAATTAGCTGTATTACATAATCTTCCAAGTCGAAATTTTAGCACCATGTTAAACCTTTGATTCTACAAATAGGAGTTCATATTAAGAGTTAAGATAGCAAAAGAGGTTCAATTTCAATTCTAATAATATAATTATAACCCTACTTTGACTTTGATGATGTTTTAAATTTCCGTTTCTGCTGAGCGTGAAAATAGATTGTTGAAGGTGGCGTTAAAATATCATCTGTAAAATTAAAAATTCAAAAAAAAGTTAAAAAGTGTTAGTATCGTCAAAGTAGGTTTTATTAGTCCATAAGCCGCCTAAATAGACGCATTTCTTAAAAACGTCAAAGTAGCATGCAAATATCGACTTAGGCTGTCAGTATTCAAGTGAATACTACACTGAGAAACCCATTCAGTTGACTCACGCAAAATTCTTGCTTGGATGCGAGTAAACAAATGTTTTGGTTGTGAGAACCAAAGTTTGGTTCTCGCAATCAAAGTATTTGTATGACCGTATCCAAACAAGAATGTTTGTTTCAGTCAACTAAACGAGTTTCTCAGTGCGTATAGTGTTCGATGTAAGCCGACGTGAAAGAAAAAAGATAGATGCCTCAATATCTTAGAGGAGATATTGAGCCCGTATAATACTGATGTAATGTCACTGTTAGTTGGCGTTTACTAGATTGTCGGTCACTCGATCATCGTCGTTCCACGTTCGGATTTGACGCGCCGAAGCGGCCGCGAAACACCTTAGAGAACCACATCCCTCATGAATATGCGGGAGTACCCGCGCTTTACCGTAGAGCACAGTCGAGTTTGAGAGACGCCCCGACTACTAACAAACATACACTGCATCCTGGTGTCCATCGTTTGCCCCTAACCCACATTTTCTTTGCTGTGCCGAGTTCGGTTTGCCAGAATGTGCGAGGTGTGCCTGCTTTGATGAAACGATCGTTTCCGGGCGATCCGGCGCGTCTCTCTCTCTCTCTCTCTCCCCCCCGACGGGACTCGAGATCCGTGCCTCTCCTCTCGAGTTCGTCGGGGTTACCGTGGAGAACAAGTCCGATCGATAGACGGACTCGCGTCGCGAGTTGGACGCGCGGGGCCGTATCGCTGTTCATACCACGAGTTGTGTGTACCGTTGTACGTTCCCGATGCGCCATCCCGACAGGAGTCGGCAGAATTTCAGGAATCACGAAGGTATACGAAGGCTATATACTCTACCCTGCGCTGGCTACCCCCACACACACATATGTCAGGTATACCACGAGAGTGTGTTGAGTTGCACGGTATTGCGGATTTCTCTTGCTCCTCCGCCCGACTACCAGCCGCCCCGCACTCGCATCCTCTCCCGGATTTTTTTTACGTTTTCTCGTTTTCGTTTTTCTTTTTGTTCCTTTTTTGCGTATTTCTCTTACGGTTTTGCTGGAGTTTGCTCACGGTGACCCTGTTGTCTCTCCCTCGACACAGCATCCGCATCCGTGTGAGTTGTGGCGCGAAGTAACTCAGCCGGCCGCGAACTCGAGCGAGACGTCGCGGCTAATTGTTATCGGCTAATCGCCGGCCGCATAGTTGTGTAACTCGATTCGTCTGGCGAGACCTCGCCGCCCCCGCTTCGTTTGATCGAAGCGATCGAACGTCGCGCGTTGCAGTGAGACTCGAGCGAAGTTGATCACCTTGAAGCGCGATTTTTGAAAAAGAGAATGCCGAAAGTCTGAATCACTGTCGGACTTAGAGGAATAATCGACCGACATCCTCGTTTTCATCAGGTAAAGCAGCGAAAATCGAGTGAGATTTCTAGGCAAATTGTAAAAATAAACAAAAACATGTCTGATGAGACACGCGTCGGGAAATTCTCGGTGCTTTTGGTAGCACGACGAAATAATCGATTGGCTGAATCGACGGGTCGAAGTGTTCGGAAAGTCGAATGCGAATTTAAGATCTGGAAGCCTGACATTTTTCGAAAAGTCATATCAAGCTAAAGGAAAAATTTCAGAAGCCCATATACAGTAAAAAGTTTTGTGTAAATAACGGTTTACTGAAGTTTTTGTGTTACTACATGGGAATATGTCAAAAGTATAGTTGGTCACAGAACGGTTGCAATAGTTTTTTTTTTTTCTTACATACTTTAGAACATACAAAAAATACGATGAAGCGAACCTATGATTCACGAACATGCACGGTAGATGGTCAGACAACTGTCAAAATTAGATATGTATATGTCAAAATTAAATGTGTATGTGTCATTTTGACATATATCTATTGTCTGACTATCTACTGCGCATATTCGCAGATTATAGGTTCGCTTCGTCGTATTTTTTTATATTTCGAAACGTGTAAAAAAATTGCAATCGTCATGTGACCGACTCTACACAAATATATGTTAAATTAACATAGTTTAAATTAACATATTCACTTTGTTAAAATACTGTTTAACATATTCACCTAGTTAAGGTAACAGGAAAATGGTTAGTGGAATTTTTTTATTTAAGAACAAAATTTTTTATTGTGTACACTCACGCATGAGGATCGGTTGGCCAGCATGCGAGAACGCTTGGCCCGTTAATAGTGCCGTTTAACACGCCTCTAATCATATCAAATGGCGTAGAAGATAATCGGGATATCGGCCACCGGAGGCTCGGAGAGAACGCAGCCGTACAAATGCGCTAATTCCTTTTTGTCGTGCTACCGTAGGATCGGATTCCCGTTCGCATCGGTTTTTGCCTCGAAACCGCACGAAACGTTTCTCCCCATCCTCCCCTCTGCCCCTTTCGATGTCTCGCGATCTATCGAGTGCGCGACGCGACGCGCGTCGCTTCCGAACCACCACGTTCGCGATCTCGTTTTCTGAAACTGGTGCAAAATCGGCTTGAAGGTGCGTGCATAAACAACTGTCGTCGTCGCAGCCCGAGCCGTTCATCCTCTGCATGACGAGCGACTCGCGAAACATGACCTTCGTCATCGAGTGCTGCAATCAGGATTATTGCAATCGCAATCTGAAACCCCAGCTGCATCCTCGCAACAAAGAAGGTACAATCCAAACAGACCTGGAAGTTACGAAAACTCTGCAGGTGGCACGGGCTTTTGCTGCTACTCTCCTTTCTTCACACACTCTATCTCTCTCTTTCTCTCTGTATCTCTTTCTATTATTGCTATTTTTTTTTCTCTTTCCATTTTTCTCTCACTACGCCTGTCTGTTGTCGCGCGACACTTGTACATATATTCTCGCTGTCTTTTTATTTCGGAATGATTGTAGCTGTTCCCTGTTACCGTTCTGTATGTCGATCTGTACGACGAATCGAAAGCGATACATTGCCGGAGGATACGACTTGTCCTTTTACTCGGCTCTCGGCGATTGGAAGGTGCTCAGTCACGCGCGCGAGCTTTCGTACGAACTTAACATTCGCGTTACATCGCGCGAAGGTTCTCGGAAGCGAGTTAAGATTAACGAGAGAACAAGGACGATGAAACAGGCGAGTCCGTGTGCGGTATAAAGCAACAGTTCCTAAGTTTGAGATCAGTTTGACCTGACCTGACCGTGCGACTACTTAAGTGTTAAAGGGGCAGCTCCGGGCGAGTCCATGAATCTTCCTGCGAGCTTCCGCCGCTGAGCTTCCGCTCTCGGTTGATCCTCGTAACGGATCGATTCCGAGATTTACACGCGATTAGCGTCGAATGAATAATAACTCGGTCCGATGCTTTTAATCGATTCGGGAGAAATAACAGCGATATCCCACGCGACGTTAAAGATTAGATCCGTTCCTTGACAGAATCGATCGCGCCTCGAAAGGTCTCGGCATGACGCGCGTGAGGGGAGCATCGCGGCGCGGAGGAATACGCGCGCGACTCGCACAGCCGTTCCCAGCACATCTGTTACAGAATGGAAACGGTTCAAGCACCGGTTAGAGGGTTTTCATGTAGTCGAGGAATTAGCCAAGTCGCGGGCCATTTTTCTGGTCGGAATAATGCGTTACGTCATGGTCTCCGGCAATGTACATTCCTTTGTCTCGCTCGCGCTACGTCGTCTCGATTACTCGCTCTGACACGCTCTCTGTCGCGCTCTCGCCCCCGTTATTTGTGCGTATACACACGTACAGGATGTTCCAAAGTCATTCCGGCGATACTTAAGGAGCGGATTTTCACAAATCGAGTCCGCGTTAACGGAAATGAAGATCGTCCATTTTCTTATAGTAACATCCCGATAATTAAGACAGTTCCATTCACGTCATTGTCAAAATTGTGTAAAATTAAAATTGTGTATAAAATTGGCGAAAAATCAGAGAAATAAAAACGTTTATTTTATTTATTTGTAATCTCTCCAATCATTTTCTGAAACTTCCTACATTTGTAATCTTTTCAGGATTCAAACGTACTTGTCTCATGTGTATGTGTGCTTGACAATTTTCCCCCTTCTTTTGTTAACGACAAAGATTCCTTCAGATTAGGCAAAGACTCTCTTAAGTTATCGTCTGCTTTTGGTACACCGTGTACATTTCTATATCCGTGTATAATGCCATGTGCATATATATATATATATATTGTATGCGGAATATGAAGCTTCCGCGGCGTTGCACCACGCTACACGCAGCTTACACACGCGATGCACTACTCGCGCATTCGCGGATGCACGTTGCACTCTCTCGTTCGCCGTTCATTGCGTCCAATAAAGCGCAACGTGCCGGGTTATTTTATACCGTGGTTTCTTGAACCGCGATGGAGTATTTTAGAGTCCCGCCGTCGCCGGAGGCGGCACACACAGTGGAAGAGAGAGAGACGTGAAATTAAAGGACTATATAAAGCGTGTACGCGCGGCGCGCGCTAATCAATATCGGTGGCATCGTTTCGTTTGAACGTCTTGATTCGTTGTACCGACACGTGTAACCACTGTGTGCATTGCATTCGATTTTACTTCACACACACGCACACACACGCACACAAAATCCGTCCACCGTCACGTCGCATCGCGAAAGTTGATCGAATTATCAACGATTCCGCTCGAAGAGAGACGGATGCTGCAATATTTCGCACGGCACGCGCGCAACAAGGAGCAGTGCAGATAAGCGTGATCAATAATCGTTCAACACTCCCATTACCTTCCGTCACTTCTCCATTTTCTCCCGCTCCCTCCGAGCAGCACACGCCCGCGATATTTACAGGCGCCGCGTCTGCGAGCGACGCGGCTCGCTATTATTATTGGCGAACCGCTCATTTACAGCCAGATGACGAGATCGGTATCGAAATGTCTAATACGTGAAATAGATGAAAAGCACAATAGCAAAATACGCGAGATGTAATCAAATTCGCACGTATAAGATAATAATAATACGCGGCGAACACTTTCAAGTGATGTCCGAAGGAAGGAGAAAAAGAACGAAGAAGAATAATCGAGACATGTTTTGCCACCTACGGAGATATCGTAGTCGCTTCGAGGCAATCTCCTTCTGTATTTTCTTACCTACGAGCGCGTATCCCAACACCGGAAGTCCTCCCGAGTGAACTCGGAAAGCACCGATAGCATGTTGCCACAGCTCTCTTCTCTGCATTCTCTCTTTCTCTTTCTCTCTCTCTCTCTCTCTCTCTCTCTTTGTAACGATAGTACCACTCCGCAGTAACACCCCGATAGCGCGCAGCCCTCGAGGAACAGTTGTGGCTTTTGTAAATATTCTTCCGTATCTATTTCTCTACCTTAGCCCTTCGTAGGAAAGAAGTAGCAACTCACCCAGACGCTACTTTCTGTAGAACTCACGGTACTCTCCTATCTTTTTTTATTAGCTTTTGCAATAATATTAAACATACTTGACGACCCGGCTCCATCATTACATCGGAGAACGAGCCGACGTGATTGACGTGAGATCTCGAGCGAAAGAAGAAAAAAAAAAGCTTCGCAATCGTGACAGAAGGAGTCGTTGAGAATCGATCGTTTTCATTGGGATCGCATCGCTATTAATTCACCTTTCGCAAGTACATCTCATGCCGAGTTTATCGTTAACCCTCGCAAGACAAAAAGTAGATTTTAGCGGGAACCCTTCTTGAGATTGCGAGGGTTAAGGAGAATCGAAGAGATCCACGAAGCAATATCTTCACCTCCGCATGCCTTCTGACTTTATGTAGCTGTTTATCGTTTTATGCTGCCGAGCGTCTCTATGGAATTTCAAGCGCACCGAGACGATATACGTTTCCTTTTTACGAGTAATAAGACGAAACACTTTTTTTCTCCGTCGATGTCCGTATGAATTCCGATTGTTGCAGCAGGGTGTGTCGTGAGATTCGCATCGGAAGACTTCGGACAAATTCAGAATTTTGTTGTTGGATTGATATGCCTTCCATTGAATTGACGTTCTATTTTCGGAAATCGTTTAATCCAGGATTTAGTCGTCAGGAAATACAAAATGCTAAGATTTTCAAGAGAAGATTCCGATGCGAACTCTACGAGACACGGTGTGTACGTGTACTCATATCAGTCTGCAGGTGATTAAGGAAAATGTGTAACGTGTTCGTAAGAGTTCATACAAATTTCTCCAGCGTCTCAAATATATATTTTCTCACGTACATACAGAGGCAAAAGAAGAAATCTATCCAGCTATCTCCGCAGATTTTCCTTAGACACGTACGGACTCTCCTGAAGACTCAGTTGCACCGGCAACGTCGGCTTACTTGACTCTTTGATCAGCGATTATCCCTTGGCTTAGGTAGCCTTATTGCAAATTACTGCTCCGAAGCTCCCGATTACAGCTCTAAATTGCAGCGTCAGCTGTAATATAAACAGAGAAGCAATCGAGTTAATCGCGATCGGGGCTGACCGACGCCGGTGCAATCGGATCTAGTTGTACGCTAATCACTTCTTCTTCTCTACAGCTTATTAAACTCCGCGTGTAAGCACACTTATCCAGTTTAAAAGGTTGCCATTAGCGTTCCCGCCACTGTCTGTCTCTCAGACGTCGCTCCGCTAAAATCTCGCCTTCGGTGACTCGCTAATTACGTATCTCCGCGATACGTCTGCACGAGAGCGTACGTCGCGAGATATCGGCGTTTTGCGGCAACCACGAAAGATGGAGAGAACGTCTCCGCTCTCTTTTTGGGGTTTTTTTTTTAATTTTCTTTCTTTTTCGTTCATTTCTTTTCCCATTTTTTTCTCTTATTTCTCGTCTCTTTCCTCGGCGACGCGAACGCCGCGGCAGTCCGCGGCAGTACTCGTCATGTCAATTGTTTTCCCAGGTGTTACAATAAGACGCACTTCTTCCCGGACGACGTCTACTCCATTTGGTGCACCTCGAACAATACGCTACGCGATCAAGATGACATCCCGGTGGTCGCCTGTTGCGATCATTCCGACTACTGCAATCGCGATCTAAGGCCCTCCTTTCTTCCTCACGAGCCCAGTGGTCGGCCGTACTCTCGCTTCGTGAACCACCTCGAAGGAGGTACAATAAATCGCAGCTAAAGGGGCTGCCGCGGGATTCCTCGCCGCCAAGGTCGCTCTGGTCCCGCGAACTTCGTTTTCCCGTCGAACGAGATTCTCACGAAAGAGTAAGCCCGCGAGAGTGAATCGGCCGGGATTCAATGGCGGATTCGTAATAAACGTCGGGGCAACGTCGGGACGAGCTGCAGAGGGAATAAATTTCGCAGAGACGTGTCGCGCGGGAAAGGTAGCTTCATTTCTAGCGATCGTTCGAAATTTATGACGTCTGCCTTTTTACGCGCGCGCAAAATCGCTGCCGTCGCGGAGCTATTAGCGACGGAACATATCGTCCCATCGTTCTTATATAATAACATTTGCAAATACAAGTAATCGTCATCGGTTCCTTCTTAAATAGAGTTCTCACGTCGCGAGAATTTTGCGTCGCCCGATGAATCACCGCTGCTGCGACGAATTTCTCACCGGTTTCTCTCGTCTCTTCGCGCTCCTCGAGATCGGTGGAATTCGTCACCTAGTGAGGTAAAAGTATTCCCGAGTAGAAAAACGTTAGGGAAAAACTAGTCGCTAGACAGAAACAGTTTTTACTGGCTTGGATTAATTAACAGTACCTGTTCAGAAACTGTCCAAAAAATGCTGACTGTTATTTCTTGGCCAGTTACTTGCCATAAACTATTAAAAAAGGAATAGTAAATTAATAATACTGAATAGTTTTAGCTGGGCGTAGCTACTTTTACCTTAAGAATCTTCCAACTCGGAATAATTCTGAGATCGCGCTCATTTCGTTGAATAATATTTATCGCCGTGGAACGATACACGGCACATTTTCCGCTTCGTTCGTTCTGAATAGATCAGCCGGCCGTGATACGATAGAACTTTCGTCTCTCTGTAATCGCTGACTTGTGGCATGAGACGATTCGCGCAGCGATAATTAGCGGCAGCTGTAATCGCGTATAATTCCGCGCGATAGTTCGGTAAAATTGAATAAACAATCCGCCGGACGAACACCGAGCGGTTTTCCTCGTCGGGCAGCGGTGTCGATAACGGAACGCGACACGCGCGACTTTGATAATCAACATCAGCGTGAATTAGTGTGAACTCTATCTTTTTTTCCTTACACTAAATCATCGAGTGACAGTTATTGGACGTTAAATTATCTATTTCTTTGTGTCACGATGATTTGATAAGTTTTATATCGACCACGTCGTTACATCAAAACAATTTACGTAATCACTTGCACACATCTGAAAACGGACGTTCGATCCGCAACACACCGAACGACAAGTGCGACGAGGAAAACGTATCGCCGAATTTCTCGGAAATAGCGAGGTCGAAGCGCAAAATCAAACGAGCCATTGAATCCCGACGACGCGACGCGACCCGCGAAATCTTTTCGAGCCGTTGATTGTATTTCGATGGCACTCGAGATCAATGACGGATTCCCAGATGTTCGGGCAACCTACGGCGAACCTTCTCACCCTCGTTGTAATGTGTCTCCATTTCCATAATTATCGTGAAGTCATCAGCTTTGTCTTGAACCACCCCGAATCGAAATTTTAGTTCTACATTAAGTCTACTACGATGGAAATAACTTTCCATTAGCATCAAAGAAGCATTGATAATGCTCCTTCAATGCTGTAAAAGGAATTTAAACCTCCCTGGGGAAATTTTTAATCCTACGTTAAGTCTTCAAGTGGAGAAAACGGAAATAACTTCCCGTTTGTAGCATCAAAGGAAGCGCTGTAGAAAACCTCCGAAGATTTAATACAGAACTGAAATTTCGACTCGGGGACGCTCCGATTTGTGTTTCTCTTTTTCGTTGGCAATTTTTGTTTGTCATTCCTTTTTCCCTTCAAATGGAAACTCTGTTAAAAAAAAACAATGGTTCTCTCTGTCCCTCTCGTCGCCACGAATGCGAGTCCGTCAATGCTCAAATCGCGGCGCTTTCAGCTTTTCGTTTTGCGGGTCGCGAATCGGCGGGAAAAGGGACTTTTCCGACGGCGACCTTGGCGTGGCACGTGCGCGCGCGAGCGCGCACGCGACAGTGATGAGAAAAGCGGGGTATCGATTATCGATTTTCTACGCTTTTGTGAATTGTCTAGGCGCGCACTTTTCACACCTCTCTCTCTCTCTCTCTCTTCCTTTCTTTCTTTCTCTCTATTTCTCTCCACCTCTGTGTTCGCCGGCGTTTCACGTTCTCGTGCC
Source organism: Dinoponera quadriceps (assembly GCF_001313825.1). Classification (NCBI taxonomy): domain Eukaryota; kingdom Metazoa; phylum Arthropoda; class Insecta; order Hymenoptera; family Formicidae; genus Dinoponera; species Dinoponera quadriceps. The sequence continues at coordinate 1,369,350 of NW_014554899.1, read as the reverse complement.
ATTTATCTTGCTTGTGCCGAGCTGACAAGACAAGGAACGGACAGAATAGCTGCCACCGACCGACGGTTCTCTTTATCGTGATCGCGTTTATCGTGTTTTTCCGCTGTCGGGCGATTTTTTGCCGGATAGAATTCGACACTTGGTCGCAGGACTTGGCGTTGTTTCGTTGCATAATGCAAAATGACGCTCGGGATAAATTGATGCTGTACATTAGACGCGAGGTGTCACGCACTTCTCGCATTTAATACGCTTCACACTCCGGCGTTAACATGGAACGTCTGCCTGTCGACGTGAAATCGAAGATTCGATTCGACGGATTGATTTGATATTATTGATTAGAGGATGGTGCTATTTATCCAGGTTTTTGAAATTTCGGAAAAAGCTGTCACGCGCGAGAGCTTTTCATTTATCTTTTTTATACCAAGGTAAAAATACTAATGCCTGGACATGCACTTAACTCTGGACATTCTTGTTGCTCTGGTAAATACGAATATTCAAACTTTCAACATAGAATATGTATATATATTGAATATATGTAAATATTTTATGTTTAAAGATTAAACGTTCGCATTTGAAAGCCAAATTAACAAGAATGTCTACAATTAAGTGCGTGCTCACACTGAAAAAAGAATATAGTGTTAAATATTAAAATTTGAAGAATATTTGCCGATTAAATATCCGATTATTGCAACCAAGTAATTTAGTTCCGTATAGTGTATATACAATACTGTAGTCTTGTATATTGTATATATTTACTTTAGTAATTTAATTTAGTATGTGAATCTAGATTATTTGATTGCAGTAATCAAATATTTCGCCGGCACACAACCAAATTTTAATATTCACACCAAATTCTTTTTTCAGTACAGGCATTCGTACTTTTTATCTTAAACGTGTAACGGGATTAAATTTAACTTTTTGATGACTGATATTTTTTTTCAATTATCCTCCGTAATATATCACTGAAGTACAAAATCCGAATTTTATTAGACGAAAAATCGATGGAAGCTCGCGTCTCTAATGGCTTTTAAGCGCGTGATGTCACCGATATCGCGCTCTCTCATATATCGCACGCATTTCCAGTTCGCGCAACGAAGAGGGGATGCGGCAGATAACGTACTTTGTGTACGTTACGTGCAGATAAGATAAATACCGCTGGTATACCGGCGGATTTTGCAACGCCGAGAGAGAAGATCTGATAAAAAAAGCCGAGGGTATTCCACGTGGACTGTGTAATCGCTCGGCGTATAACTGAATATGTTAATCCTAGAGCACACATACATTCCTGTGTCGCGTTATAACCGCGCGCGCTTGCAATCTTTCCCGCGGCCGTACGCTCTTTCACATTTCAAATTAGTTCGTGAAATTATACACAGTCCTCTTAGCGAAAAAAAAAAATATCGGGATTTACCGCATGAACCGTGCGGGAGTGACGAGCCTGTGTGTGCTCGGGCGTTAAATGAATTTTCTAAAGGATAGAGAAGAAGGGGAAAAAGGAAAGAGAGTGCGGGATTAAATTATATATCGTGAAAACGATCAACAACGACAGAAGACGGTCCATGTTTCCATTTATCTATCGTGGTTCTACTTATCTTTTTCTTTTCATATGATATATCTGGGCACGCGATTCGAGCTATCAGCTTTCCACGGTGTAAGTGTAGAGCAGTCGCGGAAGGCGCGTGACACGTCGATATCTACACACCAGCGGATTTCGACGGGCCGGAATGAAAGC
>NW_014554899.1:1330058-1367591 GCF_001313825.1 Dinoponera quadriceps | reverse complement strand
GAGGGTGCAATTTGCCGGCGCGAATGGAACGGACCGGCCGCGGGAATATAAAGTAACGAGGCGTACACAACGCGATTTGGACGAAGGGATGATTGGACGACGGGCTGGCGAGCGATATTCATCGATTATACGTGCCCCAATAAATCCGCGAGGACGGCCGGTTATCGGGTTCAGCGGCGATTTCATATTGGCACGAGACGTACAAGCGCGCGTCGCCGCCCGCTCGTGGAATTCGACGTTCACGTGGCGGTTTAATCAGCCCCGGACGAGGATTTATCGACGGCACGCGGAAGACTCTTTCGCATTAAGCCATTAGTTACAATGCCGTCGATATCGGTACGCGTCGCATTACCGAGCTCGCGAAATCGTCGCGTCCGAGTGCGCGCTTTTGTCGACGAAATTCAGCGAAGTTCGATTGGATAAAAAATTGTATTCAAATGTCTCTGCAAACTGTATCAAAACGTAAAAAGAAATACTTGTTTCGATCTTTAAATACGAATGATTAGTCTTTAAACGTCAAATATTTATAAATATATGTATGTATATTCAATGTTGAAGGTGTGAATATTTGAATATTTTAAATCTTTCACGGGGTTTTTTAAAGAAAAGTTTTTACTCGAAATTATGATTTTAGTGTACTAAAAATTAGTTTCTGTATGATGAACTTCAAAATCAATCATTCAGAGCCCAACGGTTGCATACTTTACGTTCGAATTTAGATCTTTTGTTCACTATTTCTTTCCGCTCCGGCAGTGCCAAACGATTCAACCGTCAAATTTACGGTAAAACAGGACGACACTAGGATCCTCTTGAAAGTATTTTTAATTTCAACGAAAAAAAAAATTGATAGAAAAAAAGTAATAAGAGGGGAAAATTTAGAAGATACCCATAGAGATATTTTTCTAGGAACCAACGCATACTCAACGTTTCTCGTAGCTGGAGGAAGATTGATAATTATAATAATTCTACGAGCCGTTATGATCGGTGGCACGCAAAAACTGACGAAGCATCACGCGACGAGACGGTTAATCGTTACTTAAGCCGGGCGTGCTTCTGCGAAGCTCGCTCGACAATGACAACAAGATTTGATCAGCAAGGTGCACATGTCGCCGCGTTATTCTCGGATTGCTCTGTTGGGGTGTTCATCATCGTCACGGGCACGTGTGCGATCATTCATCGGTTCCTCACGCCGTGTGCTGCCTGCCATCTCATTCAAGTCTTCACGGGGATCAATATCCAATTACATCGCGGGGATTCGTCCTGCCCACATCTCCACCGAACACGCGGTCCCGCGTTTGCCGCCGCCGATTGAATTCCGCGGCCGTTTAATCCCGCGATGAGCCGCGGCTGTTTGCTTTGGTCGTCCGAGTTTTACCGGTCTCGACCCTCCCGTCGTGCGCGGGACCGATCACTTAATACACCCGCCTCTCGCGGCGTAATTTCGACGCAGAAGCAACCTCCTCTCCAGGTCCAAAGTTGTCTTTTCGTCCGCCGTAAGGAGCGACTCGCATCGCACGTAATGGCCTTGGCATTTTTCATACGAGATTCGCTGCATTAATCTGGACATTCCTCGCGTCTTTTTCTTTTTCCTTTCCCATCGGCTTTTCTCGTGAGGGTTTCATTCGCGAATTATCGGGATCGACCAGTGAGTCGAGATAAACCAGACGATCGTTCGGTTTCTTCGGCCGAGCTTCCACGGCGATTCGATATCGGCCGGCGCCCTCGGGCGCCGCTTTAACACGTAACGTTTGTGTGGTTTTTCGTCGACTGACCGATTAACAGCACCTGTGCATCCCGGGAGAGGGAGAAAACACGCCATGGCATTCCTCGACGGCGCTACCGAGCAGGTAAGTGCAATCCTGCGCGCCTCGACGTGCCGTGGACGTCTCGGCGAGACTCGTCGATGAAACTCGCGTATATCAATTCGTAACGAGATCCATCACGAGCTTGAGTTACGTGCGGAGCAAAGGATTGGAGGATTGGAGGAACCGTTCCTCTCGCTTCCGGCCATGAGGGAAGATAAACCAGCCCGGCAAACGGCTGTTTTCGCGATTGGCTTCATTAATACCGACCAACATTACGTAAAAATCGCGGAGCTACGACTCGAGAAGCTCGCCGAGCTTAGCCCGCCCGAAAAATTCGCAGTGGTCCGAGCGGTAAGTCCAGCTGCTGAGATTCGAATTCCAAGTCGCATTCAGCGACAAGTCATCGACGAGGCCCGCACGTCGACGCGCTCCGATCGATCGATTTCTCCAGAGGGACTCTCGGAAAGTTTGCCTTCGGCCACGGCACGGCTGCCTGCACCGGAGACTCGAGGCTGTCGATCAACTGGCGATCAGCGGGACGATTTGCACGAGAGACGGAACCAATCGTCCACCGAAACCATAGTCTTGTCCTTCTTACATTAAGAGCGCCTCCTTATTAATCGCAACGCACACACATGTATCTGTTTGATCGCCTCTAACCACGCCTCGTGCTCGCTTCGTGTTTTCCTCATCTTGCCAGTTTGTTGCGTGTTGCCTTGCTCTTTCGTGCCTTGTTTCCGCTTCTCGCTTGACGCCTACAGCTCCCAGGCTCTCTCTTCTTGGAGGTCCGCTCGCGCTTGCTCGCTTTCGAATGCTGAACACGGGCGATGTTGATTTCGACCGATCCGCGGCGCACACCCACCGAGAGCTCTTCTCGCTCCCGCAGCCGGCTTTTCTTTTCCGTGCACTGTGCGGATTCACGGAAACGTGAATCCGGCGGGAGATACACCGGCACAGTGCACCGAAATCGTGAGAAACGCCGGCCCGATCATCGTTGAAAATAGACGAGGAGCCTCGCGGATCCTACGCCCGTTCATCGCGTTGCGTAACGGGAGAATCTTTGCGACTTGTAATTTGCGAGTGACCCGCGAGGCGACGCGGAAGCGTATCCTCGTTGAATATCTCCGACGAGAGGCGCGGATTACCTCGTCGCCGGGCCGCCGACGCGTCGAATGGTCGAAATGAGCGTTTCCCCGCGTCGATCACCTCGTTCTAGACGCGCGATTAATAACCGAACCGATCCTCATTGCTGAAAAGTGTCATCGGGCGGTGGCGGCAAGTCGCAGATCAACTGGGTAACCGCCGTGGCGATAGCGGGCCCGATAGTCGGCCTGAGCGTGATCGTAATGATCATCTATCATATACGGCGCAGCAGAAGGAAGAAGCGGGACAGGCATTACCCGGACGACTCGCATGACGCGCCGGACCGGCCGATCTTGGACGGCGTCACTATCAGGGACATGCTGGAGATGACTACGAGCGGCAGCGGCTCGGGTAGGTCGAACTAAATTAAAGCCGGCCGCTCGAAAAGTAGATTGAACGTAGAACGACGATGTCGAAAAACGACGGTGCCGAAGTACCGCGCCGAAGGCTTCCGGCGGAGGCGTCCGTTCTCTTTCTCGCGAAGACAACGTCGCGATCGTGTGTGCCTACACAGAGAAAAATATCATTTTACTGCCGTGAGAAGCAATTACTCAGTTCACTTTTCTTCTTTTTAAGGACGCATTGCCCACTAGTGCAGTGTTTTCAGTGGCGTCTCAAAAGGAAGCTGCTCAAATTTAATATTTATTAAACAAAATTAGGTTTCTATATATTTATTTCATTATTAATTTGAAACGAAGTTGAGATAGACACACATATATATATATATTTCGAATATACTATATATTACTATAAATTATGAAGTATTATAAAAAATACCAACTTTAATTATAAATATTTCAGTTCTCGAATTATCGACCTTTTCTAATTGAATAAGCAATGAGTTAGATAATATTTCAATATGTACGCAGTGCTGGCTTTATCGAATTCTTATCAAACTCATTTCACCTTATAACCTCCTTTACAGTGGAATAACTTTTGATTCCGGCTCTGAGTTACTATCAAATTTTTAGTGCCATTTTTAAATGAATTGTAGATAATTGTTTTAATTATTTTGATTTATGGGCAATATATCCTTAAGTAGTGGTTATCTTCAACAAAAAATATCTCCTTGATAATAGTCTGAAAATAATAATAACAAAGTCAGAATACATTTTGAATAAGTTTAACACTTATGATCAACTTATGATTTGCGGATATATGAACATATAAAATACTCGAAACAATGTGACATCTACTTGAATGCAGGATGTATTTTTCTGTGTGTATATCGGGTCGCCCACAATCGAGCGATAATTACGAATCTTTGTTCCGTGTTTTATGATGAATCAGGGATGAATCAGGGAGAATGGCGGGAGGGATTTTCGCGCGCGAATTCTTTCCCGCTCACCGCTTCCCACCGTCGAAATCTTGCCGAGCACGTCGGACTTTTAAATTATCATTACGCGACACGCGCGTGTCTGTCTTTGTTTGCACACGTGTATCTACAAATACGTTTACCATAATCGCCTCATAGACGTAATTCGCCGTAACACGTAACGCGCGCGAGTCATCGCCACATTGGAGTCCGGCGAGATTGCTCGAATGACGTAGCTCGCGAAATTCACGATAAATCATCGCGCGCCTTCGATAATAACGTTCTTTTTTTGCGCCACGTCTCGCGAGCGGACGCGCGCGCGCGCGTGTTCGCACACGTTATTTAATTTATTCGTCTCACGGTCGGACTTGATCCACTAACGCGCGACGTGAGTCATCTTCAATCATACTGAAATTTGCGTTCTTCTCCAATGCCCATCCTCTCTCAAGTAGGCCTGCCGCTTCTGGTACAACGGAGCATAGCGCGCCAAATCCAGCTGGTGGAGACCATCGGGAAGGGTCGCTTCGGCGAGGTTTGGCGCGGTCGTTGGCGCGGCGAGAACGTCGCCGTGAAGATCTTCAGCTCACGGGAGGAAAGATCCTGGTTCCGCGAGGCCGAGATCTATCAGACGGTGATGCTGAGGCACGACAATATCTTAGGCTTCATCGCTGCCGACAACAAAGGTACCCAGTGGGAAATTTCGTATGAAATCTAACACGTTTCACATGTCCCATACGGTTCACTCCAATTTTTCTGTCGATTTAATACAAAGTGAATATGTTGACAAATAACACAAATATTATGCCAATAATTAACACAAAATTAATACGTTAATCGACACTGAACTATAAAACGTATTATTTTAATACTTACACACATTGAATACCGACAACACAAAATGTTGAGATAACATAAACACAATATGTTAAATTAACATACGGGCATGTTAACAATTTAACACAAAAATTGTAACAAGGACCGATTTTAATATAAGTATAAAATATTTTTTTACTGTGTACAGCGCGTATTTATTTATTACGCGCCTGTTTGTTTCTTTCTTTTTTTTTGTATGATTACATTGCAAATCTAAATGTGTTATTTTTATACGTATAAACGTCTAAAAATGATATATTTGACTGAAGTTTCTTTACATGTTTCTTGCTGTTTTAGATTATGTCATATAAAACATCTAATCGCGTTAAATTATAAGTTAACGCATTCAATCATGTTATTAACGTGATTTAAAGCAGCAAGAAATATGCAAGGAAAGCCTCAGTTAAAATGACACTTGGATTTGCAATACAGTTACAAAAGGTTGCAATACTTTTTCTGATAAGTTTCGGAACGTATCCCGTGTCCGTAATAGAACTTGTTTCTTAGTCATTCTTAGGAAATATATTTCCTATTGCGTACGGAATTTACGAAACTTATTTAAAAAAAAGTGTTGCAACCTTACATACAAGTCAATCAACAGAAACGAGGACGCGGGTGGTACGCGACGTGTCGAACGCATCTGCCGCCCCCCGCGTACCACTTGAGTTCGAAAAAATTCCGTCAACTCTGAAAATCACCGGGATATAGATTTTTCAAGATTTAACAGAATTAAAAGAATACGATACGCTCTATCAAAAGTAGTAGCTCGTTCTCGAGAGGCGAATTATCACCTGTCGGAGAACAGCTATGAAGAACATTGCGATAATATTGAGAGAACGTTTTATCTTTGGAAGTATACACTCTTTATCTCTAATGGACAGAGACAATTCGCTCGGGATACACGAAAAATATCGACTGGTGTCTCATCGGTTCCCCGTTACATATTTCACAATCTTATTCTCGTATCGCTTCTCTGCGAGAAAGAGAGATAGAGAGAGAGAGAGAGAGAGAGAAATACCCCGCGATCAGAGTCAAGTCGCTGGAACAAAATCGCGGACTGATCGATACGGTTTCGCAGATAACGGCACGTGGACGCAGCTGTGGCTGATAACGGATTATCACGAGAAGGGTTCGCTCTTCGATTACCTCAACAGATCGACCGTCGATACGAACGGTATGATAAGGATGGCCTTGTCGATCGCCACCGGCTTGGCGCATCTTCACATGGAAATAGTCGGCACGCAAGGCAAGCCGGCTATTGCTCACCGGGACCTGAAGTCAAAAAATATTCTCGTGAAGACTAATGGTACCTGCGCCATAGGCGACCTCGGACTGGCCGTCAGGCACGACGTAATCACAGATACCGTCGACATTCAGCTCAACAACAGAGTCGGCACGAAGAGATACATGGCGCCCGAGGTAATTATCATCGCCATGCGAAACGGATTCCACCGGTCTAGGATGTGAGAGAAACGAGAGTCCGAATATCCCGTTCTCGACGCGCCGAGGAGGAAACGAACATTCGAGTCTGAATCGTAACTTCTTCTTGACAAAAATATCAATCGAACTTAACGGTAGGCCCTGATAACGAGACGACTTTCGATGATGTTTGATTAACTGACCTAGTTTTTTTTTTAGCGGCTAAAGAGGAAATATTGTTATTCTATTTGGAGAAACGAGATATCGTGTGATGTGTAATTAGCTCGGAATAATTAACTAAAAATTTTGTCTTATTGGCGGACAAAGAAGACTCAGGGATGGAAAATGATGAATGTTAGAAGTGTGATGTCTTATGTGTTGCGAGATAACGGGGGAAGGGGAGGGGGAATTCGCGGCAGGCCTGCACTCGGTCAGCGAGGCAGCTACCTCGGCAGTTCGCACGAACCGCTTTCTGCTTTCAGGTTCTTGAAGAGACGATAAACATGAACCACTTCGACTCGTTCAAGAGGGCGGACGTGTACGCGCTCGGCCTGATCCTCTGGGAGATCGCCAGGCGTTGCAACGTTGGCGGGATTCACGACGACTATCAGCTGCCCTTTTACGATTTGGTGCCTTCCGATCCGACTATCGAGGAGATGCGGAAAGTCGTGTGCACCGATCGACAGCGGCCGTCGATACCGAATCGATGGCAGTCGATCGAAGTGAGTAATAAAGCGAGCGAGAGTGGAAAATGACATAAGACGTCTCAGTTCTTACGACAATTTTTATTTTACCGAGAGATTTTCTATGTGATTTTTAGAATTAGTTTTTCCTCAGCGAAAAAGTCGAGGGTCATTACTTGTAGCAACTTTTCAATTTTCAAAATATCTTTGTGTGTGTGTGTCTTAAATTAAAATTCTGTTAAATTAAAATTAATTTGAAATTAATCGGAGAAAATAATTTTGTTGTCCATTTGGTCGACCGAAGCTTAGTTTGCGAAAAGCTCCGCTTTTTCAATCGCTTATATTTCAGAAACTATTAATATCTTGGCATTTTAACGTTGAGAAAAAATTGAGAAAATCTCTCGATAAATTGATATTTCTAGAACTGGGACATCCTGTCCCTGATTTACCCTGACTTTTTTACCTCTGATAATTATAGTCAGTTCACAGTTCATATTCTAAAATAATCGCGTAGCAAAAGAAATTCTGTGCGAATTGAATATCGATTCGATGATTAATTTCTCAGTTAATCGCGTGGGTTTACATGCAGATGCTAATAAGATTGGACCGGCAATTAATCGGTCCTGTCCTCTCTCGTTTCAGGCTTTGCAGGTGATGTCGAAGGTGATGAAGGAATGTTGGTACCACAACGCGGCCGCCAGGCTGACCGCACTCAGGATCAAGAAATCGCTCGCTAATTACGGCGCTATGGAGGACCTGAAGTAGATTAAGCTTTCGTCGGGCTCTTGGACGGAAAGAGCGACGGAGATCGATTGGTAACGTTGCATGCGCCGGACGTGACTACGACTCGAAATTCGACGCGTTGGGGCTCCCGGCGACGACGGCGCGGGGAGCGCGAGAGGAAGGTTGCTCCGAGGACTGTATATACCGAGAGATATTCCGAGAAGTCGCGAAGAGTCGGAGAAAGACTGGCTGAAGTTATGGGGTTCCTTCATGCGAGACAGGCCTCGACGCCCGAGCAGTCTCGAGCACTGCTCGAGCGGTTGGTATCGTAACGCGGCAAGACGTGGGCAGAAAAGTAGAACGGACGACCGACGTATTGCGGTGGGAAGAAACTTGGTCACTTCAGTAGTCCCGATGTGCAACGCGGCTCGATGATCGGCCGCTCGAGCGAACGGGTCGGCAGGAAGTCGCGCGACACGCGTTCGGTTAATCGAACGATCGCTCGGTTGGCATGTCACACACATATACACACACTTACACACGCATGACACACACGTGCAAACGTATACACACACATACACTGACACTGCTGTATATTTATTACGATATACATATATTAATGTTAAGATAACGAAGTATACAAATTTATTATATAGTGACGTTTATTGATTACTACTAATGAGTAACGGTACATTCGTATATTAATATATATATACACACGCATAATTATATATTATATATATTCGTTATCGAAGACTAACCGATTCGATTAACCGAACCAATGATCGTGATCTCCGGGCGATTCCGCGAGCGATGTTCACCCTCAGACGAGACGATCGACGCGTGCGCGCGCCGAATCGCCTGGGGTGATCGGGACGTCGCGCGAGATACGAACGTATCATCGGCACGGCTCAGCGAATGGATGCCTCGGTTGCGGAAATGACATGCGAGAAAGACCTCCGACGTCGGGATGACACTTTTCTGCCTAAGTTCCGAGGATTCGCCGTTAGAAATGCGCCGTTTCACCGGCGTGCGTAAAGAGGGAAGGAGAAAGAAAGGGAGAAAGAGTGAGACCTGAGACACATTGGGAGCATATACCATACACTGTTTATACAAAAGAGAAATGCATATCTTTTGGTTTTCCCTCCTCTCGAGAAAGTGCCGAGTTCGTCGGTTCAAGCGATTGTACAGGGTAGTTAGAGAGAGAGAGAGAGAGAGAGAGACCGGACAACGCTGACCGGCCTACCGATGGACGAAAGCACATAAAAAGAATACAGAAACGGCGTCCAGTAAATTCGAATTATACGTGTGTGAAGCGGCGTCTTTCTTGTCGAGCGAGTGAGAAACGTTCCTCGGGGAATGCGACGGGATCCTTCGGTCTTTTGGAGAGGCAGGAAATCACGCGTTATCACCGTGACCGCCGGCGAGATCGGCGAGGAAGGAACGCTTCTCCTTCCTGCGCGCGACAATTACCGCGAGACCTTTGGCGCATCGTCCGGTTTTGTTTGTCGACCCTATACGTATACTCTTAGTATGTAGTAGGACACATCCGAATATTTTGCTCAAGGCGAATATTTTTGCGTAACAAGACAGAAAATGAACGCGTAATAGTAACGGCGGGACTTTCGAGACGTGTTTCCTTTGTAACGCAGGAGAGCTGAAAATTGAAGGATGCTGAGCTCAAGAGCGCGTGTGTCGTAGCGTGAAAGGAGCGTGTGAGAGCGTGTGAGGTGCGAAAGAGAGGAAGAGGGGGAGAGAGAGAGAGAGAGAGAGAATGTAGAGAAAGCTAAATTGCGACTGATACGAGAAGGAAAGGAAGAAACGAGAAGACAAATTCGATGAAAAGAAAATTATTGGAGAATCTATATTTTCGGGAATTTTTTGCATGGAAGAGAGAGAGAGAGAGAGAAAGAGAGAGGTACGAAGTACAGCGAACGTGAAAATATCGATGAGCGGATGCGGTCAGGCAAGAGAAGGAACCAAACGCGGTCTAATCAGCATAGTTTCGAACATTTCTCAACGTGATTGTGATCGTTTATGTGATTTTACTTCTACTTCGTTTTTAATCGTGCGATTTCGTCGGCAATGCGACTCTCAAACTTGTCGCGGAGGAATTTTATATAGTTTTGTTTGTTTTACCTTTATTAGAAAGTATTTTCATCACGACAATGCGGAAATGTTCTTCTCTAGTCAATGAACGAGCAGCCGCGCTTGGTGTCTCTCCGGCGTGATCGCATCTAAGTATTCCTCGGATTATTTCCACATCGTATCTCGTATTATCAACGTAACTGCGCTGCATCTCGACGGCTTTTGGAAAGGGCTCTTCTATCGATTCGTTTGTCATCCCGGTGTGACATTTCGTGGGTTCGAGCATTCCCAGACGGGAGGTCGAAGGTGAATTTCGTTCGTACACGTCTGCGCGCTGTATTTCAGTGGGTTGGAAAAAAAAGCAATCGTAGTGCTCGAGAGAGAGAGATAGGTACGTAAGTTTGGTATACCGCGAGACTGATGAGAATGCGACGAGTATGCGTATGGGTGGTCTCTTTTGCGAAAAAGCACGGTGATTATAATTATCGGGCGGCGAACAGGAGGGAGCGTTCTCCGGGTGCGTTTATCCGCGAGGGATGGAGAACGCGAGCGTCTCCTCTTCGTCCGTGGTGTAACTGATTATATCGGATAATAGAGTGTATAGTGTATACTTCCTGGACGAGGCGAGAGAAGGTGGAATCTACGGAAAGGCGAGGTCGACTCGGAGCGAAAGATAGCGAGCGTGAAGGAAGAAGTCGCGTGAGGCGGAAAAAATTCAGGTGAAAAGGGAAAGAAAAAAAAAAACACAGAAAAGGAAGAAAAACAGGAGAACACAAGAATCTTCGTCATCCAATAGTCAACGTAAAAGTCTGCGAGGTTACAATTATTACTATACTATAGACGAAAGCGGAGGATCCTTCGAACACATAATCGTATTTTTGTATTGTTTTTTACCGATGACGTCGCGCGGACGTCACGCTAATTTTCCTCTTCCGTTTTCTACTTGCTCGCAACGTTCCGACCCAGTTGTAGAAAAGTTTTCCGGCTCGCGCGCGTTCCCCATACCCTAGTTCTTCGCGGACTTCGGTGAGGGCAGCTCTTGATTCATGCGACTCATGTGATCCGGGAAGAACGATTTGTCACATTGCTACACAGAAAGAAATTGACCTTCAATCAAAATAGATATTCTTATACATAAGCAAGAATATTATAATACTCTTAGAAGATTTTTAGTCTTGTATTAAGTTCAACCAATACTTGCATCAATACAAATTCAATCAAATCAAGAGTAAAAATCTTCCAAGAAGGTTATAACGTACTCGCTTATATATGGGAACATCTATTCTTGATTTAAGAATTAAGGTTTTTTTAACTACCGAATGCAAGTTTCCAAGTTTTACAGAAATCTTAGATCTTTATTCAGTCGTATCAATCGAGAACAATCCGCATCGCAGTGACGCGATAGAGACGTAAGAGTACGACGTAGACAGACAAGACGTGTCTCTAAAAAGGAAGCAAGTCCCTCATTATTATTGGAGGAGCCTTTTTCGTCCTCCCACATTTTCTCTCCCACCTGGCGAACAAGACGAGACGGGCGGCAACGAATCTGCACGATTCGGTTGTAACAGAGTGACGTCACGCACTCGTCGTGGATTGCAATTCACCGAAAGACTGAGAATCTAATGTTCAACTAGTAGATAATGAGCGCGGCTCCCAATGAACCGTCGCTCCGAAGGCGGAGCCTCGTTTCTTCGCTCGCTCCCCGTACACATTCCTATTATGACACGTAGGTTAATTTATCATTACGTAATTAAATAACGATAGTCCGTGTGCATCGGCGGGATCGCCTCGCGGTGACGTTTTTTATACTTACACTGTGCTCTCACGAGAAGCGCGCGCGCATCCGTCGATCCGCGACGCCGCAAGCTCGACCGGTGTCTCCCCTTTACAGCTGTTTCCATACTGCTAGTACAACTCTCTGTGCCAATACCCGATCGAATATTAATTAAAGCGAGAGAGAGAAAGAGAGAGAAAGAGAGAGAGAGAGGAGAGAAAGAGATACGGATAATAATAATGTACGCTGTGTTCCCACAAACTGCACCCGTGCACCCGCGAACCGGGAAAAATATTTTCTGTTATGCTCAACGTCGACTACTCAAACGATATCTCTCAAAAACTATGCGGGTCTGGGATTAGAAATCAGATGTTACCTGAGTCGAAATCTTGATCTACTTAGTTCTATATTAAGTCTTCAAGTGGAGAAAACAAATAAACCTCCCATTTGCACTTATAAGGCCCCTCTGATGTTACAAAGGGAATTTGTACCAGTGTTTAACGGTGGAATGGATGAATGTGTTCTCCAGGGAGAGTCGCGCAGCGTTCCGATATTTCGCATAGGAGAAAATTGGAATAATTTGTGAATAATCTCTGTGCACAGCGGCACAGAAAAGAGATAGTCTTAAATTAAGAAGAGATATTCTCAAATGTATAAACAAGAATATTATAATATTCTTAGAAAGTTTTTAGCCTTGAATTTAGTTCAAGTAATACTTGCGTGAAATTGCGTGAAGACCACTCGAGGAAATTTTCAGTTCTCAACGTTAAGTCCTAAAATGGAGGAAACGGAAATAACTTTCCATTTGTGACATCAAAGGGAGCACAATAGAAGACTTTTGAATACTTAATGTAGAACTAAATAGATTTAATGCAGAACTGGAATTTCGACCTGGATGCGGAATGAGTTCTCGTGTGACAACGAATTCTCTCCGTCGAGTGTTTGTTGCATGTTTGACAGAGAGTAAGCGGAATAACGCAGAGAAGAGCTCGCTCGGATCATTCGCAACGGCGGCCGCACGCAAATTGGTGATATCTCAGGACTCTCGAATGCGGAAACGATAAGATATTTTTCCTGCTCGCGCACTCTCGTATCCACCGCGCCAGCTACATTTCCGGGCCGCGACACCCCCCGACGTCGCTCCCGATCTCGTCTTGACGTCAGTCGCGGTTTATCGCGGTTTACAACTGGGTCGCCGAACCGTCGAACAGTCTGACTCATATCCGACGAATGCCGAACTGCCAAATGATATTTCATCCTCCTCCGTATCCCTTTCCGCTCCTTACTGTTTAAGCTCCCCTCCCCCCTCACACACACACTTGTACAAAAGAATAACAATAAATTAGAAGAGAGAGAGAGAGAGAGAAATGAAATGTTTGCACACGCGGCACTTACGACCGCATCGCGATTCCGTTAGTGGGAAGAAACTTGTACCTTTAAGGCGATTTACCGTCTATTTCGTTTTGTGCTTTAGGTGATACCAGTGTTTAACGATTACCGGTGGAATGGATGAATGTGTTCTCCAGGGAGAGTCGCGCAGCGTTCCGATATTTCGCATAGGAGAAAATTGGAATAATTTGTGAATAATCTCTGTGCACAGCGGCACAGAAAAGAGATAGTCTTAAATTAAGAAGAGATATTCTCAAATGTATAAACAAGAATATTATAATATTCTTAGAAAGTTTTTAGCCTTGAATTTAGTTCAAGTAATACTTGCGTGAATAAAAATTCAATCAAATCAAGAAAAAATATTTTCTAAGATTATAATATTTTTTGCTTATATATGAGAATATTCTATTTTTCATTTACGACTAATTTCTTTTTTTATATACACATTGAAGAGCCCCCCTCTTCTTGTTTCTCTTAGTCCCAAGACAAATACGTAGATCGTATACGTTTCGGTAAAAAAAGAATTATGTGATATTAGTCTACTAATGACGAATTATTTTGCACTTGAGTCCTGTAACTAAAGAGTGATTGTTAGTAATAAATGTAATCGGAACAGTGCGACTCTCCGATTGGGAACATTGCGTATTATATTGTACGAATAAGTTAATTAGCGATTGCTGAAGAGTCATAGACCAAAAATCGTTTCCACTCGTTTGGATGGTTCAGAGGAGGTGTCGCGTATATCTTGACTATAAGACCTCCGAACAAAGAGCTTTTATTCTATTTATTTCCCTCCCTTTTTACTAAACAAGTGTCTCTATTAATAATCATCGCGATATTTTGTTGTTTATAGTTGATTTCCCTCGTTTCCGTCACTTGCGTTTTCCTCTTGCAGCGTTGTTTTACATTCGAAGCGCGAGTCCCTCCAACCGTTTTGGGCAGATTCGCGATAACTTCGAGTATTTGTTTTCGGTTACGTTATATGAAGTTCTAAATAACGTGTGCGATAGATTCGTCACGATTTTCAGATTTGATCATGCGTGTCTTTTTTGTACGACGTGGACGTCTAAATTGATCGAGATTTATGACTTCGTTTATCTCGTCGCTTGATGCGACAGCAAAAATTACGGCAAACGATGGACGAGTAAGCTTGAAGAAGAAAGAAAAATTTAGGTTGCTTGCAGACTCGCGAGATTCTCTCCGTTTCTGTTTAAGTGCGTTATTATTTTAGAGAGTACCCTTACACTAGTAACGTTAGGATAAGTTTATCGACGCATTATCGCCGTATCTCATCATTTCTATTCTCCGTTTCCCGTTTCCATTGTATAATACTCTGTACATAATGGTGTAAATGTTCATCGACGACTTACATATGGATAGAACGAGCACTTGTAATTTTCGTAAAACGACGGACGGGTGAGTTGGTGAATGGTAACCGTATTTCCTTTGATTACTCGTAACGTTCGTAACACGGGCATGTCGCGTCTCTATTACTATTTTTCCATCTGCAAATGTATCGTGATAAGTGTAGTTTCTGTACACGGAAGGTTGTTGCTGTTAAAGATTTATCTCGAGGCGAAGGAGAAATTTGCGAACTTGTTGTCCGCTCATATTGTAATAAAAATAAAAGGGGATACTAAGTCAAGGAGTTTCAATGTGTTAGATACGGATCGAGGTATCGTGCACGATAGCGCGGTGAAATCTGTATCTCGTCGAGTCGAGTTGCCCGTGGTAACGTACGGGCAATACCGAATAATCGTGCTATTAATAATCGCTAAAAACAGAACTCGCGAATCGCAAGATTGTATGGTTGCGACGAGGGACGGGAAGGCAGAGCAACAACTTTTTCTACGGACATATTTCGTTGAAGAAGCTTCTTGATTCGGTACACACACCACACACACACACACACACACACACACGCGCGTACACACAAGCATATACTTCAAAGACTGAATGTTTTTTTCTGAAGAAAAAAAGAAAGAAAAGAAACAATCTGTAGTGTATTCGATAGAAGCCACGAACATGCGGGAGCACCGACCGATTCCATGAGTTACCGTTTTTTCTATGAATAATTATCACAATATCATACGTCTCGCGTGTCTCGTGACTTGAGAACCAAAATCGGCTTTACCAAGATCGTTCTATCACTTTTCGATCTTCTTCTTCTTCTCCTTTCATTTTTCGTTTCCCCGTCGGCGCGATCGGACCGCGCTCGGTAAGCGGTCCCTCGCGATTTCGCTCATTTTCCTCATCGGAGAGTCGAAGTTTTCTACGATTTATAAGAAACACAAATCGGTGACTTGTTTAATCGACCATTAATTACTGCCGCTGTATAAAGCGTGCCTGGCGGTGTGGATGGATCTTAATACTGTTAATAGATATACGTACCTAATGTTATTAATTATTATTAACTTCTGATTTGTAATTGGGAATGCGCGAGATTGTTGGAGCCCAGCACGCGGGACCCCCGCGAACACTACGAACATTCTATTATATCACGTAGCGTCTTTGTAATAAATCTAGGCGAAATCGACTCGACGAATCCGTGGGTGGGCGATCACAAAATTCGGGACTCCCGTGCTTTTGGGCTTCATCGATCTGGCTTCTGAGCGGACCCTACTAATAAACGCCATAGCGGTCCGGAGAATAATTAGCTCGAATAAATTAAATTTACTTTAATGTAACTCCTCGTGTGTGTGTTTGCTTCTCGACACCCCCTACGGATTTCGCGCAATCATTAAATTGGATGATGATTATACAGGCGATAAATGAGGAAATTGGGTGAGTGGGAGAATTGTCAGACGTGTATTAAAGATTTCAGGCGGATAATTGAAATTCCACGCAAGAAGTAATGGTAAAAACAAAACGAGTCTCCTGTCAACGAAGGTCTCCCCTCGGAGATTCCTTGCCGGTGTGTGTACGCAGCGCGGGAAATGAAACACAGCCCCCTTCGTACGTACGCGTTTCAGTTTATTTATTAAATTAATGTTGACACAGGTTATTGTGTATGTCGTACAGTGAGACTTGTGTATATGGGCAATAGTTACCTATCTATATAGTAATAGAATAGAATTAAAGTTATCCATTTAAATACAATTGCGACACGTGCGAATATAGCTAGGCGCTGAGCTGCCATTGCCCCATTTCTCGCGGTTCCTCACTCTCCGTTTCCTCTGCCCTCACACGCTCGATAATACAATCACATATATAATTGGGACGAGAAGATCTTCGATTAAATTTGATGTCCGCTCTCGTAGGGCGCGATGCGTAATTATTAATGATCGGTTCTCTCGATCGCGCGGTATTTTCGGATGTTCACGCGCCAATCTCTCCAAAGTAGCGAGCGTTGATTTACTTTCCCGTTCGCGTTTCAAACGTTCTCGTTGCGACGTATCGCGTCTCGTTGGCCAAGTGATTTCGAATTTTCGACGGGTCGTTACAGGTAACAGCGGGCGCTGCACTCGCACATCGTTTAATTAAATAGGTTCGTATTCTGGTTGCTCCGATTTAACCCCTCGAAAATAACACGCCGTGCGGCCGTTGGAAATTCTCTCTCTCTCTCTCTCTCTCTCTCTTTCTCTCTCGCTTTTTTTCTTCCTCGGTTCGTTGTCATAATTCACGTCGCGTCTTTCTTGATTTTTTTTCCGTCGTGGTGTGTTCATGACGCCTGTCGAAATTAAGGCCCGAATTAAGCTTTCGTTTCGTTACTTAAAAATGACTGAAAAACGTTCTATCCTTTTCTTCCGTTTCTTTTGCTCCTTCTTGCCGTTCAATTTCGTGCAGCCGTCTCGGGAGAAATCCTGCCTGGCGATTGTACGATCAACTACCGATGCGGGGAATTTTGAATGATCTTGAAGTCACATATTTTGTGTACGCATGGTCCTCTATCACACATACGTTTGCGAAGACGGCGACGCGGCGTTCGCTTGGTGGCAAAGGGTAAGGTGTTGTGGCGGTGACGGCGGTGGTGTCTTCTTACAGGTCCTGCCTCGTCTCCTGGACGAGGTAGACCTGGGAACCGGGCACGGTCGAGGTGGTGACGAAGCTGCGGTGTTTGGCACGGATCAGAGTCAGGTTGCTCTCAGCCGTATCGGCGCGATCCTCCGCGGCCTCGAGCTCCCTTTGGAATCGGCGGACCCTGGTGACGCTCTGCTGGGACATGCCCTCTTGCTCCTGCAACTGCCTCTTGTAGATGCTGACCTTCTGGCTGGCCTTGTCGAGCGACTCCTGCAGCAGGGCGATGTTCTTCGAGTCTTCCTCGACCTGGATCATCACCTCCTTGATATTGCGCTCCTTCTTGCGCAGGATCTTCACGGTCTCGGAGTGTCGGCGCTTCTCCTCGTCCAGCTCGAGCTCCAGGTCGCGAATCTGCCGTGAGAATTGTCAACGAACGAATTGATTAAAGATCACCCTGAAAATGGCTCTTACGTGTCGAGAAAAATGTGCAATAAGCAAGCTAATCGTGATTTCTATTAGTGAGTCGGGTGTGAACATTTCTCCAGTTCTAAATTTACGGTCGAAGAATATATCATAATTTTCATAATTGAAATTTAAAGTGTCACAGCTGAAATTACCTTTTGAAATTGAGATGAAAATTGGAATAACGTTTGCCTCTTACCCTAGCCTCGAGCTTGCTGATAATGCGTTTGCCGCCCACGATGGCATTGGCCTCGACCTCCTCCAATCTCACGGACAAGTTCTTCACCTCGATCTCCAACGACTTCTTGATAGCTTCGATCTTGACGATACGCTCCTGTTCCTCGTGAAGGATCTCGACGGTGTGCTTGAGCTCGGTTTGCACTCGCTGGTATCTCTCGTCGCTGACTCTCAACTCCTTGGTGACCTCCTCGTAATCACCAGCCAAGGTTGCCAGTTCCTGCTCGATTTTAGCCTTCGACGAAGCGATGTTCACGTTGATGGTGGTCAGCTCGTTGATACGGCTAACCGACTCCTCGTATTGCTGCTCGACGATCCTCTTCGCGCGCAGGGCCTTTCAACACAAATGCGATTTCGCGCTTTACGCCTTTACGTAACATATCTTACATAAGCGATATTCGTGCATTGTCGTCGTACCTTCGCTCATCCAGAGGATAAACTAAACATTTTGGACGATGATTATGATTATTAATGTTTGATGTAGAATTATTGACGATGTATTAATTAGCCATAGCTATGCGAGAAGCTATCCAACTCACAAAATTATGATTTTTTAGATTTCGTTACCAATGGATGGTCTATACGTCTTCCTACGTAAAAGAAAAAGATTTAAGCCTTGTGGACGTCTGGAATTGATTAAAAACAGTTCTTATTTCCCATTAATTGTGCCATTTTCATTAGTTGCGTCTTTTTTACTCTCTTTTTAAGAGTTAAGCTTTTCAATGAACACCCTTGAAGAGAAGAAAACGGGTCATGCTCGGCTTCTAGAACGATGCGAAAAATACCCCAGTGCTATTTATACTTTTTAAATCAAGCATCAAATTTTCATCTTCGTTTCCTTCGAAAAGTATTCTATGTAGATTGGATCCTTCTTGCATAACTATGGCTGATTAATCTTTCTCGAGCGAAATTCATTCCAGGAAACAGTCGTTCGTACTCACGGATTCGTAATTGCCGCGGACCTCCTCGAGCTCGGCCGTCAACGATTGAAGACGACGTTGACTGATGCCCAATTGGTCCAGAGTCACCTGCAATTGGCGTTGCACCTCGTCGTAGTGGGCTTGCAGTTCCTGAAAAGCAAGACGACCCAAGGTGCACGTGTACAGCAACGTCACGGACGCTTTAAACTTCGTTCTTGGTGATTTATCTTACGGTCAGGGTGAGGGACTGCTTCTTGATGGTCTTCTGCAAATCGATGTTGTTCTTGTTGGCGACGTCCAGGGACAGCTCGAGTTCGGTGATTTGGATCTGCATCTTCTTCTTTATACGCTGCACCTCGGTCTTCAGCTTCGTCTCGGCCTCCACCACGCGAGCGTTCAGCTGCTCGATCTCGATGCTGGTCTGTTTGCTAATTAATTTCATTCGACGTCAGTGTACATATCTCGAGCGTCCTTTTTCACGTGATAATGCAATCGTGGGCAAGGTTGGGGATGTTTCCGGCTGTCACGCCGAAGTTATATCTAAGCAGCTTCCCCGAAATTTCGACCGATTTAGCTCGTCCATCCTGGGATTTAATTCTCGATTACCCGCTTCATTCGCACGATCGCTCAAGAATCGGACACGGGCTATCGGAAATAAAGTAACGGGCAACTTACCAGCGAACACCATCAGTAACATTGTGCCAACGTTATAATTTTCCGTTCGACAATGTAACTACGTACGTAGTGTTACATACAACACATGTTACATTGTGTTTACATCGTTTAGTGGAAAATTATAGCATCGATGTAACGTTATTGTTAGTCGGTGCTTGCTGGGTTGCGATTCAAGTAGGGGGGAGGAGGCACGAAAGTGACTTTCGCCAAACACAAAGTCGAATGCCGACGATCGAAAGCGTTTATTTCGATTCCGCGCGTTTTCGCCTACCTTTCTGAGCGGCGACGCGTCGTCTCGCTCTCTCGCTCTACTGGCAACTCTGTTGGGACGCTCATACAACTCTCGCCTACCTACCACGCTTATTAACATAATAATTATAATACTCGCATCCCCGACACCCGTTCAAAAGCTCCCGCCTCGCGCGGTCTCGGTACCTCTTGTCCAAGAAATAACTGCTGGACTTCTGCTCGAATCCGCGCAGCTCTCGGCTGAGCGAGTCGAGCGGCTGCATCAGCTTGTCCTCGTCGATCAGAGACTTCGTTCTCGCCTCCATCAGCCTGCCGTGAGCCCGTTCGTCCCAGAGGGAGTGCACGGTCTCCCTCTGGAAGCGACGGATGTCGGCCAGCTGCTGGCTCTTCGACAGATTCTTCAGGGCCTCCGTCCTCAGCTGGAACTCGATCGCCTTGGCGGACTTGCCGCGCAGCTTTTTACCGTGGTCCAGCGCGTCGTGCACGTCGGTCATCAGTTGGACGTCCTTGAGCGCCTGCAGCTTCACGTCGCTCATCGCCTCCCGCCGGATCTCCTTGGCCTCGCTGCGGGCCCGAGCGAACATCAACGGCATCGGTAGTCTCTTCAGGTCCTCTCCCGTCCGCGGCAGGATCTCCTTTGTCACGCGACTGGCGTGCACGGTCTTCGCCAGACTGAAGTCCGAGCGATTCGCTATCTTCGGACACGTCAGTCAGACAGACACGGTGAACGTCAGTTTCGGTGGCGCTCTACGTGCTTCTCCGTTTTCCGTCGTGCTCAGGCTCGCGGCCGCCTAAACTTAGCCGGTCCAGAATGCGATCGTCGGCCGACTCGCCGACCGACTCTCTAGAGACTCGAGCGCGACTGCCAATGCACCGAACACCTTAGTGTCTCCCTTTCGTCCGGGAGGAGACGCAAGATGGATTTTTCAGCGCGCACGACTGACTTGGCAGACCGGCGCGATCGGGAGCCGTGAAGAATGGTCCAAATAATAGAGTGCCAAGAGACCGCTCGTTGGCGCTTCCGCGATATTTTGATTGTTCGACGCCCGGTAAGCTCTCCGAGCTGTCGGCCTCGTGAATAAGAGCTTTCTTGGCTAATGATAGTCCGTTCGGGAAAGTCGCCCTGGCGCGGTAGATCTCGGGATCGGAATGCCGCTTTCCGCGTCGTGACGAATTCGGCGAGACGAAAGTCGCGTTTCAGGAGGCGACGTTCCGACGAATTTCTCGAGGACACCTCGGAGAACTTCCGCATGCGTAACTCGTATCAGAAAAGTATCCTCGTCGTCTCCCGAGAATGGTAATCGCCGATTAATTAGCAGACTGACGCGCGGATGATTCGACGCACTTCGACGCGGCAGTGCGGTAAGATTCATCGGCGAATTCTCGCGCGACGGGAATACGAAGAGCCGCGGAATAAGCCGGGGCTTGTCGGCAAAGTTGCAAAACGAGAAAGCGAGGTCCGCAACACGATGACACGAATTACGCACGGCATCCGCGCGCGCGGCTTCGGCCGCTTGAAACGAGGCAGCCTCTTCCGCGGCACCAAATTTAGAAACCGAAAAGGTCAGGCAGTCGCGCGCGCCGGCGAGACGCGCGGCACTCGGGAAAACGGATCGCCTTCGATATTTCCCAGAGACCGCTGTTCTCGCGCGGGGATCTCCTCAGGCGGCCTCTTTGCGCTACCTCGCGCCTCCGTACCTTGAACCGCGACAGGTGATCCTTCGCCTCGTCCTCGGCGTCGATCGCGCGCCTGATCAGGTCGTCCCTCGTGTAGGGCTCCACCTTTTTCTCCTGCCACAGAGCTCGACCGTCGGACCAAGGCAGCTCGGGCAGCTCCACTCGTCTCCTCCCGAGCCCCGGCAAGCTCGATCGCGGCTCGAGTCGCTTGGCGTCCATGTAATCGATCATTGGCTGATAGTAATTCATGCCGTAGCTGTAATTTCGGTCGTAGATGTACGTCGGATAATGCCGCCACTTCGGCTCCAGCGGCATGTGAATCGGTGGCATGTAACCCGCCATTTCTGATGAGAGCTTCGGTCGACGGAAAGGGTGCTTGGTTTGCTTCTAAGATGGGACGATTCGAGGAGCTCCGTGGCGAAGAAAAGCGACGATTCGGGGCGAAGGATGCCTTCCGGTAAGCTTCGAATTCGCGTCTGCAATCAACGAGCGTCCGGTTCTAGGTCGGAGACGAAGCGGACGGTGAATGTTTCGCAGTGAAATTTGTGATTTTTGCGGACGGACTTACGAACGCTGGTGTCGCTCTTGCGACAGGATCGTCGGCAAAAATTGGGCCGGTGCTCAGGTGGTATCTTTTGTACTTTTCGTTGCGATTGCCACATCGGGGACGACCAATCAGCACCTCTCAATAATAATTGGATCACGACTGATTGGGCTTACACGCTTATTAATAGCGGTTCGTCATGTCGTATGAGTTTTTATCGGTGTCCTCGTTAATGCTTCGGCGTTCAATTTGCAGATCAATGCCGCCGCAATTGGGTGATAATTATTCATGTAACTCTCCGCAAATAAAATCCTCCCAGCGAGTGTGAAACTCATCCATCCTCGCGTAAGTTTCGCGGAGCATCAAGCTCATAAACGTCATCGAAACCGAAGAACAGAAGCGACCATCGCATTCTTTAATTTGAAGAAGCGTAGATAGATAATTAGAGGCCATCCAGGGAAACCATCCATCATGATTAAACCTTCGAATCGATTGGTAAATTTAACTGCGTTTACTGTGTGCGCTTAAAATAGCATCACTCGACGCACGACGGTCGATCAGAAATAAGTCGATTACATCACAGTCCGAAATACTCTGGTTGACATTTGCGTCTTACCTTGCGACAACACTTTCTTCGCAATTTCGCGTTATCGATTGTTCACTGGTGTGAATAGAAAATCATTTTAAGGGGAAACCTGTATTTTCCACGTCAACGTAATCGCTTTAAGTCCCAGGTTGAACGATACACGACAATTGTAACTCTTGTATATTTGATAAAACATGAGAATAATCAGCTTCCTAGAAGTCCGTAATTTTTATTCAGAGAAATTTGGAAATATAAAATGGAGTAAAAGGTAGAAAAAAGTTCATCGGAACTCTAATATGTCCACATAAAATTACCGAATTATTGAAATAAATAATAAATTAATTAAACGAATTATATTAACATATCCGTGAAAAGTGAGATGCAAGTGAAAATGGATAATTTTTTAGAACTCACCGAATAGCCTCGATTTCTTCGTCCTTTTCAGCAATGCGGCGTTCGAACTCGTGGCGTAGTTGGCTCAATTCGGCTGACAATCTCTGAGCGCGTTGCTCCTCGATCTTGCGTCCCTATATCAAAATTTTCCGTATTCAGTATCACATTTTCACTTGAAAATCAATCATCCTCGGAAATAAGAATATATACTCACTGCTTCAGCTTCCTTGTAGGCGGCGGCCAATTCTTCACGTTCGTTCTCCAGTCGGCGAAGCTCCAGTTCCAGTTCGTGGAGTCTGCGGTTCATGTCGGCCAATTGGTTCTTCGCATCGCTGAGATCGTCTGCAGAAACACATCCATATTACGAAAATCGCAGAAACTTTTTAACGATTGGGACATCCAAATGTTCATTCTCTATTGAATAAACAGAAGCTTCGTTTCTACCAAGCTTGCGATAAATATTGATGGAGAAGTCTACGCTGATCATCGCTACTTTAATTTCGAAATGTATCGCGAATAGAAAAATCGACAACAATCACCTCCGAGTTTCTTGTTCTCACGCGCCAATTGGTCTTTTATTTCGCGGGTCTTGTCGAGTTCGGCGTTCGTGCGTTGCAGTTCTTGCTGCTTGGTGCGGAGGTCGCGCTGGCTTTGCTCGTACATGGCCATAGTGTCGTCCAAGCGGGCCTTCAATTCTATGTTGATCTTCTCGAGGTGTTCCACGCGTTTCTGCAGCTCGCGAGCGGTTGCATTGGCCTTGAAAAGAAGAAGAGTCAAAACGATATCAGTATATTTGAAATACCGTTCTCAAAAGAAAAAAGAAATGAACGCCCCTCAAGAAAAAATATATGCGAAAGTGTTTCAAAAAATAAATAAATAAGCGCGAGGGACAAAAGACTACAAACGAGAAACGATGGAATCTCACCTTCTCCAAATCGATGATCAGAACCTCCACTTCGGATTGCAGGCGTGACTTTTGCTTCTCGAGGTTATTGATCTTCACGAGCAAGGTCTCGATTTGTTCTTCCTGTTCTTGGATACGAGCAGAATACTTGCGACGAAGTTCTTCTACCTGTATAAAATTAAATAAAAAATCAGTACACATCCAGGTTCTTTCTTTTGCATTGATTGAGTCGATTGCGGGAGGTTTGGAGTAATTTCATATTCTCGCATGAACAAGTATAGAAATTACCTCTTCGGCGCGAGCATTGGCCTCAGTCTCGTACTTCGACCTCCATACTGAGACTTCTCCACTGGCCTTGACCAGTTGGCGTTCGATATCCAAGCGTGCTTCAGACTCTTCTTCCAGCTGCACGCGGACAGACTCCAATTCCACTTCGACCTGTCGAAACGAGGTTAATGTTAAACATTCTTTTCATGGCATTAAAAATCGAGATTGCCACTTGATGTGTCGAAGAAGACTGAATTTAATAGGCTATTGAGTACTTCACGAAAGTTTGCCGTTTCACTGGGAACTATTGAAGTCTATGCTGAAAGTATAGCGAATCCTACCTGATGCAACGAAGCTTCGACCAACGCACGACGGCGTTCCTCGTCTTCGAGGCGGCGGCGGGCATCCTCGAGTTGACCCGCGATTTGCGTTTTCAGATAACTGATGTTCTCGATGCTCACCTATAAATTTCATTGAGTGATCAGCGATTTTGCAACGGATCGCGGCAAAAATCAATCCGTTCTAGCTAGCGTTCGTTTGGTCTACCTTGAGATCTTGCACTTCCTTGACCAGCTCGATATTCTCCTGAGACAGCCGGGTTTTGTGGCTGGTGATGTCGACGATCGTGCGATTCAGTTCCTCGATCTTGACGTTCAGCTCGGACACGTGTATCTCCAGCTTCTCCACCGTCTTTATCGACATCAGCTTCTCCTTAGTGACATTGTCGAGTTGAGCGAGGAGTTCATACACTTCCTGCTGGAATTTCGACTTTTCCTTGTCAGCCCTGAAATGACGAAGCGATCTTGTTAAAAAGTCCATTCCGAATATCCTTTCTTTATTTCACACGATATTCATTCGTCTGCAAGGAATTGTCCCGATTCTTTTTAACAGCGTCCAACGCGAGAAAGTGAACGGAGAACTGATTCTACGTTGCAAGGTCACATTCGGGGGTAGAATTCGCGGATAACCTCTATACGTAAATCATTTTAATTACTAGAAGAACAATCGAAGAATCGGACTCCGGTGTGCTTCGGCCAACATTCCGGCGCATCGACGCTTTCGTAACCCGATACCGATGGGCCGCTTCTACCCTTTTAGTCCGACCGGCTAAGTGGGTTAACGCGTGTCAAAAATACGGAAACAGGCGTGCGATGCGCTTTCTTAATTTAGAGAAAGCAGCCGGACGTAATTAACGTTTCGAAACAACGTTCGCTCGAGAGAGGATATTCCGAGAGAGAGGGACGAGAGAGGAGGGAAGGGGGAGGGCGTCCAAGCTTAATAACAGCGTATGTCTTCGTGCTTTTCTCACGGTCGCGACGTCGCGGCCACGTCGATAAGAACGTCATGCCGAGGTGGTCCATTTTTTTACCGGGGACCGGGCGAAAAAAATAATGCGGACGATACCGGACTCACACCTACACGCGCGATAAAGAGGGTGTAAGGTGTCGGTTAGCCGATTCCGGGGATAGTGGGGATTCGGGCCGGTCGCGTGTACTAATATGGCGCGCCAACGCGGGGTTGTGGATTGCCGCGCGACTCGCATGGTTAAAAATAGTCATAAGCCGAGTAACCGTGCGTGCAAAAGGAAGACAGAGGGAGAAAGAGAGGCGATGCGGCGCGATAGAGGAAGACCGCGCGCGTGTTCGCGCCGGGAAAGAGAAGAAAGAGCGTGCGCGACGGTGCGGTTACAGCGAGTTGCCCGTAACGCCACCCTTCTCGCTTCCTGCTCCGCGAACAGGTGGAGATGTTCGTTTTTCTTCTTTCCTGAGTGGCGTCGCGCATTCCCGACGGCTGAAACGCTCGTTTCGCATCTTCAAATTCAAGGGGGAAACGGCTGCAATTGCGTCGACGTCTGCGTTCAGCGGAAAAAGCAGCTTACTAACCGCCTATGATTGGGATATTCTTCTAGATCTCCCACGGATCTAAAAGAATATACTAATCAGAAGCAACGGTCATGCTAAGCTTTTTTCTTTCTGCTGAATGCAAAGATTAATATTAGCGATATCTATGATGGCGATCAGTAATTGGACGGAAATGTTTACAGAGATATCTCGTGAAATTGTCGAGAGAAAACGAAGAGGACGACGATTGAGAATTATTTCTTACTATTACGCTCGCGATATTTTCGAGAATACCGCCGATGTTATGATCGCGATTTATAATCGGCGGTGAAATCACGCAACGCATGTAACCGGACGATTATATCTGATGCCGCTCGCGCGGTTGGATCGCTGAAACTAAGTAGCAGCTGCCTTGATTAGTTCGTATTTTTGGCAACCGCCTTGGGATCACTTTTGGAAAACCGTGCGACATGATACGTGTGTTTCAAATGCGATATGAGAATCTGAGATTTTTCAGCGATAAGATTTCGGACGAATCAATGACGGATTTTTTTCGTATTTGAAGAAAATTCCAAAAATACCTACCAGATTTTATTTTGATCTAACGACCCATCACAGAGGAAATTAAGATCGAGAATTGATTACTACTATAAATATTCACGAATTTTAATTAAATTTGTTCCTAAGATTAGAGAGAGAGAGAGAGAGAGAGAGAGAAAGTACTCTGTGCAATTTAAACCGACGGAGTTCAAGATCGTTCAATCGTGCTTTGGGGTAACGCTTTTCGTGTGTTTATTTGCTACAGTATGTAGGACGAAGCTTCGGCAGACCGGACGTTTGTCTGCGGAATTGTTCTCCCCGCGCGATCGCTCCATTCTCCGTCGGGAACTGGCGAGGAAAGGAAGCGAGAGTCGAAAGCGGTCGCGGTGGATAATCAGCGTGCGATTAATGGTAACACGCGTCTCCAGGACGACCGCCGACGTCCTTGCCGGAGCGACGGGATCTCGGCGCGCCGAAGGGGCGAAACTATGTTTAGAAGAGCCGGGGTGCCGAAACTTTCGTGTATTTCAGGTGCGAGTCGCTCCTTGGCTTGGACGGCGGCCAGCCGGCCGACCGGTATAATTCGCGCAAATTTTCTTACGTACAGTCACTCTCGTTTGCGACGGGAAAGAGAGAGAGAGAGAAAGAAGGAACACGCGCGCTATAATTACCCGCGTAACACCGTGATTCATTACGCATCCTCCCTATCGCGTCTCTTCCCCTTCGTCGGGGCGTCGTTCGCGCGACGCTTCCTCGTGGAATCGCTATTTGCTACCGCCGGGCAGCTTCCGGCCAGCACCCAGCTGTTTATTGACGCTCCCCGGCAAACGCACATTCTCGCCTCAAAGGGGAGATTAGCAGGCGTTTACATCGGCGCTTTGCCGATCGCGGATCGACGCACGTGGGCTTTCCAGAATTCACGGGGTTCTGGCCTTCGCTGCTCGGTTCGGCAGTGGAAACGTTCAATTCGAAACCGTACGGAGCAACGGCCACTAACCTGGCGCGTGCTTTCGAGAGCTGGTCGATCTGATCCTGGAAGTCGACGACCACCTCCTGGTGCTTCTTACGCAGGAGATGTGCGGTCTCCTCGCTCTCGAGATGCACGTCTTCGAGTAGTTTGCGCAGCTTGGCCAGCTCCGTGTCCCTCTTCTTGTTGATCTCGAACTGCGAACGGGAGAAAGTCGGTTAGGCTCGCGTGATTTCTCGGAGCATTCGGTGAGAGAGGTACTCACTTGAGATTCGGCGCCGCCCTCGGCCTCTTCGAGACGCTCGGACAGCTGGATGACTTGCACGCTCAAGTCGGCGCGTTCGCGTTCGATCTGCAACGTTACGGAGGCGCCGTGAAAGGACGTTCGATCAATCAAACGGCTCGTAGACGAAGAAATGTGCGGATTGCGAAATTGAGACGCCGCGACGATCGTCCGGATAGAAGAAATCGAGCGGCGGCCTGCCCCGGGTGCCCCGGCGTCGGCGAGCTTGACGTCAGATTTCTTTACCGCGCGAATAGGACGATCTAATTTCGGACGCGGCGCGTCTATATCGGGAGCTTTATTCGTATTTCAAACGAGGCGTTTATTGCGAAAAGAGAGGAGCACGACGTCGCCTCCGCCTCGGCCCGTTGCGTCAAACCGTCCTTCGCGATTTTTTCCTCGTGTTCGATAGATGCCGCGACTCGCTTTGTCCGCGCCGAGAGGAAAAGAGGCGAATTCAATTTTCATCGCGGACATTTGCGGCCGGTCGCGTTCGCGTGTCGCACGAATGAAATATGTATCGCGTTCCGAAAGCGTATACGCCCGTGTTAACGCGACGTTTCAGTTCCCGAGCTTTACAGCCCCCGAAAGCTCGGGGCGAAATTTTTGGCAATCGTTCAAGTCACGTATTACAGCGGCCGTGTTACACACGTTTGATTTCGGCGGAAACTTAACGCACAATGAAACCCGAGAAGTTTCTTGTAAATTCGCAGCCGGCCGGAATGCGCGGTGATCCTCCCCTGATATACGCGCGCAACTGTGTAAATATTATCACGATGGAATTCCACTTCTCGCCGCATAATACCGCCGGATGTGGCCGGAATTCCCGGCGAGATTGCGCGAGAAAGCCATTTTATGATCGGGAGAGTGGACTTCGGCGCGAATGGAAAAATTCCGTCCGATCCGGAACGCGAGAGAAATGGAATTCGCGCTGGTTGGAGAAATTATTCTTAGTTATTCTTAAACAGCATCTACTTTTTTCACGCCCGTTCTTTACCGCCTGAGATAATTAAGCCCGCTTGAGCGCGCGACGAATACAGTTGATGAACTATTTAAATCCCACGAGGGTCGCGAGTTAATGTTTTTCTCATTTATAAAGAGCGGGCACGTGTTGAATACAGCGCAGGAATGCGGGAACGATCCCGAAGAGACTCGCGTCCCCAAAAATAGACGCTGCTCAAGAGCTGGACATTTCGACCTACTGCTCCCCACTCTGCCAGTGGAGCGGAGCATCCTTGGTTCTTTTTCACATCCATCTCTCGAGTAGTCTGCGATATCTGATAACTGACACTTCGCCGACGAAGAACTCGAATTCGACGCTCTTCGGCCACTCGGACGGCGTTTTCTGATTACCTCGCGAATCTGTTAGATGGCGGATGCGTTAGAAAAATACAAATCCCTTCGAAAACGGATCGTCGTCGACTTCCTCGTCCGAAGAGAGTCGGTCTTTCGTTAAAATCGCCAAACTGGCGTTCCATCTCCGTCTCTTTGGTCACGCTTGTTACAGAATTCGTGTGACGTAACCAGACGAGCGAGTGCCAGCGGGACAAGCGTGCCGGACGGAGCTACTTTCTGGCGATCGGCGCTGCGCTTGGACGTTACCATGACGAGACAATTAGTTGACACGTTAAGCGTCTACGTCGGTTATCGATTTCACCTGGTAATTAGCTAGCGATTCATTCCGATCCGCCACTCTCATTGTCCGCTCATTGTCGGTGCAGCCGTTGAAATCTCTCGTCAGTTCGTCAAACGGACATCACGAAGGGCGAGTTATGGTATACACACAGCGAACTTGGACGATCCGTCCGCCGAGGGGGTTTTAACGTGCGGGGGAGGGAAGTTTAGGAATCGCTTCGGGAACACGCGAAGACACTCTCTCTCGAAACTCACCCTCTGACGCAGCTCCCTCTCAGACTCCAGGTCATCCTGCAGTAGACGGATTTTGTCCTGAAAAGAGAGAGGCAATGAGGATTAGAGAGGGTATCGCGGCGCAGAGGGTCGGAGCGCTTTACGTAATCGCTCGACAAAAATACCCGAGAGCGGAGGCTCGGTATTTCGGAAAGACGCACGGCCTCCGAGTGCCTGCGAATAGGTGCGTCCTCGGGGAGAAGGAGAGAAAACGAGCGTCCGTTTGAGCGTGCCTTCACGCCGGCCCGGTCTCAAAGGAGCCGCGCTGGCACCGGAGAACACGGTCAGCCGCTGTATCGGCGGGAGACGAAGGAGTGATCTTACTTGGGCGCGTAACAGCCGACCGTGTCCTTCATACTTTTCTCAGGATACGAGTTCTCCTCGATGGATCCTCCAGGCAGGACCCGCCGGGTTTCTCGCGGCCATTAGCCGCTCACTCGGGTACCGTCCTCGGGCGGTACGCCTCGAAGAATCGCCGCATCGATACGGTGCCTCGCGGTGCCTTGGCACGATCGTCGTCTCGGACCGATATCCCACCGACTATTTTCGTACACGAGCAATCCGATAGCTACAGAACGGTCGTACACTTTGCTTCCTCGTCGGGTTGGCACTAACATCTCTCATGGTCACTGAACTTTCGCGGTTCACTACCTCCGCGATTGGTCACTGCTCCGCGCATCGTTCACGTGCGAATCCGCCGCGTGTCACTGTGTGCCGCGTCCCGCCGATGCACGGGAGAGCTCCCGTCGGACCTCCGTCGGGGTCTCCTCGTCGGAATCTATCGGTCTTTCCGCGATACCGTCGCGCGTTTCCTCGAGGAGTTACCGGGGAACCTGCGCCGAAGCGTTCTGTCTTGTTCGTCTCGTGGAGTCGCTCCGTGGTAGCTGCGATTCGATACCTCGGCGATCTCGTTGATACGTTGGGCACTCTATCTTACCTCAGTGCGGCTGCCCGCACCTTTCGGCTTGGTCGACCTGACCGATTCGACCCGCCGGGCTTCGAGAATTTCCCAGAGTTCGTGCGACGAAAATTCTCGCAGCCCCGTCAGGAAGTATCTGCGCGAATATACCTATCTTAACAGTTAACGCACTTGAATTTCTCGAGATTCGTTTCCCGAAGGTCTCTTTGGGGAAATCGAAGTCCCTCACGAAACGACCCTTACCCTCCCGATGGACTTCGAGTAACCGGAGGCGCAGCGCAAGACGCGCCAGGCCTGTAAATAATTCAACAAAGTTATTCGCTGTATAATTCGAGGATAGAATTAGAGAAGCGCGCCCGGCGGTTGAGCGCGGCGATATCGATTCTCGAGAAAGACAGGCTCTCTCCTTCCCCGGATCACGCGGTCGTTCTCTCCCGAGTCGATTTCCCGTCTTTCCTTCGGGCTTGGGCACTTGTTCCAGCGGGAAAACCTACCTCGAGTCTGCTGAGAGCGCTCAGGTCGGCGCTATATTCGATGCTAACATCGGCAGTGCCCGCACCGCCCGTAGAGCGGTACACGTACTTGGAGCTCTTAGCAACCGCTGAAGACGACATCTTCTTCCTCTCTGCTTCCGGTCTCGACGAGGTCGTCCGCTTCTTCTCGTGCTGTGCGAGTCCTTCTTCGTGTATCCTCACGGTTCGGCCGCCCTCCGCTCGCAGGGGTCCTTCTGTCCGCCACTGGCTGAATCAAGTCACAAGTCGCTGCAGCCTCGCTCGTCGGTTGAGCCCACTTCCAACTTCTTCCCGCAGTCCTCTTCTTCTTCTTCTTCTTCGGGGTTTCGGAGCCGACCAGCGCCCTACTCGTAGTGCGCGACCCGTCGTCGTTCGTATGGCGCGCCGGCCGCTTCATGGCTTCGTCAAAATGACGAGCAACGCAAGCGCACTGCCGCCAGAATCCCCACCAGGAACGAGCACGCTCGTCATCGTCTTCGTTCTTGTCGTCTTCATCATCGCCGAAGGGAACCACCAAGCGACCGTTAAACGCCCACGTTGTCCAAAGGCAGTTGCCAAATCGACTTCTGCTCGGCCGACGACGACGACGATGGTGGTGGCGGCGGTGGTGAGGACGCTGAGGAAAGGATGTCGCTCTTTGGTCGACTTCGCTATGCGCTGAGTCTCAAGGTGCGCCATCAAGGACGTGGACCGTGTTCTTCAGCACTTCCTGGACTGTCCCTTGGAATATGGGATCTATATTAAATAAGAATCGGATCGATCGGATTTTTATCTCGATATCTGAAATTGCTTTAACAATCGAGCTCTACACGTAGAAAATATTGTCGCAAAAATTACCGCGAAATTTCGTAATATTAGACCATACCGGAATTATGACTGACATTATGCGTGTTGCAATCTTTAGTGATTTGTACAATGAAATATATCACTAATGATTGCAACACACATCGATATTACAGTTATGATTCGTTGTGGTCCGACATTACAAAATTTCGTGGTAATTTGCTACAATATTTTCTCCGTGCGCAATAACTGATTAACCAGTTTCTATAATAACTGGTTATAGCAGATTCTTCATTTATTGGATACAGGAACGACTTTTGGTCATTGCACCCTGGAACTCGCACGACGAAAGCATAGACGAGAAAGGGTCAGGGTACTCCAGATTTAATTGTTCTTGGCGCATGCGGAGACGTTTGGTTAACGTCACCAGCACGGTTTTAGATCTACTTTGCATCCTGCGATACGCTAACATGCATCCGACAGTCGAAAATTAGATCGGGCGTTCCCAAAGGGGATTGTTCGTCCGGAAATCTCACGCACATGCGGATACAACTGCGTCGTGACTAGTCTGCGCACCGATCTAGCGTAGTGTACTTGAACAGAGAGGGAGAGAGAAAGAGAGGCGCAGGGTCGAGCAGGGTGTCGCTCGCAGATCGACCATCGATGATGAAACGAGTCGCCGACTCATTCAGAGATCTATCCACTCGGCGGCGCTCAGCGTAGGAGTGGCGCGGCGGCGGAGAAAAATGTCGAGCAACCGAGCAACACCGCTGGCACGTGTCACAACAACCGAGAGTTGTTTTGGGATCGAAGATTCACTCGTGAATAATTCTCCGGCGCGCGTTCTCACCGATATGGATATTTCGGCGCACTTGGACGAAAGTCGGCGGCGGAGTACCGTCTGAGTCGCCGATGAATTTAGCTTCGCTCTCAAAATAATACCGTCCAGTCATTAGCGCCGACTGACACGGCGTTTTTCACCACCCACATTCGTTTGCGTTATTTGCGATCTTAAGAGTCCGTCGAGTACAGTCTCCCATTATTCATGCAATACCTTGCGCCCGACGCTTGCGCGAGAGCTCGACGAATTTCTCCTTCGAGATCGCTCGGTGATGCGGATAATCAATTTCAACGGATTCGTCGATCGCTTCCCTAAATTCCGCGTCTCACCTATCGCTTTCCGCGAATGTACCACACAGCATCCGGTCGGTCGCGAGCCTAAAATTTCGTCAGACATTTCGGTATTCGCAAGACGATCTTGTTGACAATGTGACGACAGGAAACGCGAATGCCGCGCGTGGTTGTGCCACTGGCAGGCTGGTTGAAAAATGCTCGCCTCCATCCGACCCTCGCGATACGCTCTGTCGAGTCGTCATCATTAAACATTTTCGAACTGTGCTCGTCTTGTCCTTGGATTAGCTGCCGATTAAATGTCGGATAACCGGTTCGAACTGCTCTCCAACGAGCAGGAGTATCGTAAGCTGATAGGACGCGATGATGTTACCGCCGGTCGATGCCGCGATTTCCGTCGTCTTTGCGGCATCCGTCGCGAGGGATGCAATCAATGCTCGCGAGCGAAGAAGAGCGAGAGCTCTTTTCTCGGCTGGCATTTCAATGTCTGCGCTTCATCAACATTCATCCGCTCCGTTCTCCGCTACCGGTTGCGGCGAGATCGCGCACGGCCGCGCGCTCCCTCTTTTTCCCGTCGAATTGCCAGTTTTCGCACAATTTCCTCGACCTCCCACCTCGCCCCACTACCGGCGAGTGTCTATAAAAGGTCGCCGGGCGATGGTGGGCAAAGATGCTCGGTCGGCCTAGCCCGGAGAGCTCACCAAGTAATTTGAGATTGGCCCCTTCCCTGCGTCGTTCTGCTCATCACCTCCACCACCACGTCCTCCTCCTTCGCTACCCTTCGTCGTCTCCCTCCGCGAATACGTGGCTCGCTCTGGTGGAGAATTCCAGGTGTCAGAGAGAAGAGGTGGCACATCGTCGGACCGGACGCTAAAATAGCTCTCTCTTCTCCTCCTCTCAGCCCCCTACTTAACTCCTTCGGGCGGACTAGATGCACCCTCGTTTTTCCTCCCTCTATAAATTTTTCGGCTCATCTATCCGCTTTCCTTATTCCTCTTGGTACCATCAGGTGTTTCTTATCGCGAAAAAATTTTATTAACATCGCTCTTTATACGCGCGAGTGTGTAACAGAATATCCTCGCTGATTTCTTTCCGGCTCTTTTTCCTCCATTCGCCAGACGTTCTTCGTCTCACCATCGTTTCTTACCCACTGTAGCATGTTTCACAGGGCGCTTGGCTCCGACCCACGCTCGTACCCACGTTGTATCGTATCGCTTGTTCTGTTTACGGCGGAAGACCGCAGGGAGAAAAGATCGAAAGGGGGAGATAATCCGACGAAGCTCCGCACGCGAAAATTGGCCAACGTAAATCGCATCTTAGGAAAATCTACATTCGCGGGGACTTTATGGATTGCACGTTTCCCATTTGCAGAATTCCGCAAATTGGGAATTCCTTTTGGTTTACTGGTTAACGTTGTTAATCGGGAGATAATCCAGTACAATGCGACAAAATGCGTACAACGAGGTGTACGAAGTTCTTCGATCCACCACCTTACCCAAAAAGACCAACGATTTTCGAACGGTCGAATTAGCGCGCTGCTCCAGTTTTCTAAATATAACACCCTTTTCAACTGTTGTTTGCTCGAATGCGTATGCATTGTATCAAATGCTCTTAAGCAGGCTCGAGCATTTGACCAAGTATAAGATAAACCTATAATATGTACATGACGCAAAAGTTAATCGAACTAGAAGGGTGTGTAAAAGAAATTTCAATAATCTTTATCGTATCGTTTCCCAAATATTTCATTATAAACTTATATATTCACATAAATATGTAGAAACCTCATAATACAAAAATTCTCTTTTAATTTGACACATTTCTGTATAAGATAGAAATTTACTCGATCAACTGATGCATAAATATAATATTAATAAGAAAAAGAAAGTAATATTTTCGTATCTGTAATATTCGGTATATATATGCAACTTCGTTTCAAATCAATATTTATTATTCGGGTAATAAGATAAATGTAATAGAAACGTAATTTTGCTCGATAAATAATAAATTTATGAAAGTCCTCCTTGATTCGCTACTGGAAATACAACACTTAGTGAGCGAACCACCTTAACTTTTCGATCTCTTATCGATTCTTCGCAGGACAAGGATCCTTTCGAGATCGCGTACGTTCAATTGAATTTCACAAATCGCCGAAGACGGGATGCGTTCGAGCACGTGTTTGTCGCGAATTTTATTAATATCGCGTCCCGTTTTCGTTATTATTATAACGTGATTTTCGGCTATTTCTTGTAATTCCGCACCTGCCGTGCGCGTTTTGCTCGATAATTATAGAGCCCATCGGGTTAGAATTCAGGAAGAAGGCAACAGGTGGCTTTTCGAACGGCTACTAGGAGCTTCTTACTAATGATGAAGATGCTAAATTTACGATGAAACACGCGACAGTATCCAACGGCGAAAATCGAAATGTTCGGACGCGGTTATACGTCGCGTTGACGTCGTTACACACGCGTATGTCTCATCGAGATCGGCTCAGCTTATTGCAAATGTTCCTCGCTGCGATAAAGTTATACGTTTGACAAACTCATCGGCAAGATTAAGCGCGGTCTTTCGGAATACGGATCATTTACGACAACCACTAACACATCCGCCAAGCAATGCTTCTGAAAATAGTTCCAGCAACCATAAACAATGCGATATGCTCCGCTTTTAAGATGTAAATCGAGCCGGCGCACGCTAATACGTAATCTGCAATTTTGATCGCGCGCGATTTGCATATAACCGCGCCAAATATAATATAACCGGGCTCATGAGAAGTACGGGACACGCTCTCCTATCGTATAAAATTATTATGTAAATCTTACGCCCCCCGTCAGAGTCACAAATTAATCTCTATTAAAATACAAAATGCATCAACCTCCCATCGCAAGGATGATCGAGATCATTCGCGATATTGCGGGAATTTTTTCAATCGTTCGTTGTTATGAAAAACATCATTCTCCCTTTCTATCTTTCTCTTTTCCTCTCGTTTTAGTTTGACGAGAAATTAATACGTCGATTAAGCCGTGTTTGCAATTCACGATAACGATATTGACTCATCGTCCGAAATTGCCACGAAAAACTCGGGCCAAAGCTTTTCGGCATTGCCGGAGAAACTCGGGATGACTAAGTCGTTCTATTCCTGTCCGAAGAATACATGTCTGTATCTACTGAGAAAGTGGGGTAAGACGTACGAAATATCATCAACTCTTCTCGTCGTGTTGTCACAACGGTTGATCCCACCATGACAGTTTTCTATTTTCACTTCGATGTATCGAAATACAAATATACACGTGGTACAAATATACACGAATATTCTCGAGATCCGAAAATAAAGTCGCGACAATAGGTACGTGATTTTATTGTGAATCCTGTACTTTGTTATATTCATTTTATTGAGAATGCCTCGCACGTGCGATCGAATAATGTCCAGACCGAGAGTCTACGATGGTACCGTTCCATCATTATCACGAGCTGTCAAAGAAGAAACCTCGACATCGTTGGTGCCACTGTCATAGTATTTATACACTGTGTCTATATCTGGAATGAAATGCGACAGAACGACACCGTGACGCGAGAAGAGTGGAAATTTTCTCTCTGCGATTCTCTTCGCACCATTCGAAATTAATTAGCGAGACTGAACGACTGATCACGGCTGAGTCGCGGCACGTACGGGGATTACGCGGAATCTATCAACGTCGTCGCGAATCTAGGCAACGAGTTTAAGACTAACATTCTTCTCAGGTTTGTCCTGCGACACGGTTCAGTCGCGTCGATGTGATCCACGAGAAGATTGACACGATTTACAAAATACTTCCGAGATTCTCCGCTTTTTTTTTTTTTTCAAATGATAGATGTTATTGATTTAACTCAAAAATATTATAAATATCTCAACAGCCGAAAACAAATAACTTTTGAGTTACGAAGGATGACAAATTGAGGATGCTTGGCGATTAGGATCGAGTTTCGTAAATACAATACGTAAACAAATGTTTTGGGTGAATCGGCTCGAAATAGATAAAATACGCGATTTTTAATTATCGAACTGCTGAACGTCGGAAATGGAGCAGTTTTGATGGACGATGCAGGTGGGTGGAAAGACGATCTATAGAGGACATCCAGTCGTAGATACGTTCCGTAGAGGTAGTTAATGATGCGTTGCAACATTAACAGCTGACATGTAGAAATAGTTAATAACGCATCACCAACGTCAACAGGTGGGGCAATTAAATTCCAATTCATCACGATGAGGGCGATTTTCACGCAAATTGGATTCGATATGTTATTTCGTTATTCGTATGAAATGACTTGCAAAAGCGTTCGTCTCCTTTGTCGACTTTGAAAAGCTCCGAGGAGCTTTCGTGGGTATTCTTGTAGCGCCATCGGCTTAGGAAGCTCTCAACTTGAACGTCAAAGTTCTGCTTCAAGTCTCCACGGATAACACCAGTTCTCCGTCTCTTCTCAGATTTATCAGTCGACTGTGCGCAGCCTGGCGAGGCGATATCGTTCTAACGCTTCACGTAGGTCGGCAGCACAAAGGCTGCTCAGCTTTTGCCGGGGTTAAGGGGG
>NW_014554899.1:1318821-1330028 GCF_001313825.1 Dinoponera quadriceps | reverse complement strand
GGGGGGGGGGGGGGCAAAGAAATAGAGAGATATGAATTATCGGCGGATTATAAAATATATATTTAAAATTTGCTGAAATCACACATCGATGTGAAATCTAAAATTTATTATAACCGTTACATTCTCACGTATCTTCTGCAGACACGTCATCTGCCGAATAAAATAAAAATTTTGTTTACATAAAATAATTTCAATTATAATAAGTATATATCTTAAATAAAATCGTCACCGTGTTTTGAATTCTCTTTTATCGATAAAAATCGATAAAAATATCTTAAATGGCTTCTTAACCAATCAGGTGGTTTCTAAGACGCTTTTATCAATAAAAGGGAGTTCAGAATACGGGCGTAAATGTTTAACACGCATTCTAATTTTGACAAGAGCGCAGCGAAATTTGAATTGTCGCGCAGGGCCGCTCGCCCTTTTTCTTGATAATCCCGAGTAAGTTAATGGCGAAAAGAAAACAGCAAAAAAGGCAGACGTGAGTCAGCAAATGTTTGCGCGACGAAAACGCGCCGGAACTTTTCGAGCTCAAGAGGGAATCCTCTCAATTAATCAATCCAACGTTGAAGCCGGGATTCGTCAACATTCCAGCGCCAACTCGGAAACTCGGCGGGACTCTTCGAAGCTCTACGCGGATCGCGCGAGGGATCCTCCGTCCTTGCCCTTCCGCGTCGTTCCGACTTCGGTAACGATAACGGCGTAAATCCTGTTTGCAGGTACCGCGCTACCGATTTCCCTCGGAAGGAGTTTCCGCGCTCGAGGAGTTCTGCGGGCGCTTCGCGCGAAGGGGACACGCTGAGAATCCAGACGTTGGAAATGCTCTTGCGGCGACACAGGCCTCATTTCCTGGATAAAGACGCTCATAGTTTCGCAAGTAGTTCGTCCCAGCTCTCGGGCGGACCGCTTCCTTCCGGAACATCGGGCGATTGCGAGGGCTCTTCGAGATCCGATGACTGGATAGGCGAGTTCCGACCGCGTCCTAAATAGCAGGACCTGGCCGTTAAGACGTACTCAATTTGTACAGCAAGCGGACGCCACTTGACGATGCGTAACTTCGGGAAGAAGAAAATCCCCCGGTTAGAAAAGTAGAACTTACGTAAGAGGAAAGAGGACGAAATTGTAGAATCCAGATTTTCTCCCATGGAGGAAACAAATTTTGCTAGAAGAGCAGATTTTTGTTAACAAATGTTGATACAGTGACAGGAGAAAGAATTTGTTTGGACAGCAAGGGAGATTTGTTAAAAGTATTAATTGCTATTTGCTGTATATACGGATAGCAAAATAATTTGGTTATGTCAAGTAAATTTTATCGCTGTCGCAACGACGTGTTTTCCTACAACAGCAAAATGATTATTTCCGTGCAACAAGTCTTTTTGCTGTCATTGTATCAACAATTCCTTCCAGCAAAATTTGTTCCTTCCATGCCGAAATCGTGGATAAATCAGCGGAACAAATATTCGCGCATTGAGAAAAATCCCTTAGTCATCAAGACCAAAGCTTTTTTGTTACTTGAAGATCTGTCAGGGAAACAGATCAGAAAGTTACTTTATGTTTTGTTGTTTCACGATCTGTTACGGAAACAGATGGAAAAGTTATCGCTGCCAATCATTTATCATCAATTGTTACTTTAGCAAACTATTACGAAGCCAATATAGAAGTGTTTGTTAGAACAGCGAATTAAAAACATAATTTATTTTTACATTTCTCCCTCTACGGGGATCATTCGTTGTCCCACATCTGCAAACCATTTGTTACTGGTGTCTTGTTAATTTAACAAAAGTTTTCCTCTCAGACCGAGTGGCGAACTTATCGAGCCGAGGGTTACAACTCGAGCTACGTTTGCAGTTCCTTCGCGGCTCCATCGACCTCGTCGACGTCTTCATTGACCGCTCTTGCCTCGCAACTCGTCGCGATCTCGTTTCCGCCCGGACGGAAATGCATGTACCGTCGTAAGATTTATCCGCGGCCCTAGTCTCTTCTCTCTCGGCCGCGCACGAAGCAGAAGAAGCAGAAGAAGAAGAAGAGGAAGCGGAGGAGCGAGACGGCGAAGGTATAAAGCTATTCTTAAAATAGGGCTCGAGTGAGCGGCCGCGAGACAGAGAGAAAGAGCGACGAGGAGCAGTTGATCCCGTAGCTCCACGAGGCGAGCAGAAGGGAGGAAGCCGAGGAAAGAGAAGAAGGAAGAAGAGGAGGAGGCGCGGAGATCGCGAGCGAGGAGAGAAAGAGCAGCAGGGCGACGGAGAGGAAGAGAGACAGCGAGCGAGCGAGGGACCCGCGGCGTGCCTCGCGGGTCGCCGGTTCTTCAGGGTCCGAGCTTCGTCCGAAACGAAGCGCCTTCACAGCGCTCGCCACCTTCCTCCCGCAGAGAAGGCCGCTCGAGGAAGCCTACCTCGAAGCGATCGGCTCTCCGCACGCGACCTTGATACCGCGACCTGCCCTCTCCTCAGCGTTGCGGGCCTCTTCTTCGGGCCGCGCCGGTGAATCGTGTGACGGTGGTGTGGGTGCTCGTGTGCTCGGTGGTTGGTGAACCTGGCTGCAGGAAGCGTCTCGAGGAGGACCCGTCCCCTCCTCGCCGCCTCGAAGTGGAGCGCGGGATCATGGCATCGTATAGAAGCTACGTAAGTTCGCAAGTACTCGTTCCCCCGTTGTCGCGCGGCCGGATCGATTTAGCGTCTCGCAACCTCTTCGACGCGTCGGTCCGTCGACGAGCATGGGGGGAAAAGGAGGAGCTGGAAGACGCGGAGGACGACGAGGAATAAATAAACGGAGGATAAATCATTCAGATAACGCGATTTTTCTCCCGCTTTTCCACTTTCCCGGTGATGTTCTCTCTCTCTCTCTCTCTCTCTGTGGACGCGGGCTGAAAGATTCCCCGCGGATATCTGCAGCGAAAAAATACCGGCGAGCTCTTCGGTGTTTGCGCGATGACGCGGCCGTGTCCAGATAAACGTAATTTCCGTCTGATCGATGAGATCGGTATCTGCGGCGCGATCGCGCGCACGCCCGCGCGATTCGCGCCGATACTCTCGGCCACGTGCCCGGATTCCAGCCGGCGCGCGTTGCGCGCCGGGTTATCGGCTGAAATGGATAGCCGCGATTTGCATTCGCATTCGCGAGGCGGAACGCGACACACTTGCCATTCGCGTTATCGCCGAGGATCTGGGATACGGCGTCACCATCACTCATGCGCGCCGTCGCGCGAAAAGTGCCCGGCCAATTATCGATGGCGCTTTTTCTCCTCATTTCCACTCTGAAATAAGTCTCCTGGCGCCGGTCTAACGTAATCCACAGTCGCGTTATAAGCCCACGCTTCCGCATGCGTGTCCGTGTGCGTCAGGTAGGATCGAGCGAACGTTACGTCGCGTCTCGATATCTTTATCGGACGCTTGTGCACCGTCGGTTTAAGGTAATAACTCATGATTACGGAAATGGACGGATTCAATAGCTGTTCCAAGTAAAATGGTATTTTTTCGCGTAGCCCACGGCAAGTCTCGTAAGAGAGTCGGTAACAAATTATCGAGGTTGCGGGAGAAAGATCCGAAAGAATGTCCGATTCGAAGTTTTAAATTCTAAAGTGGCAAAGTGGATTAAACGTTCAAGCGGAAAAGACGGAAATAAGTTCGCAGTTGTAATATCAAAAGAGTAAAACAAGTGCTCTTTTAATTTTAGTTCTACATTAAGTCTTCAAGTGGAGGGAACTGCAATAACTTCTCCATTTTTAGCACCGGGGGAGCACAATATAAGAGCTTGGAACACTTGACGTAGAACTAAGTTAGGTTTAAAGTAAGACTAAAACTTCGACTCGGGTGTATCCAGTAGGTAAAATGTTAGCATATGTCGGCAGATTGACAGCAGATTCGACTAGAATACCTTGGCAGATCTTTAGCTATCTGTGTTCAATAAGCTCGTGTTCTGTCGACAGAATCCGTTGACATGTCTTGACGGCAGACTGGCGACAGAAACCGAGGGCAGGTTCCGCAATATTCCATTTACATACATTTAAGTGCCGACAGAAGGACAGATCCCGCTCGGTTTTTGTCGCCAATCCATCATCATAATCTGTTAGCAGATCACGTTGTATTTCTGCCAACAAAATTTGCAGCGGGCACTGCGCAAAATCTACCTCTGCAGGTTGGACTGCAGGATATTATCCGGATATCCGGGTATCCTGTCGCGTCTCGATTGACGACGACCGGATTAATCCGACGACAATTTCGCAAACCGCATTACCGTCATCCACCATCTCCGTACTCGCGTTTATGTAGGTCTCTCGCGCGTTTACGTCGTCCAGCAAGCCGATTAATTCTCACAATCCCGCGGAGAGCCGCGCGCAGCGCGTACTTAACGAACGTGTGCAGTGTAAATGAGTGTTTTAAGCATACCGAATATTCAAAGGGCACCTTTGCTCTCGGTTCTGGTCGTTGGTCCTCGCGTATAATTTGAGTGCTGGCTCCGCTTTCGTCGTAATTATGCAATGTAAATGAAGTCCATTAACTTTATCGTCCGAAGGTCCAGGTCGCGGCGACCGCCGCCACCGCCGCTTATGCCTTCCGTGAACGAAACCGGGTGTTTGGGAAGTACCGCTAACTCGCGAAAAATTCTCTCGATAGCGTCTATTCGGCGCTCCTCGTCGTTGTCATCGTCGTCGTCCATTGTCGTCTACGTCATCATTGTCACGCAGCCGGCGACGCATAATTTTCCGCGGTACGTTCGCGCGTGTTTCGCGTGTTCACGCCTGACGGATTATCGTAAGGAGGGGGGAGAGGGGTAATATCCTTTTATTCGTGCCGGCGGTTTGCACTTCCGTGCCTTGAGTTTTTCACTTTTAGTTCGGAACTGCGGCAACGGAGCAACTGCGCG
This sequence comes from Dinoponera quadriceps, assembly GCF_001313825.1. Lineage (NCBI taxonomy): Eukaryota > Metazoa > Arthropoda > Insecta > Hymenoptera > Formicidae > Dinoponera > Dinoponera quadriceps. The sequence goes on along the minus strand of NW_014554899.1, from coordinate 1,325,165 downwards.
ATGCCGCGTAATGTTTCCACACGAGCATTGTAGATCTCGCGCGGGCTCGTAATTAAATTCGCCCCTTTATCACGAATGTTTCGTTAGAACAGCGCCCGGCATGACTTTGCCGCCGCGGAGTCGCAGCCGGCGGAGAATTCAGCACGCAGGAAATGAAATTCTGCAAAACAGCGGTCACATTTAGAAATACGGCGATGCCGGGGAGTTTGCGGGTGTATTTAATTATTTCGGCCGGCTTGTGTGCCGGAATTTTACGCGGGAACACGGTTTCTTCGGAAAACTCGCATAATCAAATATCGCGCGTGAAAAGAAGCGGCGCGTCTCGGCGCTTGTAATTAGCTTGATGCAGCTAATAACGCGCGAACTAATTACATTAATATGCAAGATTATTCCGGGAATTAAACTAAACTACACGGCTCTTTCCGTTAAGCGAAGCCACAAATATAAACATAGAGGGCAAAGTTGAATGAACACAAGGCATGATGAACCGCGATTCACCATGACGATACTATCTTCGCAGGTGCAACGACGCACCTGAAGAAATTATTATCGCAAGTGCAGTTAAAGTCCGTTCGATCGAGCTGAAAATGTACCGTAGATATTTCTAGGAAACGAAAGATCCATATTCTATCCTAACTAGCGATGTTGTGACATCATGAAAGTATCGATAGTATAATATTAAAATAGGTATCGAATCAAGAATACCGATATCATTAATGATATTAATATCAGAGCAAAAGTATGGATAATAAAGTAAATAAGTAAATAAAATATAGATGAGTATGGATCAATATCAGAACAAAAGTTACGTCTGCTTTGAAACTTTGAAAAACTTAAAATTAGAGGAAATATAGAAATCAATGAAGTGTTTATCTTACGAACTACTTTTAAAGATTTCGTACATCCATACGTGATATAATCTTACTATGATATATGTAAAGATACATCTACCTTTTGCACTAGACTTTCTATGGTTTGCCATCTGAAATAGGATGTGCTAAAAGCTTTGTTTTCGTAATAACTATTCTTGTTTGATGTTCTCAGAAACGAGAAATTGCATGCCAGACATTATTGTGATATACATGGAAATAAAGCAATATACGCGCAAAATGACACTCGTGATCGACTCTGCACACTAGTAAAAATGTCCGGAATCTTCCCTTTTACTTCAGCAGTCAATAAATAACCGTAAAATTAACCGTAACAGAAATCATGAAAAAAGATAGATTAAAAATATAACTTGCATGTTACACAAATTTTCATAAAACAAATATACATGATATTTCGAAAATCGACTAAATAAACAATAATAAGAAAAAGGACATCGAAAAGATATCGAAACAAAGTAATACTGGTATGGGGACGAGTATCGAAAGAAAATATCGATACAAAAATACCCGATATTGAAAGGAAAATGTCAATACCAGTATTATATCAGTAGTATCACACATCCCTAATCCTAACACAACATGAAGCACATCATGCGACCCGAAATCTCGCGCTGTCAGTAGATATAGACGCGTTCACGTCAGACCGGTCGGGCGCGACTCGCCGGAAAATCTCGGGTACATGGCTGGGCGGTTTCCTTATCATTCGTCGGAGGATCACGCGACGAGTGACTTCCAAGCGCGAATTCCCGGCTGCGTGAAGACCCAGAAACGTATTCGTTCGCACCGGGTCGCCGGCGCGTTCCGGCGCGCGGCGCGGCCAGCAAAATTAGCTGGGTCTTTCCCGGACGACGTCTGCCCGCGCCCTCGCGCGTGTATATATTCGTGCGTAAAAGCTTTCTTCTGCCTCGAATACATACAAGCACACACCGCGATCGACGTCGGAGGCGGCCTACCGGGTGTCGGATTTCGAAACACGAACGCCGCGATGCGACGACGCGATCCTGAGGTCGCGCGAGGGAGACACGAAGAGCTCCCTTGGATCTCCCTCTCTCTCTCTCTCTCGAAAGCTCCCGAGAGACAAGAGCTTCCGGCGCCTTCGTGAGGTTTGCCGTCGTCTACCAATAAGGATCTTTGTACGCGACCTGGATGCAAGAGCATACCCTTGGGCCGGACGGCCTCCTCGTCTACCTCTCTCGAGTTCGGAGCGCGCCGCGAACTATACGTCGATATATCACGCGAGACGCATGTCGTCACGTGATATTTGTCGCAGACAATTCCCGCGTCTCTCACGAACTCGAATTACCGTCGCGCTCTCGACGAAGAACGAATTCGCATTTGCTCGATGCGTCTTTCGTTTCGCGAGGTGCGACGTTGCTCGATCGCGGGTAGCGTGCGAACGGAGACGCTCCCCACTGTGCGTCGACGTCGGTGATTATTTTAGACGGTTATTAAGCTCGGCGTAAACGAGGCGAGAAAGAATTCTGAAGAGACGCAAGACTGTCGGAGCACAATATGACTCGTTAATAATTCTCTCCCCCCCTCCCCTCCCCCCTCTTGGATACGCGGCACGCTTTCAAAGATTAGAACGGTGCGGAGGTGTTCGTTGCAAGCGCAAGGCAGCGAGGTTGCCTCGTGGAAGCCGTAAACGGAGAAAAGGATTTAACGGTTTCTTTTGAATATTTCAGAGGGAGCAATCGTGGGCTGCAAACGATGGCGCGAATGCTTTTAATCGAGCGTACCTCGTTCCTCTTTCTTTTATATCCGCCCGATGCTCTTTTCCTCTTCTTTTTGCATCGCAATAGAGCCCGATATTTATTGCTACGCAACTGTAAGCCCCTCGAAAAAAAAAAAAACAGAGACTGGCTCTCGCTATGCGCCGGATTTAGCTTTCATTGCAGGACGCTTCGTTGAGAGACTTTCGAGCGTGTTGTAAGCTAGCGTAATGGCATATTAAAAGGTTACTTTTTCCTGCTTCTTGTATATGTAATTATAAGCAGAATTATGTTTGAGAACTCTCCGACACTGCTCGCACAGCTCTCCTTTTAAGGACAAATTATTTTATATAATGATATAAGTGATTATATAGATAATTATTTATATAGAGGAGAAGATGATATCACGACCATCCTTAGTATATTTGCTATTAGATAACGAATTCTAGCAACTGCTTACAGGACCATTTTTCAATAGTCCGCCGTTACGCAGTGGCGCTAATGTACTAATGTATAATAGCTGGCATTTGTTATAACGCATTTTCACTTTCAAGCATTTCGAAACGTTCACAAGCTATTTTTAGCATTTAATTATACATACTTTTCATTCTCCTTAAACTTAGTCATATTATCATACGAATATATGTATACTGGAGTATTTTGTTCGTTATTTTAATTTTATCCCGCTGTATACATTCCGAGTTATGCGAAATTAAACAACAGCAACTAACTAGAATCGATTGAATAACATTGACGAATGTAATCATTAAATTTTCAACTTAAAATACTGTTTATTAACAAAGTTACAAAATGTAAATGGGAGGCCATAACACCATCTTCTCTTTTAATAATTATATAATTATATAAATTATTCATATAATCTCATTCGTATAATTATTTTATATATTATTTTACATATCGGTATCTTTTTCTCCACGAGACAACAGCGCAAAAATATATTTCCGCGAGCACTTTGTAAATCGTTAAAAACAACATTTTTAATGGCAGAAATAATAAATATATCCGCAGACGGTATATTATATACGTGTATCAGCCGGTCAATTTGTACGATACTAAAATGTTAGTATCGGGTTCTCGAAATAACCCGTGGTTGTGACGTCCGGTTCGAGAACAAATTGAAAAAGTCCGAAGCGCGAATTTTATAAACAGCCCTGACACATCTCCGCTATCCTACTCGGGAAGAAAATACAAATGCGAAAGACGCTGTATACAACAGCTTTTGTAGAACTTCTTGCTTGTCATTGATAGAACTCGGTGCAAAAATGAATATGCATGCGGATGCTGCAAAGTAAGGGAACACGAATGGCTATAAGCGAGCAGCCGGCGCTATATTTAAACGCAGTCGTAGACACGGCTTTGCTCTCGTTTTTGCCCTTCTTTCTTCTTTCTCTTTACTTTTTTCGCGTTTCTTTTTCTTTTTCTGCAAGAGCGACGACGGAAGTAGATGGACTTCGGCTTCTGAGTTTTCGAAAGAGTGCGGAACTGTCGGACGCCGCGCGCGATGGAAGGAACAGGCGTGTCACGGGAGAAACTGGTTGAAGCATGCCATTGAATTAATCATAAGCTCCGGTGAATGTCGGTGCCAAAACCACCACGTGTTTACTCCGTTACCGACTACGCTCGATGCCGCGGCTGCGGTAAGAAAACTGACGATTTTCCGCGTTGTATTCATGCATCTCGTATAAATAGATGCGCCGATTCACACGCGCACCGCACGATTACGTCGTTAAACTGGAAGAAGAATGCTCGAAGCGGCTCGACGAGTAACGGGTGCTCGTGTTATCTAACGTCTATTTTCGTGGTGGGTGGAAAAGTGACATTTAGGCGTCGCGGGCGAAATTTCTCATCGCGTGAATGAAATTGAATCGAGACGTGAGAGGCGATTAAAAAATTCGCCACGCCGAGACTTCCGTGTACCGAAACGTAGCGAATTACTTCCAGCGAAGGAAAGCTATAAATAAGCTATGAGCTTTCAAGCTGAAACTACGAGCGAACTCATAATCGCCGGTGTTACTTTTTTCCGCCACGACCGTGCCTTAAATTATGGTGGAAGTTTGCTATTCCACTAAGACGACCTAGACCGCATCTCGCGGAGAATTATGATTCCCGACGCTTAAATAAGAATACGCGTAGAACCAGTTAATTCCACTCGCTCTTAATTTAGTGAAAAAAGAAAGAGGAAGGGGAGGGGGGAGGGGCGTGAGAAAGAAATTTCAAAGTGACGTGTGAAAATGTTAAGTAAGAATCCTCGGACGGCGTGATATAAACGACGATTATATTTCCGTGCTTCTCGGCGATCGCCGCGCGTTGTACGTTATTCCATTTCCGCGTGTTGCAAGTATCGCAGCCGTTTTATCAAACAGCCAACAGCGAGGCGAAGCTGCCGAAATATTTGCCCGCGTCATTGAACTCACCCCCGCAAAAATGGGCATTTCGGAATCGCGCCGGGACCGACGTAGCGTCGATGCATACGCGCCGTTTTGACGTCGTCGGCTTGTTAGCGACGCGCCGGGCAACATGGTTGTTGGCAAACACAGCTGATCTCGCGGATCAATTGCCGGAATTGAACTCAATTTCGCCCCGCGCAGGTTGACCCGGTGCACGATGTCGGCGAACCGAATCGATAAGCGCGCGTCTGCAAATATCCGGTGGCCCATTACGCGAGAAATCGTTCCCGCCCGAAATAAAAGCCGCTATTTTTTGCGACAGCCCCCGGCGCACCGCGGTGATCAACGCGCGCGTGATCATTCTCAAATTAACATTCGTTACACTTGTACAAGGTTTTCTACGCAATTCTAATTAATGAATCTTTCTTTATTAATACAGAGAATCTCGGCACAGAAGTTACATTTGGATTTGAAAGATTCGAAATATAAAAATGATGATAATTGGAATACAAATTTAACCGTAAATTGAAAGCGTTTCGAAAGAGAGAAAAAATAGAATGGAGAGTAAAGTTTATTAACATATTATAAAGAATTAATATATTATATATTATAATGTATATTATAATATACAATATGTCAATATAATATTAATATATTACAGAATATTAATGTATTAATATTTAGAGAGAGAAAGAGATCGAGAGAGAGAGAAGGATACAACAGAAGGTGACTCAACCCTAGAGTGACGCCCTTTAAAATGCAGTATATAATGAGCTTACAGACAATATATGTACATGTAAGTATATATATAAGTAATATAGTGGTAAAATTTAAAAGGAAAATAAATTTGAGAATAAATAATTTACAAAATTATCAACGAGAGAATGAGATATAATAAATAATTGGTGAAATATATATTTACGAAGCTTCGCGAGTATAGATAATAATAGGAAAATAGAAAAAATAATTACAGAAAATAAGTATAAGAAAATTATAAGTAACGATTCGTAGTGTGAGTAATCGAGGCAATTGCTGGGTGATAGAAAATAAATATGCTATAAGAATGATTGAAAATGAATGTGAATAACAAATAAATATGAATAATGTTACGATAGGGTGTGCACCAACGTAAGCCGCAGAAAACAATAATCTAACGATCAAATCAGCGGGAGAGAGAAAGAGAAAGAGAGAGAAGACTGCAACGTTAACGAACGACGGTGTACGTCCTTGTACGTTCGTGACGTTTTCCTCTGTCACTTCAGCGTCGATAAGATATTGTTTTACGGAAGCGAGATTCGCCTTAGCTACATGTGCCTGCACATCGGGTGGGGGGG